>NC_089987.1:6458125-6765416 GCF_036417845.1 Apteryx mantelli
TACTAAACAGGTAAAGTTGTTATTTATATCAGCTCTGTGTCTTCTGCTAAATAGACCAAGAAGCTTCACACTTATTCAATAAATTGTCCAGCAATGTCTAAGCTGTTCGCAGTGTCCTTTTCACTTGAGCTGGAGGAATATGAGGCCAAATTTCAGCTGACTATATTGCACTCCACTACAGAGCCAGAAATAGGATCCTAGCTGTTATAATTCTTTAATGAAGGTATTGTTATTTAGACCAAACCCTTAGGCTTGTAAAATGCTTAAATTTTAGCATAAATGACCAAACTGAGCCATTCTTTAGGAGATGCAACTTTATAAACCATTAGTCTAGTTCAGAAGCAGAAGTAGAATGGCATTCATTGTTTCAGGTCTCTTATTGCTGACACTGCCTCCAAAAATGACCATGCCCAATTTACTTTTTTTTTTTCCTCCTGAACCTGTGTGGCATTGTATTAGCATGGCACATGAAGATCCTGAGGTGAAAATAAATCCACAGAGATAAATATCAAACTTTGAGATGCTGTTCCATGTAGCTGAATGTTTATCTGAACTTCACACACAGCATCCAGTTAGATAATTTGCCCACAAGGCAAGTTTGCTTGATTTTTCACAATGTTCTGCTACTTGAGATTATTTATTCGCTGTAGCAGAGCTATGGACCAGCCTGATTTGTTAAGCGAGCACTGATGATAGATACGGCAGTAATATCTTTTATGGAAAACTTTGGAGTGAGAAGCAATGAACTATCACCCAGTGCATCATGTTTCAGGATGGGCTAGAAAAACTGGTAAGGGTGCAACTGTGGAGGTAAGAGGGGAGTCTTCCCTGGTGGAAATATCTTTACATTCTGATCCCTTTTGTTTGCCCTGCAATAGCCTTACACCAGTATTCCAAAAGTTTTAATATAGTTCTTTAAGAAAAGGGGAAAAAAAGAAACAAGAGAAAATTGAATGTATCTATAGTTGATTTCCTGGATGTATGTTTAATCAAGAGAGAGAGAGATGAGGTATTTATTCCATCAGTAATCACACAAACCTTACTTCAGGCTTCTTAATTCAAATTTAGTAATTAGTATTGTATTAGATATCTTTATGCTTAGGTATCAGGCTTGCATGAATGTGTTTGACAAGGAAAGTAGAGCTCCTGTGGTGCATTAATTGTAATACAGCCTGAAAGGCGTTGTCGCAGGACCGAGTTCGTACCGTTACACCTTTGTATGTGAAGCTGAACTGTCTGCCTAAAATCTAGCAAACTTAGCTGCAGCCAAAGAAAACATCTGCTTTGGACATGACTGACTTTATTTTCTAGCAGGAGGGCTCCATGTATCAGTGCCTCTCCTTGTCTAATTTCGTTAAAGTGATCTTGTGTCCATCCTGTGGCAGTTTAATAGCCATTATTTGTGGCCTCCATCAAATGGAGCATTGACCATAAATCCAACTTCACGTAAATGAAGATATAAATGTCAATCTGCATTACTGTATAATATTTATTATTTTAATTAAATGAAACTGATTGTGACATTTATTAGATAACAAGTTCCTTGTTAATGGCAATGAATGGCAAAAAATTGCTTATTTTAGAATGACTAAAACCTGCTCTTTTTTTTTTGAGTAATTTTTAGATTTTCTTGATGTTATTGTTTTATGTTACCAGAGTTAGGGATCTGTGTCGGACATAATGTTTGTGCTGCTGCTTGGAACACAAACTAGTTAGTGATGCCAAATGTGACATGCACTGCAGAAATACCAAGGAACAAATATGTTGAAGGTGAATGGACTGTTGCATTTGGAGTTTTTTGTCCCTCAATTCGTAATGCAAGTATTTATATTATCTGCGCCATTTTTTTCTTCTACTTTAGGTAGCAGGGGTTATCCAATGTAAAGTCAGTTATTCTAGACTTAGACTGGTAGGGTTTAAACTTTTTTCAATAGGAGGATAATACAGTTTGTAGTTTAAATGATGTCACTTCAAGTACTGTGAAAAATACAGCAAATCTGTAGTTTTAAAATATTGAGGTCTAGTTCTGTGTAACTTAATTCCAGAGATAGAAATCCATTATGAATTGGTGACTTTATTTACTGTCCTCAGTTATGTTCGCTGTGCTTTTAATATATATATATAAAAAGTATAGTGTATATTTGCCTTGGATATAGGAAAGAATACTGGATAAAATCCTATAGTTTTGATGCTGGTAGAATTCCTTAATCTGGCAAATCTTGTATGGCAATGAGAAGAGTAAGGATGAAGGTTTGATATCTGGTACGTTTCTTCACTTGCAGAGAGTCAGATTTTATCAAAACTGAATTTACAACAGGCTCTTTGGAGCAAGAACAGCCTTTGTATGTCAAAGAGGTCATCGGCTTCTTACTAAATAGACTCTATTTGAAAAGGAATCTGGATGGTAGAGACCTTAAATTTTACTTAAGAAACAGAAGAACCAAGTTATAGTTTTATCATTTTATATCAGAACCTATATGTCCTAATTCTCTTACTAGTGAAGTCAGTGGCAAAACTCCAGTTAACTCATTTGGAGCATGTGTGGAAACTGAAGAAATCAAGATTGAAGGAGATTTTATTTTTCTTTATATAAATTTCCTTTTTTAACCTGTATTTTTGCAATAATTCCTTGAAAATGAATGGAAACATTCACACTGACTTAACAGATGTTTAAACTCCCCTTTATAAGAGACTTTTCAAAGTACTTTTGAAATGTTTACTACAGATCTCCAGTGTTTTTCAGAGAGCTTATAAGGTTTTTAAGTAGGAAACAACTATCTATGAATTTCAGATAACTTTTAACTAGAAAGCAGAAATCTTAGAAGTACGGTGTGTTTGTAACAAAGCTGGACATGAGATTCCTTTTCTCTGTGAAATCCTGTTGTTCAGCTCTAATTTAATTCCATTAAAGAGGAGAAATTGCGGGTCTTAGAGTTTATCCTTTTGATCAGTATTAACTCTGTATATTCACAGTAGTTTGTAAGCAATTACTAGATAATATCTATTGAAGCTAAGTGCCCGGCATTATATAGCATAACATAGAACAAAAAGATACAGTGATAGCAAAGCTGATGCAGTCCAGAGAGAGGTAGACTTGCATCACTGGAATCAGGAAAAGACCAGACGCTTGTATTTTTCAGATACTGCTCTTGTCATTTTTTGTGCAGTGAAACTGCCAAGCAAATGCTTTTTCTTTACCAAAATCTAAAACCAAGTGAAGCGAAGCCAGGAAGCCTTTTGAAGTTGACTCCCACTTTTAAATTAGCAGTCTTATTTCAGTATAACTTTTCAGCAAATACTTTTTTTCATGATTTCTATGCATCTATGTAGACACGTAACTGTGCAAGGCTTTTATATTCCTCCTGAATTTACTGTAATGTATTTTTCATACTTTCCTCTTTGCTTAGAAAAACAATCTGTGCTTATATAGATTTATAGTATTTCTTCTAAGCCTTTCTAGTAGCTAAAGCTTAATAGATTTTGGACTTATGTTAATTTTCTCTGTACAACACCACCTCTCATCTCTTTTGCACCCAGGAGGTGAAAACATTCCTCTTCTTGTAGTTGTAACAAATATGAGAATTAGCAATGTCTAGGTTACCACTGAGTGTGCGCTCCACTCATTGCTGCTTTCAAACTTAGACTTGCAATTGCTCTAGCTCAGAAGCCTGTGAGTTTTGTACATACAAAGTTAGAGAAATCACTTCATGTTCAAAATGCACAATTTACTTGTGTTCAGCATCTGCTCTATTGCCTTCTCTGCATATTGCAGTGCTATGATACCCCAGTCTTCTGCTCCAAAATCTTGCTGGCTGTCTGATGAAGGTCATTTCTAATGTATTGGAACATCAGGTTCTTTGTAACATACTTGTTTGTTTGGTCCTGTTCTAATTCTGTAATACAGTCAATGTAAATTTAGTTCCAGAGTCATATTTCTGATATTCAATCACATTTTCTAGACAAGATTGTTTTTATGTCTACATCATTAAATAAATTTTTAAATGTTCTAACAAGCTGTCTTTGATTACTTGTATGTCCTTTCTCTATGATATGTCAAGACGGCTGTGATTTTCTGAAATAGTCCTAGGCATCTTGAGTGTCAAGTCCATTTCAGTGTCAAATTAGATTGTGTAACTGGCAGATACCTAAACGATTTTGAAGGATTCTGTAAGTAGTGAGCCCTTTATTCCAGAAACTGAGAAGAGTCTGTTCAGTCCATAAGTCTTATCAGTCTTCAGTCATTCGAGTTTCTTGATTCCTTGTTCTAACATGATTTTCATTTCCTTTGCTTTCTTCTTCTCCTCCTTCTGGGAAATTAATATGAATTCTGACATGTGTTCTTCATCTTTGAATGTGTGAGGCAAAGAATTGATTGATACTGGTTTTTGTAGTGGCTATACCTTCTGTCAGTAAACTACATTTTCTGCCACTTTACTGCATTGCCTTTTCTACTATGAATTCTTGCTCAAAGAAACCCTGCCCTTCCTCAGTAACTCTTTTCTCTTCCCCTGGGCTCTTAAGTCTTCTCTGGGTGCTCCATTTTCCTGCTGTTGCCTGATCTGTCCAACGCCTTCTGAAAGATGATCGACCCTCTGATTCCACTTGCATCTCTCCTCCTATGCTAAGTGTGAAGGAATCTGGCCTTCTAGGCTCATTTTCTGAAGTGGCGCTGATTTGTTCTGTTACTACGGGCAAGTCACTTAATCTCACTGTGATGCAGTTTATCCACTTTAAAATAGGTCTAATAATCCTTGCCCGCTTTACTGAGCCCTGAATCTTGTTTGCCTTCTTTACATGTGCAGTCCTAAGGGTATTATGAAGCTTCAATTATTAATGTTTGGGAAGTGCTTTGAGATCTTTGGAGGGAAATCCCTGTATAATCATATTTAGCACTTAGCATTTCACAGCACAGTACAGACGCTACGTAATCCTCAGAATACTCCTGTGAGACAGAATTACCTGTCAATACAATTATTATCCTCACTTTACAGCATAGCAAGGCAGAAGAATTAGGGCCTAATCCTGCTCCCCTTCAAATAAAATGGAGTTCATCTGTTGACTTCAGCAGGAGCTGGAAGAAGTCTTCTGTGACACATCAAGTCTTGAGCTTGGTCTGGGAAACCAACCCACACTCAACCTCATGGACCCTCCTTCTCTTAGTACACTGGTATTTCCTAGTCATGTTATCTTAACTTTTTTTTTTTAACATGATTTTTTGAAACACTTAATCTTCCATATTACAATTTTGTTTGGCTACTTTTTACTTTTCTGTGTTTTCCTAAGTCCCAGTGTGTTTAATTTCTGATGCTGCATGTAACCCTGGGAAATATTTCTCCCATGGATTCTTTTCCATATCGCCTTTGCAATTCTTTTCCTTCTCAGATTTATCCAGTTCAGTCCTTTCCCCTCTTTTTAACATCTTTACTTTTCCGCTGGATATG
Organism: Apteryx mantelli; assembly: GCF_036417845.1. Lineage (NCBI taxonomy): Eukaryota > Metazoa > Chordata > Aves > Apterygiformes > Apterygidae > Apteryx > Apteryx mantelli. Next base: position 6,463,567 of record NC_089987.1, read on the forward strand.
CTGTCTTTTGGAACACTGCGTCTATATAGTTTACCTTACTATATTCCTACTTGAGCAATTTAGACCAGGTTTTTGTTATGAATACTGTATGCAGTCCTTCACCATGGTTATGATTATTTCATGGCTGTTATTATGCTAACCTGCCCTTCATTTATTTCTTCAGGTTATTTTAGTCTATTATGATGTTAGGCAAAGTAGACCTGCTGCACACTGTGGCACTCAAGATCCACGGTCTTCCCCTTGTAATGGTAGCCAAAGCAGTGCTATGAAAGACTGAAAGAAACAAGTCTTCAAAACGGCAATAAAAATTACCTTAAGAAATGTCTTATGTAAAGGAGAATTTGGATGTCAGACCATTGTAAATTCATATTTAATAGAAATAAGTTGAATTCTAAAACTTTTGTCCAAAAAAATCATTCTTGCTGAATTATTGCATAATGTGAGGATATAAGAAAAGAAATAACTTTTTAATGGTGCAAGATGCTGACTATGCTAGCATGGGATTGCTGAAATGTGAGTAGAAATTATATTAAAATAATGAGACCAAATTTCCCTTTTGTCATATCACTAGTGTTTCTCTACATTTAGACCCAGTTGGTTCAAGAGACCACTTTTGGAGTACAGTACAGTTCTCAATGTAAATAAAGACATTACCATCCATACTGAATCATTTCTGGAGAAACTTGCGCAACTGTGAGCTAATACAATCCCGGTGAACCTGGTGCTGGTGGAAGAACGTTCAGAGCTGGGGCTTGGCCATGGCTGCTCTTGGCCGCTCACCTTTCTTCGGGTTGAGAGTGTTCAAAGACCTTCTCTCATAGCCCCTCTGCACAGTGCTGGAAAATGCATTTGATAGAAGCCGGGTTGCCTATGTTGCCATGGGCTCATAGTAGCCGATATCACCAAAGGCAATAACAATGTTAAATTAATTAACAGCTAGCATCAATAGCACCATATTTCTAGCAATTTCTTTGCTTGAAACAGCTGTTATTGAACATTAAAGGTAAAAATCAATTGTGTAAAGGTAAACAGTTTTGTAGTAATGCGACTATGACCTATAAAGTGACAATCTGACATTAACTTTTAAGGATCATATATTCACATATGCTGTCATTGTAAAGCAAGTAACATGACTGGAAGTAGGCCTGTGCATTCTGAGAATGCATTTACAGTTTAACACGCTGTTACAAATGTAAGGAGGCTCCCTCTCTCTCCCTCTAATTTTTTTCACCAGCTTGACAGTTTTTCAAACATATTCACTGTCAGCCCTAACAACCTGTCAACAACTGCCATTATGTGAAAATTGCAAAGACTTGCTTGAGCACTGTGAAAACTGACAGACATGCCACAAGGATAAGTTCCTCAGAAATGGAGGGCTAAAACTTTTGAAAGGTGCTCTAGCCCTTCCAAGGCAAAATGAACAGTCAGATATCAGAAAAAAACATACACTTGTCACATCTGATATCTATTTCTTTTCCCCTTAAATTGAGGTGTATGTGAAAGAATAAAACATAGATTAGGACAAACTGTGGAACTTACTGGAGTTTGTGCAGTTTTCCTCACTGTCAAGTGTATACGCAAGAAAGGCCAAATTTATCCTTGGTGTAAATCTGTCCTGTGTAGCTAATACCTGTCTTGGAGAAATCACATAAAATTCACCCTTATAGAAAATAGTCTATAAATGAAACATTTCTTTTGTGATTTACTGTAATTGAGATTCCTTATTAATGTTCGCTAGGTCACTGTGCTCAGAACTGATGTGGCAATGTGCTGAGCACCTTCTGGGGCGGATTTTCTTTTTTCATACACAAGTGTGAAACAGCAGTAATTCCACTGGCAGTCATGAGTTTAGTAGTTTGAAACTGCTGTAGAGGAAACGGCTACATTTCCTACTGAAATAAAACGGTGGGATCAGGTTTGCAGAGGAAGAATAAATAAGGATGACTTAGTCGTACAGGATCGCATTAGCATCTGTCAGTTTTGTACACGTGTGCATCCTATGCCGTTAACAATGTGTAGCCTAGCGCCAGCAAGACCGTGGGGAATTCTGCCCTCTGGAAAGGTGAGGGAAAGGTGGCATCTGAACTCTTCAGTCCAGCCCATTAAGAGCACTGGGGAATGTTTGGGGTAGTAGAGCTGTTTGCCAGAAAAGTTGTCTGGTTAAGACCCTTCCTGGCTCTCAGTTATTCTACCGTAGTTTCATTGTAGGTGCGTTCTTATGGCATTGCCAGTGAACAGCAAATGAAGACCCTCCTTCCCCCTGCATCTGCCCCTCCTCTCTCAACTTGTATCACTGTTGTATCTCCTTCCCATTTGAAGCCCTGCATGACTTTAGCAGAAGGGCTGTGAACTGAACTTAATTAGAAAATTAATGTACAGTTAGCTTTGAAATGTGCCTCATGGTGCTGAGCTGCTGGAAGAGTTTTAAATCCCAAACATTGTCCATTTTTTGTCATTTACCATCAATCCTGGGGGAACAGGCTTGTACCTTGATTTATGCGTTGATTCTAATGGGAGTTCTGAACATAAACCCATGTGCACTGCAAAGAGATTTGAATATGCATATTCCTGCTGCTTTAATGTAGCTTTTTAAAATAGATATGGTGACATTTAAGTTTCTTTTGTTGTTGAATGTGTAAGAAATGGGGCATGCATGACTCTGAAGGAAATCATAGGCATGCGTTTTCAATATTGCATATGAAATTGCAGCTAACTGTAGCTTCGTGGGAAAATGGAAAATTTCCTTTTTGCTTTACCATGTAAAAATACAGTAAAATAATGCCTTGAATGTTTACTGTATGCAGTGTGTAAGTTAAGAGCTTCAGGCATTTGAGGTCTCCCTAGAAAGTGATCACTCTCACTGAGTCTCAGAAAATGCTCCACACTGCTGATTTGACCTGCAGAAGCTATTAGTGATAGTGAAGCATGTTCTTGTGGTTCAGGTGCTGAGATAGTAATCAGGAACCCAGCATTCAATTTTCAGCTCTTTCATAGCCATCCTCTCTGACTGAGGGCAATTAATTCAACCCTTTGGTCTGCACTTCCCAGCTGTAAGATAGCATTATGCTATTCCTTCACTACTTGGGAGTTGAGAATAAAGTTGGAGTTGAAGGTGCTGAGATCACCCTGTGATGAAGCCATATAAATGCCCAGATAATTAGATAGGAAGGTTGCTTTGTTTGGATGCCTGTCGGAAAAGAGAGGAGGAGAAAAGGAAGAAGGGGGAAGGGCAAAGACCAGGAGCAACAGCAAGACCCTCTGGCGGAAACTGCTTCAGTGTAATTCCCTGGTAGGATATGCCCAAGGAGGTGCCTTTTGGGGCCTGGGCCTGGCTTCAGCGTTGGTCTGTGTGTGTGTGTCGGCTCACAGTGGTGTGTTTGCAAGGCCCCGGTCTCTGGTGGAGATGATTCTCTTGAGCGGCTGTGCGTGGGGGTGGCACGCGGTGGAACATGGACGCATACTGATGTAGGCTGTGTTACTTGCAAGGCCAACATTTGTCCCTCTAGAAATGCCTCATTTTGTTTAAATGTTCTTTGACGCAAACTTAGAAAAACCCTTCTAAAACATGTTCACTAATAATTGCCTAAGAGCAATTTATTTTGCCCGTCATCGAACAGAGTAAGGAGTGAAGCCTCATATAATGATAATGACTTTTTTAAGAGCCTTTTATGAAGAAACATTTAACTCCTCATTAACCTTAAGCTCAGAGTTATGCCATGTAGCTTGTTCTGGTTCCGTAAAACATGATGCGCTCTGCAGGGGAAAACACCTTACTTACCTGCTCCAAAACAGTACAGCTCCAGAAGATACAGAGGCTTTATGTTTAAACTGACTTCTCTTTTATTGTCTCAAATTATTTTTGTTCCCCACTTTCTTTTTCATTCTTAATTATGAAAATAAAAGTAAAATTCATAGCATACTCTTTTCAGGTACTTTTTCTTTGAGATAAGAAATATTTCAAATGTTTAACAACCTTTACAGTAAGATAAGATGCCTTATTTCTTTTATTCTATTGTAACACATCATGTTCAGTCTGCATGTAGATACTCTCCTATTTAGTTTTTGCATTTTGTGTTTTAGGTTTTTATACTTCTGAGCTACACAAGGAAAGGGTTTCCTCTGGTTTAATGTTTATCTGATGGACTAATCTTGGGTCACAGATGAGCTTAAATCAAAGCTTCAGTGATATTTATCAAATCGAGTCTAAGTTGTGGCTGCCTGTTGCAGGATTGTGGTGAGATCTGAAAAAAACATTTGAGACAGTCATTTAATCCTCTGGTTGCAAGGGGCTTACCTTTTGTCTTTTCCCTTGATTTTGTTGCTCTTAAGATGGAGATTGTTCAGGTAATGCAGTTAACTAAAATAGTGTCTGCTTTTTGTTAAACTGAAGACTGCCCATGTACTTTGAGTGTCTTTCAGTACATGTGGGAATATGTAAGGTTATAAATCACACAAAGAAAACACCATAGCACTTCAATAAAACATCCTGCTCTGGAGTGTCTAGGACAGAGAACATGAGCTTTCCACTACTGTCATGGAACATAATAAGTCTCTTGGAAGGCAAAGTGCTTGTAATTTCTCGTTCTGAGGTCTAATGTACTTGGGCAGGCTTCCATCCCGGGCTACTACCTAAAGGTAAAGGACCTGCCACCTCGGAGTAATCTCCCTGCTCTGGGAAGTACTCAACCTGAAATTCGGTATTTCCCTGTATCAGGAACAGTCTTGTTTTTGCTGTTCAGCACCATAAAAAGTGTTTTTTAATATGTGCAAAAGCTTCCTTGACCATTGTGTAATCAGTTCAAAGTACTATCTTCCTAACCTGCACTTCTTTCTGAGTGATTTCTGTGATTCTGTACTCACATTGACTTGCTTGCTCTGCAAAAAATCCCATAAAGCTCTTGAAATTTTTGTAGGTTAACAAAAGGGTGCCAAGAGCTGGCTGGGACCAGAAAAAGAACTAATACCCCTTTCCTACAAAGACTTTCATTCACTGAGGGCAGGTTTCAGTTGCCCATCTTTACCTATCTACAAAGAAATTCTGGTTGCAAGGATTCCAGAGTCATTTGATGGTTTCAGCAAGGCAGGTTCATGTTTTTTTCATGCACCACCATTCCAGTTCATCTTTTCTTAAACCCCTCTGTGAGTCGAGTTCAGGCACCAAGCATTACTTGTCTGCCTCAGCTAGTCACTTTTGACATCAAGTGTACTTGATCTGCGGCTGGTAGTTTACTTCAAACATTGTTCATGTGAATGGGTCTGGCAGCTGGGAGACTGCAAAAAAAGTGCATGAACAGTGATTCTTGTTTTCTGTCTTCAAAACAGATCTATTGTACTGTTTCTGCTGGCTGTTTTGAAGAGTCTTGACTTTGAAGCTGGAGAGAAATCATTACCTAAGTCTCATTCATTTAAAGTTGAGGCCAGTGGTCTCGTAAGTGATCACTCACATTAGCCTTATGAACCTTCTCTATGGATGGGTGAGAAGAATATTGCCTTATTGTAAGGTAATAATTTAAACAGGAAAAGAAAATCTATGCAGTGTGAATGCACACAGTATATTACATGTATTTATACATTATACATTCCTACTCCTATCATTTGATTGTAGATCACAGCTGTTTCTTTTCTCTCTTGACCTTCTTTAGCTTGTGACATGCTCTGCTATCATTTTCCTAATATTTTCATTATTGAAAATGCTATCACTTTCTTTTTTTCATTGTCATTGGTATTTGGTCATCTTTTGTCGTGTCTTACTGTCTTGACTTTTTTTTTTGGAGTCATAAGCTATGCTTATTTAATTTATACAGCAAGTCTTTCTTTAGTACTCTGATCTCACCTAATGCTTTTTCCTGTTGATCTAAAAATGCTTTTCAAAGAGGCTAAATCTAGTTGTCTTTGTCTAACACAGTGGAAACTGAGAGAGTAAAATGAGTGCTTTGCTTAGAGAGGGAGCAGATCAGTGGAAGCACAGACATGCAGTGGACAAGTGTAATATCCAGCCATGGACCAGCCATGTGTCAGAACCATCACAGGGGGAAGTTTTCATACTAAAATCACATTTTCTTTGATGTTTGTTCTGGGACAATGCTCTTTGCCACTTCCACTCAAAAATTAGCTGGAATTTATTGACAGCATTTGGGAAAACTTGCTCCATACTATAAAGATCCATGGAGGCACCTGACTCATGAAATTTCTGGTTTGTGCTCCATGCTTAACCACTACAGCTATTTCCAGTATATGTAGTATTTAACAGTTTTTGGTATGTAGTGTTTACAGGTAGAGGAGCTGAATGTTAAATGGCCTGTTGAAGTCTCTGCAGAGAACCAGTTTCAGAGGCAGGAGGTGATGCACAAGTTCTCGACCTCTAGCCTGACTAGAAACTTCTGCCTCTGTGTGTAAACTGGCCATTACAGCTTGAAAATATATATCTTTTGGGATTTAAATGGAAAGGCACAGTACTAGAGGTCAAAGCAACATTTGATTTGAGTGGACAGTCAGGTCAGAGGGTACAAGCAGAGCGGTAGTGGGAAGGGACGAGGAGGAAAGGATGTGGTGATGTTAATTCAGTGCAGCATCACATGAGCAGCATAAGGAGATTTATAGGAGCGTTTTTGAAAGGGAAAAGTGGGTATAACGAATGGGGTAAGTCCATGACAATTGGTGAAATAACACCTTTGTGTCATAGGCTATCAGTAACTTCCCCTTGCTACATTTGGAACATTTCCCAGCAGCAGTAAGGGAGATCGGATGGTGACCAACTTGCTGCCCTTGAATTACTAATTTAGGAAAGTAGCAAAAGGTTTGGACCACAGTGTGTGTATCATCCCACATAAAGCTTAGAAATTATTCTCTTCTGCTCTCCCTTCATGTTAGCTGGAGGTACGTGAGCTTTCTAGAAACAATTAGCCAATAACTTTTAGTGTGTAAGGTGCCTTGATAAAATTTTGAAAACGCAGAAGGAAGAAGAGGCAATCTGGAAAATCAAATGAGTGGATGGAGGCATTTGTATTTTTGGTAGCACTGCTATTGCAGTAGCAGCCGCCTGTGCCTGGAGCCCCATTATTTTGGGTGCTGTCTGTAGCAAATACAGACAAAGCATGGAAGGAGGAACAGAAATGCACAAATTGGTGCAAGTTTTCTAAGGGTGTGCTGCGTGTCAGTAGTAGAGTTTGGGCAGAGCACACAAGGTCCCCTACAAGGTCTCCTGGTCCCAGAACCTCCTCCCTTGACCTGGTCTTCCCTCCTGGATACCTGCGGCAAGGATGTTAGCTGAAGCCTCTGAAGTTTGCAGTGGTTCAGTTCTAAATGGCGTGATTCAACCTGTCTTGATTGAGGACTGCATACAGGCTAATATGAATGCATTTATCTTAGATATGATACTGTTGTGTCAATCACCATTAAATACCAGTGGTTTTCGGGTAGAATCAATAAACAATGTTCCTGCTCAGTTTTGTAGATTGCCTATTGTGCCTCTTATCTGGGCGGAAAACTCTGCATGGGATTTTGTTTTCGATTTATTTATTCTTATAGATTATTAGACTGTGTGCAAGTGTAGTTTTTTTTTAAACAACCAAACAAGCAAAAATATGCATCATAAAGCAAGAGACTGTCCCCTGAGGAGTTTTATATTCTGTCTCAGCCAGGTAGGAACTATCCGGATCAAAAACAAGAAGCGTTGGAGATATTTGGATAGTAAAGGCTTTCTGAAAGAAAAACAGGAGATTTCGATGCAGGAGGAGAATGGCTTTTTAGCTTCAAGAAGACTTTGCAGGGAATTGGTGCAACATCTCAGATGGGTGAAGGCAAAGGTGATGCTTAACCCACTTGCTGCTGTGTGTGAAGACAACTGCTAATTCTGCAGAGCGATTGCCTTAGTTTCAGTATTTCCCAGTGATGAGTCTCCAAAGAAATAGTCTGTTTTTTATGCTTTTGTAGTAACAGTTTTTGACTCACTATATGAAGTCCATTAAATTATGCATGAGATGTGCATTTTGCCCAGTTTGAACTGTCCGCACTAATGGAAGCACTAATGCTAGATGAACAGTATCTGGTGACTAATGTGATTCCTAACTGGTACACAGTACACAGTCGGTATGAAAGTGCAGTAAACCTAAATACATAACCATGTAATGAAAAAGGGTAGGTAGTGTGTATGTAGAGGGGGAACTGCAGTGTGGTGAAAAACAAATATCTACAGGCCACTCTTAGACAAGTAAACAATTAATATGAACAGCCGAATCCTAATTTGTTTGGTTAATGGATGCATGATCATCAGTGTAATGTAGATGGAGGTAAGCTTTGTCTGGCTCAAACTATGGTACGGTGCCAAGAAATGAAATCTCAAAATCTCCTCAAAATACTCTGAGATCAAGCAGGATACAGGGTCTGACTGAGCCCAGGAGACCTCAGTACTCAGACACTTATTTATATGCCATACAAAACAGGGCCCAAAACAGGGCTTTTTTTTTTCCCCCCTCCCTTTTCAGGCTTTGTGGGATTTTTCTGGCTCAGTCCATATGGTGAATGGCAGCCTTTCGTTTATGAGTACCAACAACAAAGGAGGAGGATTTCCGTGCTCAGAAGCATATTGGACAGCAAGGCTATGCTGGGAAGCCCAATATGTTGTTAAACAGCTGCCTGGATCCCTGTTTGCAGGAGAATGATGAGATTAAGAATGAATGGGTTTGCCTTTTCCTCTAGATGGGTTCTGTTTCAGGGTTTCCACAGGCACAGCTTGAAATGTGCTGTGCAGTGAGACAGGATCCATCGTTCTGCTCTGTGGTGCAGTTGTGTAGGGTTCAGGGCTGGGTGTTTATCTTGGTGCTTTTCCTTGCACACATAACCTGTGAGGTCCCTGCTTGAGACCGGTTGCATTTCTTGTGCAGGGCCACTCAGCAAACTGAAAAAGCACAGCTGGGAACTCTTAATACTTGCGAAAGCCCAAGTGCCCTCCTTCCATTCTGTTTCTGCAAGGACTTTGTGTGGAGCGAGCAAAAGCAGAAGATCAAGTCATGGTTTACGCTGCTTTCTTCAAGCATGGGTGAACGGGAAAGGACAGGGATGGGAATGGTTATAGGTGCACCTGGTGTGCCTGGGAGGCTGCTCAGCCCTTAGTTTGAATTAGCTGTCATGAACTGAGAAGTTGTTGGTCCCATCTTGTCGTGTCCCTCCCCCCTGACAGTTTTAGGCTGTTCTTGAAAGCAGGTTTTGATTCCGCATCAGTCTGGGGATCTCGGAAACTTGCTGCCGCTGAAGTGACTCAGAAGCATTATTATGTGTACTGACAGAGATGGGACTGTTGCCTTAGTGTATGGATAATATCTGATTGTATAAAATACTATTGCTAATCCTGTACAGTAAAACCATAGTTCATTCACCAATAATGTTCTAAACTTGTATTTCAAAAAAAAAAAAATAAAGCTGATTTTTTTTGGCTTTTTTGAGTGAATTTTAATATATTTTAGTATTTATAACTTCCTCTGGAACCACTAAAGTTAGAGGAATTTTTCACTGGTAAATGAAGGTTGAAATTCTCAGATGTAGCAGGACTCTGGAAGCTCAAGCTTTAGTGGTCCTGGCTGTCATAATCCCCCTAACACAGTGGGGATCTCTGGGAGTATCCGTGTGTGTGTGTGCGTATGTATATGCGTGAGTTTACTTTCACTAAATCTCCCCTTCTGTTCTTTTTAGTATTATCAGTATTGACTTCTGCACTTTGTTGTTAGAAAAGACTTAATTTGATTGAGTATTTTAATAAGCAGATTCTCTAAAAGTAGCAACTATATGCACAAAGAAGTGTTCTGGGTTCCTGATATTAAGAGCAGCTTTGCCTGTTTCAGCCGATGATAAAAGCCACCTCACTATGCTGTACTTCCCCAGTTGGACCTGTTTGTTGAAGTGGATGATTTTTTTTAATATTGGCCTTGAATTTGTGAGATAGTTTTTCTTTTTGCTGCATCTCTGCTTCATATGGGAGAGAATTATGTCTCAGAAATGTGGTAACTGTGGTTCCTTGATCTTCAGAGATTTCCAGCTCCCAGTGTTGCCGGGAGGCTCAGTTGCTCTGTATTCTGGTGGGCTTCAGACACCTCCTCATGTCTCTACCACCTCCCCTAGGCTGGGAGGGAACAGGTCAGACGTATCAGATAGAGCTTTAAGGTACTTACCAAGAAGTTTCTCTCTGTGTGATGTGTAGTTGGATTCATTAAAGATCTACATGGTGCAGAAGGGACAGGTATTATTACTGTTGTGCGAGCTTTCATTTTCAGTGATTTTTCAGAAACTTTGAGGGAACATTTTAGAAATGTGTGAGTTGGTAGCCTAAGCTCTTGCTGTCCTTCAGTGGAACTCTTCATCGTGAGTCCCCAAATTATTTTGGGTTACAACATTGTCTTTAAGTTTCTCAGAACCTGTTGGAAAAAACTTACTAAAACGTGACTGTAAACAATACTTTGATATTAAATGAAGCCAATATTTAAATGTTTTACTGTATAGAGCCTTAAATATTTAAGTGTGTGTGTGTATATATATAAATAAATATGCAGACATGATATCAGCTTTTTAGTGGCATTGTGAAGCTAATCAGAACCTCTGAAAGACAATTTCTAAAACAACATTCTCATTTTAGGGGTAACTAATGGCAGTAAAAAATAAATTAGCTCCCAGTATCTTTGGACTGTAAAAAGCAGAACTGCAAAGGGAGATTGCAAAGGTCATGGAAACAGTTAAACCACAGTTTAAGACAGCTGTCGTGCTCTTCTTATTCTGTTTTTCTGTCCTTGTATTTGCACTTACTTTTTCAGCTGCTTCGCTTTACAGTCCCTGAGATAAATAAGAGGTATAGTAATATCCCTGCTATTAAAACAGGAGCAGCAAACAACCTGTGTGAGCCCAATTCTGTCATAGTAGAGAGTGCCAGGTTCAGAGGATAGCAAGTTCATACAGCAACGTCTCTCATGACAGCAGTCCATATTTGTATGCACTCAGAAGTCAGATTTTTCTGTGTAATCATTGAAATAGTTAATAAAATTTTAAAAAAAGGCATGTGACACTTCTGTCTGAGGACTGCATTTGGTTTTCCCTGTACAGGCAGGTGCAAAACCTAGAAGGAGAGAGTTAAAGATAGAATTTACATCTGAGATGAGATCCTGTTTGGGTTTGAAAACCAGACACACTTTTTCTCCTCCTTTGGGAGCTCTGCATTGAAGTAAAGAAAGCAGGTGTGAAGACCAGCAGCTGAATCAGCCAAACAATTTAAATACCAGGGTGCTACACATCTCAGAGCAATGACAGAAGTCAGTGTTGGAGGTTGCAGTGGGGTTTCCGTAAAACATCAGTGGACAGATCTGGGTTTGAATATATTCTGAACAACTTGTTTTACTGACAGGCTGTTGTAACACGAAAAGGGAAAATAGAGGACTGTTAATAACAGCAGCAAGCCTAAATAAATTGCTGCTAGGCTGTAGGTCAATACCAGCCATTTGATACTTGCAAGTAGGTTCTTGAAAGGACAGAGAAGGGCAATGAAATGTGTGTGAGTTGGCAAAGCTGTGGGAGCAGAGAGATCGTGGACTTGTGGAGTTCATACTAGTCATTTATTTGTTGGTTTGTAGCCCTAGGGGGTGTGTTGATGTTCTGTGTACCCTATGAGAACAAAGTCCCTGCTACAAGGAGCTCACATGTCAGTGAACAGTGTATACAACAAACAGGATGCACAGTTGAAGGTAACTGCGTATGGATGAGTAGCTGGGGAGAAAAGGACAGGAGTAATGGGTAGCAATGTGGCCACAAGGTGAAGGAAGGTAGAAAGGTATTGCATTTTTTTAGCGAAAGCATGTAGTGATCATGAAAGAAATAGGTTCCTTAGATTTGGTTAACTTCCTATGTGCCTCAGAAGAACCAAGCCTTCTGAAGGAATTTAAGTAAGATGTGGCAAGTCTGCAGGTGCCCTCAGGTTTGGCTGTCCTGGCAGAACGACCACCTGCTCCTTGCAGAAGATACAGGAAGACAAGGCTGGCATCATTAGGTACGTCATGTGCAGGAGCTGTGTGAGAAGTAGGAATCAACAAAGTTTTGCAAGGGTTGCAGTGAACAGTTGCATTTCTTTTAGCAGCATTACTAATATGCCTGGAGAACATGAAGAGCAATTCTGCAGTCAGTGTCCTGTGGCTCTGGTAATCAAGAAACGCCAAAAATTAGAATTGAAAAGTCCTATTAGTTCATCTCCCCCTTAAAAAGGGATATTTCCTTTTTTATGTATGATAGCAATTAGCTGGCTTGCAAGGGGAGGAAGTATGGAACAGAAGAGATTTAAAACGGTGATGGAGAGCCTGGAGCTGAGAGAACGAGACAGCACTCTGAGCAGCAGAGGATTATCGGAACTGTGAACAATGCTTTCCGCTTTCCACCTCCAAAATACTGCATAGATATTAACCAATTAATCTGCACAAATGAGCCATGGAAATGATCAGTGACTTGCTGAAAGTCCAAACACAATGAAATCGGGTTCAGGTTTAGTACATAATGCTCCCAGTCTCATAGTCTAGACCATAGAGAGAGAGAGAGAGAGTGAGATTTCAAAAAGCTACTGATTCTCTGCGAGAATCCAAGACGACCGTGGCATTGCCCAGAGGTGTATTGCTGGAAGGGCCCTTCATAGCTTTAAAAGCAGCAAGAACCATCTACTCCGACAACTCGCATAAAGCAAGCTATACAGTTTGACCTAGCGATTCTTCTAAGTCCGGTTACTTGTGATTGAACCAAAGCATGCCTTGCAGAAGAAAGAGTTTTGGTTTTAGAATTCTAAAACATAAATAATTTGCCACATGACTTTAAAATTTGCTCCAATAATTGGTTAGCTTTCTTCTCATTCTCTCCTTCTAAGTAAAGATAATGCAAATGATAAATCTTTAAAGGCCGAAGTAATTGTCACATTCTACATGAATATACAGTTAGGTTTTGCTGCATTTCTGATGACTGTCTTTTAAGGTCAGATATATAAATACTACTTTCTTGAACTTTTTCCAAAGCGCTATCACACAATCCAGAAACGCTCTGGGTTCTCCCAGCATTTTTAAAATTATTTCTCGGTTGTTACGCTATGGCTTATGCAGCAAATAACAGGTGTGTGTGTGTTTTCAATTCTGAGATTTGCTCTTCGAGAAAAATAATTAACACTGGCAGGAGTTTGATTGCATTAATTCGCAAAAAGAAACACCGAAACGATAAATCCATAGTGGGAGAACTGCCCATATGTTACAGATTGGCTTAACATGGATGAGGCATTAAATAAACTAAGTCTGAAAAATAAAAACCTTATCAGCTTTATTAGCGTTGAACTCTGTGGCTTCCACTGGGGCTGACACACTTAATTAAAGATGCTCTGGTCTAATTAGGTTGCACATCAAAAATACAAATACAAGTTTTGTGGTTTTTTTAAGACCTATCTGTGCTCTAATTCCCAATGATGTGAATATTTATTTTATTCAGTTAGTCTCCACCTAGAGAAAAGCATTGTTAGGTTATAAAATACAAAAATTCAGAGACTGTAGTATTTAGACTTCTCCTTGCACTGAATGAGGCTCAGATATTTAATGTCTGTATATCTGAAGAGCAGTGTGGGTTAAGCAGAAAGAAGACTTTATTTTGAATTTTAAAGCGTTATGTGATACTATCTGATTAGCTTAATTCTATTGGTGACTAGCTCATGAAGAAATCCATTGCCTTCATTTGTTTTACTACCTATGGGATTGATTCCCCTGTGGGTCCAGTCCAACCTCTATTGAGGTCAATGGAAAGACTGCCATTGATTTAATAAGAAGATGCTTCAGAGGCAGGGGGATTGTGGCATGTCAAAACAGAACAATGTGCATCCTTTCCAGGATCTTCTGTGCTCTGTGCTTTAAAAACTGAATTCTCCTCCTGCTAGCAAACAGGATAAATCCACTGTACCTTGTTGTGAGTTCCCATAATTTTCTCTCGTCTGGCATTGCTGAGCGTGGGATTCAGCCCCTGGAGTTGCTGTGAACAGTTCTTTCCTCCAAATTGTATTGGAGTGTCAGAACCTTGTCAGCCTTGTGCTGTCGGGGTTTGTACTAGTTTTTGCAGTTTTGTGTTTATTTTTTTAATCTGTAATCTTGCTTTACATAAATTGCTGCCATTTCTGACATTAATGGCTCTTCTGACATTAATATGCTCTTATGTCTAGGACAGCAGGTCTCAACTTAACCTCCAATATACCAGCAGTAAGCTTCAGTCCTAATGGTGGCATTTGGGCAATTCTAAGTCACTGTGCACTAAATTCTTCCTCCAGTGCTTATCAAACTAGATAATTATAGCTCAGGCAAATATATGTTGGCTGGGGACAGGTATAAAATGAGAGTTTCTAAGTCTTTTCATTAGTGGAAAATACAAGCACATACATAGCTCTTTAGCATTCGTCATTGATTGCTGGTGCTGTGCTTTGGTAGCTCAGTTAAGTGACATCCAGAGCTCCCTCAGCAGTAGAGGGGGGCTGCCATCCCTGGCATGAGGCCTGCAGCTCTCACGGGTTTCACTCGACTTGAGAAACCTGAACCTCCGCATTGGAAAAGGGACCCCTGAAATCAAATGGTTGGCCACAGTTTAAAGTCTGACTTCATTTGCAACTGTGAACACACCAAATATTATCTTTGTATCTGTTTGTGGAGTTATTTTGCTTTTGTATGTTCTATGTGAACTTTAGTATTTCTTAGTGAGTGACTGGAAAACCCATAGCCTGTATGCCTTGTGCAGCTTGCTGTTTAGGGTTAGAATATTGGGTTAGGATTTTGGAATTGTTTAAAGCTGTTTCTTGGAGAAAGGAGGAGACAGACACCTCTGATTTATTAAGAGTGACTTAGTGCTAAATGGAGTGCAACTCCAGTGGCAGGCTGCCTTGAGCTGTTTTGGCTTTGTTCCCTGCTTTGCTCATGGCGTGTGTGTATTTATGTGCGTACATATGTGCACGTTCAAATCTCACCCCAGAGCTGAAGGAAGGAACACGGTCTCCTTGCTCAATCAGTGATCTACCTAGAGATAGCGAAGTACTGTAAGTGGATGTGGCGTCCCAGTGGTTGAATTATTCTTTTCAATTATTTCTGCTGAACAAATCTCCAGTAATGACACAGCTCCACAAGCTGGCCTGAAGTTATGTGCCCCATAATCAAGAGCAATTCCAGGATCCAAATGCTCCATTATCTGCTTGAGTAAGGACATAAATACAATTACAATAGGCACTTGAAGGCAGTAGTTGAACAGAGGAGAGACGCATTGCTCCAAGGACAGCTCTTGTTGAGACACTGTTTAGCTACTTCTACTTCTGGCCCGGATATATTGACCCTGACAAAGCAAAGCATAACTGTCTGGGTAGGTCCTGGGGTTTGCCAAGCTGGTAGATATTGCTGCTGCTAAGACCCTCGTTGTTTATAGGCCAGACTACTAATTTCTTTCTCGTACTGAATAGCATCAAATGTCACGCATCTGTAATCTGTAGTATGAATTGCTACTTTGCTCACAGTGTACTGGATTTCTTCAGGCTCTTGAGGAAAAAAAGGTTTGATGCATAAATTGTGAGCCGTGGCACAAAATGTGACTGTGTGTGTTTTACTGTTAGGATCAGCCATCTCGGAATGGAGTGGCAGCTTTATCAGTGAATATCCAGCAATTCCTGTAGATGAAGTTAGACATTTAGGAATAGATGCACCTCTTTCTCCTTTCTGAACACACATTTTGTTATGACACTGTACGGAGCTCATTTTAAACCCTGCTTCAGGGCAAAAATATTTATGGCACACTTTAAATAAAACATATTATGTGTTTTGTACAAACATATGTATCATTGTCCCCCTAGCTGGAGCTGATATAATTTCTGACACCAAGTGCTGTGCTTCATGCAAAATTCATGACATGTCATTGCATAAGAATGAATGTGTTCCTTTAAAATACAGGCCTTTCAGCCATGATAACCACTTAGTTTTCAGTTTCAGGAACCAAAATACTTCCTTGCTGTGACTGTTTGAGTGAAACGCCGTGTGAGTGACTGGCAGCCTCGAAGTTTAGGTGGAAGGAGGCTGATGGTGCTTTCCTCCTGCAGATCTCCCAGTCTAAGTCAATGGGATTTCTGGGTCTAAATGCAACATAAATCTTCTGTTGAACAGTTAGTGAATACTTGTGTCTCCTAGACAGATAAACAATTCCCTTTTTTAAAGCTTTCAATACTGAGACTTTTAAGATTCTAACCCTTATTTATTAAGAGAGAGAGAGGGGGAAAAAAAGTGGATTCTGTTAGCTTGAAAACAACCTGTAAAGACCGTATTTCAATAGTTCTGTCAATTTTCTGCCACATGTATATGTTAACATTTAAGTCATAATATAGTAGTGCTTAGGTGTTACAGGCAAAAATTAAATCTGCATAGTGTGTAACACTGTACAAACATAATGTAAAAGTGGTCCCCAACCTCGTGGATGAACAAAATGAACAAATAAGGGGACATAGAGATAGTGAGAAAACAAGAAATGACAAAGGGAGCACAACAGTACTAATGCCTATGCTGTGTATCTGATATAGACCTAAAAATGGGCTTTGGGGCAGCTGGCCTCCTGATCTGTCAAGTGGGGTCCACAGGAAGTCACTGAGGCATGTGCCATGGCTGGGAGGTGGTAGCAGGACCTGTGTGGACAGGGAAGTTATTAGCTCTCAGCTGGGACTATGTGTATGAATGCTCCTGCTCTGCTCCATGGGCAGTTAAAAAAAAAAAAAAATTACACCTTAGGCAGTGACCTCAGTGGGAGGTGGTGCTGCTAGTTCTTGTCTCTTATGTAGGGAGCTAATGAGCAGCACCTGCGAAGGTGACCTCTGGGCTTGAGCAGTTCCTTAGCAGCTCCATCTCTCTGCTGGGGAAAAAGTGGTGAGAAGCTCCTGTAGAGGTGATTTCTGGTCTCAGCTAGGAAAAATACTTTTAACTGCTGTTTTCCATCTTGCAGAGTCCAGGGAGGTATTTTTATAGCATCACTCTGAGCGTGTGTTTTGCATGACCAAAGGTGTGTGGATGCGTTGGAGGTGCAAGGCTTGCTGGAGTAGTATTGGTAGAAGAGATGGTGGCCTGCAGCCATGCTGTTGAGAGCGAACCTTAGAGCAAATGGCCGTGTCCAAGTTTCCTCTTGGATGTAGCTGCTTGGCTTACCCCAAAAGAGAGCGTAGAAGTGAACTAGGACGCATGCAGTGGGGATATCAGCTGAGCAGGATGCCAGAGCTGAACAGGGGGTGAGCAGAAATGATAGTGTGCACCAGGACGTGAGCCCGGACTCGAACACCAGCCAGGAATGCCAAAGGCCAGAGCCAGCAAGACTATACAGGCACTTCTTTCCGCTGTCAGTTTGGACAAGACTATTGGGACATTAAAGAACAGAGGTTCAGTGTTGCAGAGAATTTTTTTATTTTCTTTTCCAACCCTTAATGGTACCTAATCTTTCAACCCCCCCAATTCAACATTTGTTGAACAATTCTAGCGTTTCTGGTTTTCAGCCGCTGCGTCACAAAAGAACTTGATTACTTTTTGAATGGTTGAGAGGGTGATTAAAGTAATAAAGTCATTTCTTTTAAAAAGGAAATGTTGGACAGAGTTAAAAATGAAAGATTGGAGAAATGAGAATAAAAGCATTAAAAATTAAGGCACTGTTCTTAAACTGGCCTGGACTAGCTGTGCTGTTTCACAGGATACTTGGGCAACTCTGCGAAGACTTGAGGAGCTCTGGTACACGGCTTCCCCCCTCGAGAGGAGGCACAGCAACTGAGGCGAAGCCTGGCTGGCACTGTAACATGTACGCGATGATTTCTAAAAGCGTCTTTGGTAGCACATGCAAGGCACGGTAATTGGACAGCTCTCGCCTCCTAAAGCCAGGCTGGGTGTTGATGAAACAAGGGCAGAGCCTGTTGAGTCCTCGCAGTTACACAGGCTCGAGAGGGGGGTCTCCCATATTAGTGGTAACCTCATCGCAGCTCTGACACACCTGGCTCCATCTCCCTACTATCAAACCCATTAATGCAACAAATGGTATTTTATAATAAATATGTGTCACTTTTATGATTTTAACTGATCTTTTGATTTGTTTCCAATTTTATGTTGTTTAGACAGACTGATTTAGACAGTTAAAATTCCACTTAAGCATGATACATTGTGGCTGCCTGACAGACAATAACGTTGATATATATGACTAGATGAATCTCTAATTAGATTTTGGCAGCACTGTCACAGTCAGGGAAAGTTTCCCCAAGTACTCCATTGAAATGATATTTTATGCAACCTCATGTAACGAAGGTCATCTTTTAATTAAGCAGGTCCCCTCAGAAGGACGTTAAACTTAATGTCCTTTCTTCGATGGCCTTTGCCCTTGCAGTATCTGCCTCTCAAATACGCTTTTGGATGACTTAGGTTGTATATTAAAAAAGTACATAAAGCAGATAAAAATAGGTAGAGAGTAATAGCTGAAGCTTTCCCTGAATTTTATAGTATATGTAAAATTAGTTATAAGCATGGAAGCAACTGTCATTTAATAAATTATTGTTATTTATGTAATCAAGGAGAAATGTAGTTTAGAACCAGAGAATGATTATATGATTGCATAATAATACCAATTTTCTGTAAATTTCAGCTTTTATGAATGCTTTATAGTAACTACAGAATAAAAGAAACTATTAAACAAATGGAAAACCTATTTCCAATAATGTTTACCTAAAATACTTTGGGTCAGTTTCAGAGCTGGAGAGAGGCCTGGGAGAGGTCTCCGGATACTAGTACCATGTAAATGTGAAATAAGTAGTACGGACAACTGTGCTACAGTTAATGGCAGTACAGTTAATGGCAAGACTGCCCAGAGCAGATGCGAGCACAAGGTCTAGAGTGCTAACCAGGGACTAGCTAACTGGCCTGCTGGCATACAAGAGAAAGAAAAGCTTTCCTTGTGGATGGCTACAAACAAATTTATGATTCCTGTATCCCAGCATTTAATGAGTAAGAATCTGTTTAATCCTAAGTACATATTAAGAAATTCCAAATGATATTAGTAGAAGTTGTGTAGATTGTTCTACATCAAGTAAAAATAATAGTTGAGGAGGCTGGTACTTCGGGAAGAACCTTTCCAAATGCCAGAGCTTTCTCACCCCCCCTCCCCCCCATGATCCTATAGAGATGACTCTTCTGATTAGCAAAATGAAAGCTGTTGGAGAGTCAGTGAGGTCCACAAATTTTGCCACTAAATTCAAGAAGTGCAGATTTGGGCCTGCTCTACTCAGACCTTGTTTGCAAGGAGATCATTCTGTGGGGTTGTCTACATGAGGAAGTTGGTTTGGTACTGTTGTGTGTGAAGGCACAGTAAATCACACTAACATCCTATGTGGGCAGGCTTGGTGCCCTTTAAAGCGAGAAGGTAATACATGTGAAAATGAGAGTGGGAAGTTACTGTCCCTATTTAGATTTTTATTAATTCCAACAGTGAATGGTAACATGTGAGGTATCAACTCCACTCCCAGGCCAATGAGCATTTTGCACAAAACCATGCTATGCGTGTACTCTTGAGGAGTTAGAGAACAATAAACTGAAAACCATACAAATTTCTTTACAGAAACAAGCTCTGAGGACCTTGCAAAGTGCTATGATCAACTGAACTCACATAATAATCTCCCCAGAACTGCAAGAAAAAGGTAACTTCTTTTGATTTTATTTTTCATTTTTCATATTTTTCCTATTTGCACATTTACTTGGAGGGATTGTAATTCAATTGCCAAAACTTTTTTTTTTAATGCATTTTTGGCTTTGTACCAGTATTCAGTGAGATTTTCTTGGCAATTTGGAATAGGGAAGGTAAGTTTACTTAACTCTGCTCTGTACTGTGATTTGTGAGGAGAACTTGGTTAAGATCAGTTTATAATACCTAAACAAACAGAAGTTTTCCCTGCACGATCTTTAAGGGAGTATACTCTGCAACTGCTTCTTAGTGCTGTCATGGTGAGCCCTACGAGGGAAAGATACACCCCTCAGTGCAGTTTCAGGTGACTATTTCTGGGATGTTTATCCAGTGTTCTGATCACCCCTCTCTGTCTCCTCCTTGACTCTAAATTTACTTGCTTAGGCATTTAAGTCCTGTTTTAGGAGGGCAAGAGCTTATTTTTCCTTAACAACCCTAGTTTGCCTTAAACAGTAGATCTGATACCTTCTCCACTGATGAAAAAGATAGGGGGCTGTTAGCAATAGTACTATTTATATTGTGCTAACATGCTTTAATCCTCTCTCTGAGCAGTGCTGATGGTTTAAAATAATGACTAGGCAATAAATTTTTACCAGGACAGGTGTACAAATAGTACCAAGTAGAGTGCTGCTCAGGGTCAGACTATGAAAAGAATGGTGCACCAGATTATAGTGCAAGATGAAACCGTTTCATTTGCTATTAAGATCTGATGGCACATGTTTTTGGCTTTAGCTACCAAGATTTATCTGCTATCATTAACAAGGTCCACATGTATCTTTTGAAGACAGCAGTTGCTCTGATTTGATTTATTAAAAAAAAAAAAAAAAGTGGGTGGGTGGGGTGACTCTTATGTCGTCCTTTCTATTCTTGAAGATGATCCATGGATCTTCCAGACAAACCTGCTGCATTCCCATAGTGCCCCAGGTATGCAGTCAGGGACAGAAGCCTTTACGCTCTCTGCAAGTGGGTCTTACCACAGCAATAGTCATCTCGGCTTCTGTTTTCAGAGTTATTCATGCTAAGAGGGGCTGAATGTCCCTGGAAACCATTGACTTCAGTGGGAACCAAGGGTGCACTCAGGAGAATCCTGGCCTTATGTTTGTTGCAGTCCTCTGCCACTTCCAAAACCTTCACTAGAATCCTGAAATTCCTATCGTGCCTGTACCAGATGTGGGTAATGGCAAGAGAATTAATTAATCCTGACTTCACTACAGGACAGCAGATTCTACTTGTGCTAATTCACCTTGATGGCCCTACTGTTTTACATTGAGTTCCTTGACAAATAGAAGGTTTCCAGCAATGCAGACATTTTGCATAAATGCTTTTTCACTAGGATATTATAAGCCAGGCATGTTTTCATTTTCTGCTGCTTCTGTTTTGAGCTCTCCATTTTGGCTTTTTTGCTACAAAGTCAGTTTTTCAGTCTTTTCCTCCCATTTTAAAAGGTCCATGCTTAGCTAGCTCTAATATTTGCAGTGCAACATCTACTTTCCAACGCATCACACTAAGATATTTTTCAATAAATGAATAAAGTATATAGAGTAGAAGGTGGAGAGTGGTTAAGTTTAAATCATTTATAAAAAGTAATAAGTTAAAACCATGATTTAAGATACAAGCAAGAGGAAGGACAAATCCTTTCAACCTCAGTGGTTAATCACATATTTAAATGAGTAAGCAGACTTAATAAAATTTCTGTATCTGGATGATGCTACGTTACTGTTTATGAAGTTTGTGCTATATGAATGTGAAGGAACCTGGCAGCATTTGTTCAGCAGATACGCATTTCAAGTTCTGTAGTCAAATAGGAGTTATTGCAGTCTCACTGATGATAGCTTTCAGTAAGATATAATCAAAATGTCATACGCTTTTGCTGAAGATAGCAGGGTCATTGTAAAGTTGTATGTTTGAATGGTAGTCTTAGCACCTGTACTGCACATACCTTTTTCCTCAGGACGCTAGGACTGTGGCATAATGTATACAGTACTTCAGAAAATATTAAAAAATTCATTGACTGTCAGATGCAGAACTTGCCTACCCCATGTGCTAGTGCGGATTTGTGCCACTTGATTTGTTGAAGCAATTAAAGATGGCAGTCAATTGTTTTATCGTGTTCCTGGTTATAGTGCCAGATGTAGTCCAACCAATAGAAAAGATGTCAGAGCTTGGCAAAACATGTAGTTTACTCCTTTGGAAGCTGTAGTGTTTGTATGTCCTTCCAGATATCTTTTTGTTTGTTCTGTTATCGTTGTACAATAATGAGAATCACATGATCTGTGTTTGATTTGGATATAATGTTTTCTTTCTTTTGGTTAAACTGTAGAGATAAGTGACTGTTCAGTCCAAGGTCTTGGATTTTAAATGAACAGCTAGCTGTTCCTTCATTCATTCCTTCGCACCCACGTGACAAACCACGAGCATGAAAAAGGAATGTAACACAAGGTTCTTTGTCAGCAAATAGTGGCACACTTTAAATTGTAGCTTTGCTAGGAGTACTTGGCTGTTCTAGAATACCTTCTACTCAACAGTTCAAAACACTTTACAAATGCTACTTTTCTGAGCCCCTTAGCATCTTTGTGCACCAAGGAAATATTGTATGCATGTTGCCAGTGGGTATAGAGAAGAACAGAATGTGGAAATGGTTTTCCAGAGGTCACCTGTTAACTTTAGGGCGCGGGAGGGTATAGCAATCCAGTCTCTGCAGTTTAATTACAAAATCTATTGCTTTACCTGTTTGCAGGTTTTGATGCTTACCTCTTTATTTAGGAATTAAACGTTCAACAGGGCATTTTCTCTGAAAGCTGAGTAGCTTTATCACTTCTCCTGCTGTCTTGGTCTTCTGGATTAGGAAGTCCCAGTTTCATCTGCAGCCTCGGAGAAGCCCAAGGCCCAGTCATTATCCAGATCTTCCACTGCTCAGAGCAAATGGCAGACCAAGCGTGGCTGCCAGGGTGAACGACTGGCCCGCAGTGCGCCCTGACCGGGCTCCCCCCGTGCCTGCCATCCTGGCCCAGGGAGTGGAGGGGATGCGGAAGAGAGAGGTTAGTCCCAGAGGCTGCACAGCCGTCTGACTGGGGCACTTCTGGCTATGTCTGGGCTAGTGAATAAAAAAGCTGGAGGACTGCTCTTTGGTTAGGAGGATCCGTTTGTGAGGAAGGGTAAAGAACTGTTAGCATGTGGCTGGACATCACGTCCAGTGAAAACCGTTGCAGCAGGGTGCGTATTAGCTGCGTTGTGTCACCAGTCATGGCTCTGTTTGGAGTAACAAGAGGTTTAATAACAGTGAAACTGAGCAACATTTAACGCAGCCTCTGGCAAATGCTGCTTGTTCATTTGGGGATATCTGTTGACTGTAACAACATAGCCAGCAAAATTCATGGCCCAGGTTCCCTGGTGAGGAGAGAGGCTTTTCCACAGGGCAGTGCAGAACAACTGTGTTAAGCTTCTGTTCTACCCAAACCTCTGTAGGAGCCTTTTTTCCCCCTTGAATCCAGAGGAACTAGCAAGATTATGAATACCCCTCCCTTCCTCCCTGCTCACAGCATGTGGATTTGTAGCCTTGGAGATTTGCTTTGAGTTCTACACAGGGCTACGTCCTGAATCCGCAGATGAAAAGGCAGTGCCGCCATCTCCATCCTGCAAGAGAGGACCAACAGTGAGGCGATCTCTAGGGTATCCCTATAGCAGGCAGCTGGTGCGTGCATGAGCAGGTACCAGGACGTTCCCATTAACACCAGAAAGCTGGGTGAGGCCTCGCTCCTCAGCTTCGTTGTGTGTCGCTTACCTTTAAGTGAGGATCTGATTGGCAGCACTGGTGTTGGGTGAAACAGCTCTGCGCGAGGAAACTTGAGGTGGGGCGACACAGCCAGGACCATAAGAGATGCTTGAAATGATTGTACTGACCTTATTAATCCTCCTTTCCCATTGCAGACTGGGGATTTTTCATTTCAGAAGACAGATTAGGGGAAATTGGAATGATGCAAAAGAGCAGGCACAGTACTCGTCTGCCTTTCCTCCATGGAGAACTGACTCAGGGTAGGTCTGAGGGTGAAAAGGAGAGGAGAAACCTGGGGGCCTATGTTCACGGTTGGCAAGTGTTGCCTCTGTGGTGGTCAGCAGGCGTTTTCCACATGTGTACGTGAGGGCAGCAAGGGTCCCAGAGCTTGTTTGTGTCTGCTGTGTGCAGCACAGCACGTTGGCCTAGATTTTATTGCTGTGACCTGAACTCATCTTTGCACCACAAGGGAAATACTTGCAGTGCTTTACAGATCTCGGAGACAGTCTCGTTTTCTCAGCAAGAACTAATGTATCAAGCTAATTTACTGCTGTGGTGTGTTGCAAAGCCTATATAATATTGAGTAAACATTGTTGGCTTATACATTAACTGTAACTAAAACCCTGTGCAAACTTTATTCTGGCTTCAGGATTTTCCTTGAAGGGGTGACTAAGAAGAGAAGGGAAGGTTGTGGGATTTTTTTTTCTTTTTGGTCTGCCAAGGAAACCTTACTCTTAAACTTGACAGATCTGTTAATTTTAGGTCAAGTGGCAGGAAGGGTTTGGAGCTTTTTGTGCAAATCACTCAGTTGACTCCTTTTCATTGCCAAGATCCCTTAGCAGTGTTTAATGTGGTTTCTTTTTCCTTGTGTGTGAATATAACCGAAGAAAGGAAGAAAATAAGAATCTAGCTATTGGTCTGCTTTGGAAGCTTGGTAGAGCTACTATGCCTTTGTATGGCAAAGGGTTATAATGTTTTGGATGCTCTCCTACAAAAGGAAACCAGATACTTATTTAATTTAATTCTTTGAATGTACATAGGACTGCTTATCTGAGGACTGTAACGTGCTTTACCACCAGGAATTAATTAGAAAATAAAATACTCATGTAAGCAAGATGCTTTAAAAAGGAAGCAGGATATCACCAGTATATTATTGTATTAGGTAAAGAGAAATACCACTGTTTGTTAGTATATATATTAAAACCATAGAAATTCAATTAAAAAAAATTGTGGTCATTTGTTAACGTTCTCACCAACCCTGTTTTATAGGTGAGCAGAGTAGGGTTGTAGGAGGTTGAGTTGTTAGCCCCGTATCAGACAACCAGGCAAATAAACAATACGGAAATTAGTAATCCTGAGTCTCAGACCCCACTGTAGTTGGGGATGCTTTCTGGCTTCCGGACTGTGAAAATGATATGCTCTCATCCGCTGGAGTGCCAGCGCACAACTGCCAAGCTCTTCAAGTAGTGATCGAGCTGAACGGATTTTCTGAAGGTATTTAATCTGGTACCATGGAAGTCTGAGTATGCTCAGTCCCGCCAGTGTCTGAACAAAACACGTCTGAAGTCTTGTTCGAGGATTGTTAGATACATTGGGACTATTAAAGCAATAAGGCACTGATGAGTGAAAACAGCAGCGAAGTAAGTGTGTGTGGCAAGCTCATGAATCCAGTCCATCATAAGAGGGGGTGGAAAAACCATTGCTTGGGAATTTTAAGAGTAGGCTGGTTGCTCTTTTAGAAAATATCTTCTAGGGAACCTGTCCTAGAAAGGTATGGACAAAAGTGTTTTTCTCTGTGCAATTCCTGTGAAGCATTTTTTCAGTGTGTACATTTCTATTAATTACAGTAACCATATGTTCTAGTTTCACTGGAATTTTCCCAGTTTCCCAGTTGTGATGGTGTCCTAGTGTCCTGGGAACATGAAATACCCTTAATCAAAAATGTAAGGACTTTATGCATATTCAAGACATGTTGCTCTACTGAATAAAATTCATTCTGGCTTTACTAAGAAAAAAACATCCAATGGATGAATGTTAACCTTATTTTTGGTAAAACTGGTAAATATTGAGTGGTAGGAATGAAGAGAAAAATATGATTAGAGCTACTGTTTTGCTCAAAGTGAATATTAATGTCACCTATTTTGTGTTTTATGATAAACTAAAAAAGCTTTAAATTACTATTAAAAGCCAATAAATTACTGGAAAAATTCTCTCCCATAGGAAACAGCCAAATGTCACTACTAAGGTAGAGTCTGTCAATAGTGACATCAGCATTTATTCTTGAAATACAAACCCTTGTGTCTTCTGCATGACTTTGGCAGCCCCCAAACAAGCCATTAAAAAGCATCTAATTCTTTCGTTTAGAAAATCTAATCACATTCCATCACCCTAGATTTCTGCTGCATGGAGCCAAGGTTTGGGGGAAGGAGCACTTGCAGACTTTCTCTTTCAATCCACATTCCTTTCTTTCATAGGATTTTTGCTACTTTTAAGCCCTGATTCGAAAGTGTCACAGTCTGTACAGTATGAGCTGTGATGCTTTTTGAGTTCACTAGAAAACAAAAGATCAATTTTCATTGTTTCCTTTGCACTAGGGGGAAATAAAAAAAGCAGCCTCTGGATTGTTTACTCTTTGTTCTTCAAAGAAAGGCAATTGAATCGTGTTCCATTTTTTGTCAAGTACAGTCAAGAGGGGATTCTTTCAGAAGAAGAAAATGGGCAAACAAGTAATGTGGGAGCCCAATTCTACTTTTTTTTGAGATATGAGGACCTGGCTGGATTTTGGACTTTCAGATAGTCTCTGGGAGAGCCAGGCCCTCTTTTAAAGAAAAAAAAAGTAACTTAAAAATTTTCTGCTTGAGTCTGGGGATCAAAATTCTACAGCAAATCAAGAGTTTTTTCTGGTGTTGCCTAAACCAGGAGCCAGTGGGCACTATAGAATTAATCTAAACACCAGTGAGGGCAACGGAAGGACTTGCATTGACTTTGGTGGGGTCTGGATCAGGCCCTTGTTAGAGATTCCATTTTCACGTATGTGAAATCTGTTGGTTTCAGATTTCATTACAAGCTCAGAATCCGAACCAGTCTTTTTAGATCTTGCTTTTGGAAATTCTTATTCTAGTGTAAGAGGAATATAGCTTGAATCATACAGACAAAACTAAAAAGAAATACTATACTTACTACAAAGGAAAGGAAGGCAAGGTGGCTTATGACATGCAGTTATGAATCTGCTATATTTTCTTCACTGGGATTCCTGAATTTTTGAGATATGCTTTTCCAGTGCTTGGAAATCTGAAATCCCCTATAATTTTGTAATGTTTTCAGTGAGTTCATATTTGACATAAGTATTAGTTATCATTTGCCTGCAGTAGAGAAGATTCATGTTTATCTGTTCACCCAAAGGTCTCAAAATGCTTAGCAGACTGTAAAGAGCCTTTGAGCAGCCAAGTTGTGCAGTGAGTCCATGAAGGAACGGGAGTGTAACCTGCGTGCTCTGTTTCCCCACCCATGATTTTACTCATTCAGTCACTATTCTCATCATTTTATGAACAGCTAGCAACCTTTTTCAATGCCAATTGGATTTTTCAGATAAAGCCACTAATTTTCATTGTGCAATAGAAATCAGCTTTCAATGGTATTTCAATTAACCTTGCTATTAAAGAAATTGCTTTTTGCCAATACTCAATGGTTGGTTGACATTCAGAGAACACATGATTGTTTAATACAATCTGTATTGAAAGAACAACCTGCGTTTGTTAGCTCTGGACTAGTTTCATGTTGTTTGGGGAGTTTCAATATAGCTGACATCATGCAGAATGAAAACAAATGCACAAAATATTGTGAGTTAGAAGCATTCAAATATTCTCTGCTATATTCTGTTTTGTTCAGGCATATATCATATGTGTTGCAAATCCTTTTTCCATAGGTGACATAAGCCTTTAGATAGCTTATGTATCTTATGTTTAAGTAATTTAAACTCCAGGAGTTTATTTGAAAGGTGCTTTTTCCATCTCTAATCCAATACCATCCAATTACTTCACTGTGTCTATCTTTATATTTAGCATAAGGGGGATCAGCAGTCTTTGTTTAAGTAGGTGTTTTGTTTACCAAAATACTGAATAACCAGGGCTAAACTGCCAACAGGCATACTTTCTGTTGTTTCACTGGCTTTTTCTGTATTCATTTTAAGTACCTGTATTTGCTTTTGGAAAAAAAGTGAGCACGCACGGCTTGATGTTTAGACTTTAACACGTGGGCCATATCTGTAAGCACAGCAACTGCAACACGGTTCAGTTGGTGAATGACTGACCCTACATGATTGCATGGGATTGTATGGGAATGGAAAAATCATGCATGTGGAAATCGTGCACATTTTGCCTATGAACTTGTTCATGCAGGAATTTGAAAATCTGGCTCCAGACATCGTTCAAGGAATTTTTCGTTGGCATCTGACTAAATGGAGTTTATCAGTTTTGTGTTCAAAGCAGTCCAGCCTGCTTTTAAAATTTCATGGTTTGTTTTGAGACAAAAAGCCAAATTCTCTGACTCTAATTTGCTTTTCTGTTCTTGAAGAGCCCAAAGGTTAAAAACATCCTGGTCAGAAGTGGGCTTTTCTGCTTTTGCAGCTTTGATTGAAATCTGAGCCAAACGACTGGGCCAGTGTTTGAGAACTTGAATTAACTGAAAAGTAAAGACTGATCTGAAAGTACAACAGATGACAGAGTAGAGCACCAAGTAAGAATATAATAATAAAAAAAGAGACAGCCAAGTTGTCAGCAGCAAAACAGTATTTTAGGTAATCCCCTCCAGGGCATCTTCTTAACAGCAACCAGTTGTGTTTACCCAAAGATTAGTGTAGAGACTTTTGATTTTACTGTGCATGTTCCCCACTTGCTTTTTTAAAAATCTTTATATAATTTTATATATAGCACTTAGTATTCCATGTGAGGCAAATCATACCACATTGATCTAAGTTTTATTGACAATGCATTTAATGCTTGGGATGGAAGCTGTAGTGAAAGAGAAAGCAAAATTGGTCCTGTAGGATGCCTAAATGAAGATGAGAGCCAAACGTTTGGGTCCCAGGAAATCTCCAAGCCTGGCTACTCACCATGTCAACTTGCACATACAGTACAGCGTTTAATTTCTTAACGTGAGCTTTTTTTTTTCTTTTTCCTTGAGAAGCTGTTTGCCATTTCAGCTCTGCTCACAAGACAAGAAATCAGCTGAATCAGTTAAAAATAAAATCTTCCTGTGGCTTAATGTGGCAGAGTTGTGCTCATATTGGAATAGCAGAGTAGAGATCTGTTTTGCTAGAAAGGAGGGAGATGGGGAATTGTAAGAATATGGCTTCGAGGGCTGCCCAGTCTGGTTCCAGAAAGGAGAGGAAGGACTTGCCAGCAATTGCAAACAGAAGTTTGGGTTTCTGCTTGTTTTTATAAGAAATTTCTCTCATTTTAATAAACATTTGAATAAAAATGTTAGAAAGGAGCTGTCAAAGAGGCTTATTAGTTTTCCATCTGATTTGGACACCCGTACCCACCGTGAAGGCTTGTTTAAACAGGAAAGTTGCATTAAAGCAGTACAAACCCTGAAGTAAAAGAGTGGCTTCATCTCAACTCCTTTATTGGATCAAATCCATGATCAATTGGAAACAGGTGTAAGTTAAAATAAAGCAGGAGTGTTCACACTGAGATTGGCCCTGGTTTAACTAAATTGATTTTTCAGATCAATTTAAATTGAGCTAGTGCAATTTGCTCTGTTATTTAAATTAAGCCAGCAGGAGTAGTCTTGGAATGAGGGACTGTACATGATGAGTAAGAGTATCTGAATCAGGACCATTATTATTATTTACGGGAATCTACTTTTCAATGAATTATTTTTTTCAAATTAAGGGGTAGCAGCCATAATAGGCCACTGGTGTTGGCTCCATTGATAATTATACCATTTTTCTCCTTTTCATAATTGTCCTAGTATGAACTGTGCTATTTTAGCAGAAAGTGTTAATTATTTTATCAACAATTGGCAGATCCTGCTTCTATTTACTGGTTTCCCTTTAACCAAAACAAAGATTACAGGCCCTATTCCACAGCTCAGCTGCTAAATCTTTACTCAGAAACTTGGGAACCCCTTTCTCATGAAACACTATGTAAAGCTTTAAGCACTCTTTGAAGCTGAGTTGTATTAAATGATAGACAAAAAAAGCCCTCTGAAGAATTGGTGCTTAATTACAACTTAATTAGCATAATTATGCATGCTAATAGCATCTCAAATGAATAGCAGTTGTCAGGAGGTTGGGACCATCTGTAAGAGTGTCGGATTAATACATCATTTTTTATTTCTAACAACGCTGTAACTCTTTCCCTGAAAGTGATTTTCATTAATCAAGTTCATTTTTATTATATAGAAAATTTGGCATTTTTCATTATGGGCCATTATCCGTTTCCCCATGCAGTCCTAATACAATACTAATGAGACCCCATGTGGCTACTCCACACTGACAATGGTAGTACAGGTGTATTATTATAATTGTTACAAACAGCACATTGTACCTCAGGACTAGTAGAGTTCTACTCTCAAGATATCAGGGTTTCCACTTGGTACCTTCCCTTGGGCCCAGTACAATTTCCAGAGCTTTATGAAAAACATACATGTTTGTGGTTATGAGGAAGCAGATTTAAAGAGATAGAAGCGTGTTTGTTTTAGAGCTGGGAAACTTCGAACTTCAGTAAGCTGCTTTTTGAGCCTTTTTTTTTTTTCCTGACTCTGCTAAGCACTGAGCTCAAAAGAAACTGCATGCTCCAAAGAGCTGCAACCCCAACAGGGATGATGCTATGGATACTCTGAAAGCATCGGTATTTACTTGCAAAGATTTTTTTGTGCATGGAAATGATCAAATTCTAAAAGCATTACTCACTATAAAGTGTAGCAATAACATAGCAATGGAAAAATCATCCCGGATATCTGAAGACCTCAGGTTCTAATGGTACCCTGCATGTACGTGTGCACGCAGAATTTCATTTGAAAGGTTGGGACGTCTTTTGCATTTAATCAATTGGCCAGACTCTGCTGTCAGCTATACTACCAAAAATCCGAAGAACTATGATGTAAGTCTATGGACTTAATTCATATTTACAGTGCAGCAGCTTAGTGCACGGCTGACCTTAACGCTTGTGTTTTAGCTTTAACTAATTGGTTAATGTTTCCTTTGTAGAGTCAAAAAGCTCTGTGTAAGCTCTAAGGATTATTTTTATTTAGTGGCATATTGGTGTATTCATGCCCAATGTTTGTATTTGATGTTTTTTTTTTCAAATATGCTGTTTTTTTCGGATGAGATTTTTCCCAAGGGATTTTTTTTCTCTTACTTTCCCTAAATAGCCTTCTGAAAACTAAAGGCCTTCCAGTAAATTCTGCTTTCCTCTGGTGACCTGACTAGAGAATGAATGGAGCAGCTCTGGAAATGCATTTTGAAGGAGAGGGAGTGGAAGGGAGGGGAGGGAAGGACAATCAAGAGAGCCGCTGTGCCTGTATTTATCAGGCTGCCAGTGGGAGCTGCACGGTTCACGCCGCACTTCCAATCAACCCGAAACAAAAGAGCATTGAAAATAGCTCAACTGACGCACTCCTCGTCATAACTCAGGGCTTAGCACCAGTAAATCCTGCTCTCGTGTTGTTTATGAATATAGTTGTGCCTATAAACCCATCTTCAACAACTACTAGGGTTAGGCTTCCCTATGGTGCAACCCCAGCAACTTTTCCCCCACTGTTTGCTCCATCTAGACGGGAGACAAATGCCCTGTGGCTTAAGAACAGGTGGAGATTGAGAAAACAGGGCCAGGCCAGCACTGAATGAAGATCGCATGTAAATTAGCAGCATTAATATGTAAAACAAAAGCTCAGTAGGGACTCTTTGCCCTGGTGTGTACGGCTACTCAAAGCATGGTATGGACCCTGGGTAAAATATCATAGCACCCCGAGATTAAACCTCCCTCCCAACATCTAATGCATTTGAATGTCAGTTTACAGTGAACATTTAACATAAGCAGGCAAGATGGTATTAGAATAGGAACTGAAATTTGCTAGGACAGTACCACAATTTGTGTTTCCCATTGGTTTGCTCTTCAAGCACCTCTTCAAAATCCCAGGCAGAGCAGGAGAAATGCTCTGTGGTTCAAGCCAACTGTGTCATATATAGTCCTGTTATTTCTAAGGAATCAGCACAGCCTTTGTCTGCTACCTCTTTTGTATCTATGGTGTCTTGCTATTAAGTTAGCCTTAGTTTCTTTAAACATTACGAGATGAATCCATGCGTGAACTGAGCACACAGAAAGGCACTGATGGTGTCTGTGGTGAGATTAACTACAAACAAATTAAAATTAGAGCCTGTTAAGAATTGGCCCCCACCAGTGTGTAGGTAAATGTGGTGATCTAACAGCATACTCAGTCCTGAGCATGAGCACTCTGTATTTCACTAGTTCTGGGCATCTTGTGTTCAGGGATTTTAAAGTAGACTTAATTGTATTATTGCTTTGGATAATGTTTGCTGATGTCATTAAACATCTAGGGAACTAAGAATAGAGCTTCAAAGTAGTGTCACCTGTAACATTTGCATTCAGGTTTTCTAAGGAGAAATACTAGCAGTTGCTACAGCCCCTCAACTATATAAGTTATGTTTAACTCTCTAAATTCCCTGATCAAGACAAAGGTGAAGTTCTTAAAAAAGGGGAGGGGGGAGGTAAAATCCAAACAACCCACCAAAATAGAAATAGGAAGAAACTGTTATGCATTACCTTCTTTTGCCATGTTTTTCCCTCAGTTTTGGATTTAGTCATGGAATTTTGTCAGAGGGGATAATGCATATTCTTAAGTTTAATGGTTCCAGTTTGACTGCTCTGTGCACAAAGCCTCCAACTCTAGCTGTCCTCTGCAGATTTGAAACACTGTGTGCCCCTAAGTGATCATATGATCATCACCAGACCATGCAATGTTGCCAGAAAGAGTTGCTGGAGTTCAACCTGAGATATAATTTGTCAAGTGCAACAGTCCATTTATGGCCTTTCAAATATTGTTGTAGTGTTGCTGCAAAAAATTCTAATATGCTATATGTAAGATAATACTATGTTATGGGTAGTATATCCTATAGATGACTAGATATGTTGCTGAGGTGGTGGAGCCTGTGCAGAGCCACATGCAATCTTCAGTGGTGCTGGGCAGCTTGCAGAGCCTCTGCCTTTGATCTCGGGGGTTGGGCTGAAGGTGAGCTCAGAGGAGCTGGGGCACCTTGAGCTGTTTAGCTGCTGCAGGCAAGCATGAGAGGCTGTTCCCTGGGCCTGGAAGGAATCTCAGTGAGGAAAAGGAGATGGCCAAGGAAGGTGGCTGCGTTTTAGAGATGAATTTATTGTCCTATTATGAGTTGGAGTAATTCCTTCCCCCCCCCCCCCCCCCAATTCAAAGTTCTCTTACAGTTCTTGACTCTCAGCTCTCAAAGATAATCCTGGAACAGTTTGTTGTCTCTCCTCTTTCCGTGATTCCTCCTAACCCTTTGCTCTGCTGCAAAATGTAAAGGGTTTAATTTTCACTGATAGCACAAAATTTCATGTTGGGAGCAAAGCAACGCAAAGAACGAGCAGCCTGACACTCCTGAAATCAGAGATGGAAAACACTGTTCTGTCTAAGCCTGGTGGAAGGAAAGAACTTTCTCTGTCATCTGTGTGAATTTTGCTTGAATCAGCTTCTGCATGTGAAACCCGAAAAGAGCTCCCGGGGTACGCGATGACTGCAGGAGAGCCCGGGTGCGGTGGTCCAGCTCTGATGAAGTACTGGCATGTGGAAACCGAAATGGCTGACAGTGGTGAGCTGGTTCTCGGCCCGTGTGGAAAGAATCTCAGGGTGGGGGTTGAAAGTGGAGGTGAAATACATGCTGCACATGGATGTGTTTTGACATTGTTATGGACAGATCACGTTTCACAGAGATAAAGGAATAATAAACTGGATGTACTGCCAGAGTAGTATATGTATTTGAGTAATAGTCTCAGACTATAGGTTAGTCTCCAAGTTCATACTAAGTATATATTTTCAAGAAATTTGTGGCTGTTCAGAGTCAGTATTTACTTTGTTGTAAACAGAGTTCCAGGCCATGACGCCTGGGCCTGAATCCCAGTTTTCACCAGATTTAGCAGATTTGGAATCTGGCGTTTTCCTTTTGAACTAGGGCTGCGTTGCTTGTGATGACTCTGAAACTAAGCAAGAAATGAAGCCCCAGAGATAACGTCGCCTGCGCAGGTCTGCAGGCCTCGGGGTGTGTTTCTGTGTGCCCTGGTGCTCAGGGACCTAACAGCCAACTACTGACATGGACATTGCGCCTGAGCACCAGGCTGGTAACGCCAGAAGGCTGTATCGATCGGGTTGTGTGAGACGGTGTTCTTCTAAGCTGGACACATTATTTGCTAGCTGTGGGCCCAAGAGGAGAAGTTTCCAGGCAGAGGAATCGGTAACACTCTCTGTTTTTGCTACGTTCTGTTTCAGCACCTATACTGAGCTTTGCTCATGTTATGGTTTTGACTGGAAAAGTTCCTAAAATGTGCCTTTGGGTTAAAACCCACATGATGCCCTGTGCAATATTTATCTGGCGACAGTGGTACAATTTTGCCAGCAGATCTCCAATGTCTCCTTGGAGTTTAGAAACATATCACTGAAGTAAGAGAGTGCGTTTGAAAGGTTCGGTACAGCTGGGGAGAAGCACACTTGTTGAACTTTAATAAAAGGCCTGTTAGTTGTGTGGTTTACAACATTCTTATTAATGCTTAAAACTTCTATTGTTTCTTAATTTACTTGAAAGGGTTGTTTAGACCTTTAATTGGCCTATAACAATATAGTGATAGCAAGTTAGATTTCAGTCAACATACTCATGAATTGCCAGTATTTTAGCTATAAATTGCTAGCTAATAAACTTCTTGTATCTTCCTTTGTAAATGCCAACTAAAGGCCTGAACATTCTTTGCCGATTTAATTGCACATTTAGTGCTCATGTAATTTTGAATTAATTACATGCCAAATGGATTTATGTTCTATGTACTTAATAAACCTTGGTAAGTGCCCTTATAACAATCAGTTGGTATTTAGGATCCTATTTGTGTAAAAAGAATGACTTATGACACTGGGTCATGATGTTTCCACCACATGTTTACGTGCTGCTTGTGGTGCGTGGCTGCTTGTGTATAATTCAGGACCAGAAGCTGCAGAATTAAATGAGCACAGGTGTGAACTGAGTGGAGGCTTGTGAAGATTTATTAATCACAGCTTAATTCTGTAGTCAGGGAGTGGATTCTGTGTAGGTTTCT
Source organism: Apteryx mantelli (assembly GCF_036417845.1). Classification (NCBI taxonomy): domain Eukaryota; kingdom Metazoa; phylum Chordata; class Aves; order Apterygiformes; family Apterygidae; genus Apteryx; species Apteryx mantelli. The sequence goes on from NC_089987.1 coordinate 6,498,436, forward strand.
GTGATCCGGAGCCCGCCGAAGTGCGCACAATGGCTGATGCTGGTTTTATTTGGAATTGGGCTGTGCTGCAAATATAGGACAACTCTGCAAGCAGCATGTGGCACTGCAGCAGCAGTAAGAATCAGTGGCTTAAAAGAGCACCCAATTCCCGGCAGAAACGGAAGAGAAAATCTGTATCAGATCGCTGATTTGATCCTTTTGTGGAGTCTATTTGGTTTATCAGCCTCCAACTAGTAAGTGTCTAAGAAATCTGGCTTTCCTATCCAGCTAAGTATTTAATAAATAAAATAAAAAAATTAATCTGTCAACACCAGTCGTTTAGACCTGCATTATAAATGCAAGGATGGATGTTTAGGTGGGTAAATTAACTTTCCATGGGAAAATTGCTCCCAGGAAGTTGATTTTTTTTCCAAGCCCTTTTGCTTTTAAAATGCTAAGCTTAAAGAAGTTCACTAGACCACTTGTGTGCGTGCTCTCCCCAAGTTCTGGGGGTTTTCTTTATCTTGGACACACTGTGAGCAGTGTGTAATGTGTTTAACCTTGTGGCTTTACACATTTACGCATTCAGGGTTTTTTAAGCTAAATAATAGCAACCTACTCTTGAAAGATTTTGCCACCTATAACACAAACAGCCACCTGTAGGCTGCAGGCTCTTAAAAATTTAATTATCGACCTTTATTCATTTTCTCTCTCCTCTGCAGATAATGCATCATTTAGTGCATTTTAATATGCAGCGAGTGCTCAGTAATAATATTTTGGGCAGCTATTGCTGTCAAGTTGCAGCGGTGCTGGAGCGCGGGTGACAGGAATCCCCCGCCGGAGCGGTGCGCGGCGCAGCAGGCCTCTGCCCTCCTTACGCGCAGATAAAGGCTGAGCAGCTCGGGAATACAGAGGCGGGTCAGGGTGAAGAGAAAAGGGCAACAATAAAATGAAAAAGCAGTTCCTTGGGGCCCGAAAGCGAGTTCTACATAAAACAGAATTGTATAGGTTCTTCCACTGCTGTGAAAATGTCTGATTTCCCTTGTTGTTGGGAGGTCGGGAAGGCAGGTTTACAAGCGCCAGATAACTGATGCAGCAGTATTACTAAAGATGTTCCTTTTTTTGTCCTGGTGAATGCCATTCAAGTCAACTGTTACCCTGCCAGCCTGAGGTTTCTAAATATCCAAGGCATCTGGAAAAAGTCTCATCTCTCACTTTGCTGGATACTGTAATAACCTAATTATAAATTTATTAGTGTTTATTAATGAAGGTAGGTGCTGTGTTTTGAAATGGATGCACGTTAGACCAGAAGATCGGTGGCTGTGTGATTAGGCAGCAGCATACCATGTAGCAGTTGTTACTGCAAAATAATTGCCTGTACCACTAGTTAAGTGTCCGAGTGAAGCAGGGGTAGTTGCAGACTGATAAAATCAATTATCATTCATTAATGGCTGCTGCAGAGTATAGCCAGGATATCAGGTGTTGATTTTTGAGTTAAAAAGCTCTCTGTTTACATGTGAAACTCGAGCAGGTATGAATGGAAGAAGAGATCACATCTTAATGATCTCACAGCATACCTGCTTTATAAAATAGGGAAATTGGGCTTAGCTTACTGTCAGGTACAGTCTCCGTTATAGTTCCGAGCTCAAACTCGCCATCAAGATTAATTTTGTTTGCGCTGCACAACATGGAAAAGTAGATGGATCACATGTATTAAGAGGGGTTCTACCCACCCGGGAAGTGATGTTGCCAGCCCTGATTGCTCCAAGAACAGAAGCTTGAATGGCAACACTAATCGTCAGTGTTGGGTGCTGTTTTGCTCGCAGGTCTGTAAGCACCTCTCTTCAGTTCCCTCTGCTCTGATCTCGGTATCCATGGGGGCCTAGGAGCTGCGATTCTCTGGAGCTGAGCGGTTGTCTTTCGTTAAATACCACCTCTCCCGAGATGGGTGACAAAGTTACAGGAACTAGCGTGGTCTAGCTTTAATGCATTTTCCTAGAGGCTTGTTTTTTGTCCTGTCAAACAAACCATGCCATTTTGAAATGCTGTGTGGTAATCCCCAGGGCCTTTTCCTAACCTCCTCACCTGGGAGAGAAGGAAGACTTATCTTTCTCCTTATCTCTGGCAACTGCCCCATGGAAGGACACCCGTCAGGCTCTTTGCACAGTCCTTATCTTGCCTCTCGGAGGTTATAATTAACCAGGGAATCTTCCTCATCAGAAACCCCTTTCGAGGGATTGTGAAGAGCTGTAACTTCCAAGGGGGCAGGGTTATGGTCCCGTAACAGGTGGGTTGTGCTGTCTCTACACTGCAAAATGTGTGTTTTAAGCCTAATGCTGTAGAGGAGTGTTTCACCACCTCGTGTTTGCTCTTCTTGTCAGCCTCAGTTTTAGCTTTGCAGTTTACTCCCGTGACATTGGAAGGTCTTCCATAACTTAAGTCATTTAGGTTTGGAACATGGCAAAGTCCTTCTTGGGAGAATTTTATTTTATTTTTTTTTCTGAAAATGTGTTTTTGTCCATAGAGAAGAAACATTTGACATCTGAGGTTGAATTCACCTCATAATTTCAGATGGGAAACCAAATTATGAAGTTGATTCTTTTATAAATGCTCAAGACTCCATTTTGACATTATCAAAACAACACTCTATCTTCCTGAGATGGTTTTCATTAGTAAAACAAAGACCCTACACTAGAAGAAAAAAGTTAAACAAAACCACTAAATATTTCCATTTGGCCCCAAATGAATTGTTTCCTTTTGTTTGTTTCATTCTGAAAAGTGAATCTCCCTGGAACTAATGCAGTGATAAAGTTCAAAGAATTCACTAGCGCAGGGGGAAGTTTGGGGAGAGGATGAACGTGGGATAGTCAGCGAGGTTAGGAGATAAGCAGCACTGCTCCCTGGATGGCAAAGGGTTTAAAAAGGAGGGCCCAGGTTGTGCACAGAGATATAAAGAAAGCCTTGCCAAATAAACAATGAGAACAAACTAAGGTATGGACCCTGGAAGAAGTTGCAATTTGTATTAATGGTGCTTATTTATATAAAGGTGATAAAATAGGAGCCAGATCCTAAAATCTAAAAAATTTTGATTGAATAGGCAAGTAGTCTGATACATTGGCACCTGGAAGAAAATGTAAGCACTCAGCTCCTCCTAGGGCTGAACATTTTGACCTGTGCTAAAATCAGGAAGTGTTGGCATACCGCCTTTCTTTCCCTGAACCTCAAAGATGACAAAAATGGATGCTCCTAAATCTCCAGTTTCACTTCATTACCGCTATTTTCCTCAGTGGTTCTCCCCATAACAGAACTGGACATTTCTGTTTCAGGAGCATTTTCTTACCTGCTCCGTGCTTAAAGGTCTTGCTCTTTGGCTGGGCAAAACCCTCGTAGGTGCTTGCTTTCTTTCCAGAAAGTCAAATTCTGCAGCCTGCGGAGAGCCTTTGCACTGGTGGAGCTGCGTGTGGTGTTTCCTTGGTAGTTAGCGTAGATGGATTTGCCAGAACGAAAGGAGGGAGACAAATTACCTGCCCTTAGTGCTGCGTAGGGCAGGATCATGTGTCACAGCAGCATACAAATGACTGTGCAATGTCCTGTCCCATCCCCAGCAGATCTAGGCTGTCTCTCACCTTCCCGATAAAGCCAGAACCAGGCTGCAGGAATGTAGTTCTCCCTAAGGCACTTGGCAAGCAGACGGAGACAACTGCAAGCCCTGCTCTGGAGTTTTGGGGACCTTGGATATTCTCACCATGCCAAGGCCTAATCATTGCATCCTCTGCACAAAGCATCTGTTCTCCCCTGGAAACCTTTGGGAAAACCCTCTCAGCTACAGTCCCAAAGAGCTTGGTTTTACCATGTAATTTTCCTTTGCTAAATTGGCCTAGAACAGCAATGGACATCACCACATACGTGTAGCTGAAAATGAACAGTCTGCAATGGTGCCTAAGAGCTGCAAATACTAGAGAGGGACCCAGCTGCAACTTGTGCTGCTCAAAGGATTTCCATGTGTAAGTTTGGTTACTCACATCATTAAGCATTTGGAGGAACATTCTCTGCACTTATACATCATCAGCCTTTATAATCGTGTTAGCCCTGACCCCTGGAGCTCTGCTTTGTGTTCAGGTGGCAGGTCCGTAATTTATCGGATGCAGGCACTTCATGACCCAATTGTGTGATGTTCCAACTTTTCTAGGCTTAGTGCAAATGGTTGCATGCAGAAAAATGGCCAAAAGGTGAAAGTGAATGAACTCTTTTGTATGCTGGATATTTTCTGTGCTTTGCAGTCAGGGCCAGATTGAGTAGCGCTGAGGCCTCCAGTGGGCAGACTCCAGTTGCTGGCAGTGGTCTTAGAATCAGGCTTTTAGCTAGTAACCTAAAAGCCCCCTGGTAGGGCAGAAATGACCAGAGTATTCTTCTCTGCGTCATTTTGGAAGTTTTTCCAAAACTTGTTCTCTTTAATGTTTCTAACGTGCTACATGTCTGTACTTCTATTGTGTATACTTCAGGCCAAATGGAATTGCTATGTATCTTAATTAGAGGACAGAAATAAAGAGCAGCTCCAGCTTCTATGGAAATTTCTCATGCAGAACAAAGGCAGCCTATGTAACCTCCTGTACTTTGTCATCACAAACTGCACAGCTTTTGGGGACTCAAAAACACCATTTATAGAAGATCTGAGCAGTTCTAGGGTTTCAGATCATTTCCCTTTATTCATACTTACAAAGTTTAGTACTATAAGATAAAACTTTTTTTTTTTTCAGTAAAATAATTACAGCCACTGCCATGGAACTTAAAATCTTGAGACGTTAGAGTTTTCCTCTTTCTTTTGTTCCTTTATCACCTATATGCTTTTTGTGTCCTTGTTTTTCTTCTTATGTTGGTTTCCAAAGGCTTGTTTATCACTCTTTTTAGTGTGTGTGTGCCTGTTGCTTCCCTCCTCAGTGACTTCTATTTTTTGGCTTATTTCACTAAATTTTACAGACAATAAGGGTGTCAAAGTTAAGTGCCTTAAAGTTTTGTGAAAACAAATGTCTGAGTGCACTCAGCTCTCATTAGATACAGGAGAATCCACTCAGGAACTTGCTCTTGAGACCCAAAGAAGGGTAGGAAGATAATCTTAAGTTCCAGTGCTCACAGGACACCTTGACTTAAAATTTTCCTTTTGACCCTGCAATTTTCTGAAACTTCCTTAGTGATAGAAAAACTACTTGTGGCCTAAGGGAAAAAAAAGAAAAAAAAAGCAGAAAAATAAACCCCAAACCTTTTGAAATGATTATTTAAATTTGCATGAAACCAAGGGAAAGAAAGGAAAAGGAACAAAGTCAGAAAATACATTTTTGATATTTCAGAAGTTCAAAAGTATTTTGAAAGAATGCATAGTGTATAAGTTTTGGAAAGGTGAAAATTCATTCCAGCTCTGCAGAGTAGAAACTGCTTCAAAGATTTTGCACTGTTTTTTTTCCATTTTGACTGGCCTTTGCTTAGTTGCTCCTTCCTGCAGCCCAGAATCTGTGCAGCAGCAGGTACCCTCAGACATGCTCCCTCCTGCTGCACTTTTGGAGCAAATGATGTGACGGGAGATGCCGGTGTTCTTGATTCCCGAAGCAGCAGCTGGGCAAAACAGAGTAGGCCTTTATTTAGTGGCTGTGATAATAGGGCAAAAATTTATCACATGTAATCTTTTAGTTTTTTTCACTCAATACCCTCCCTTACTCTGTCATCAGCATCGCAGACAATTTAGTCTTCTCATTGTGGAGGTGATGTGAAGAACTCTGGAGCAATATCTTCCCGGGAGTCCCCTTTTCGCCTTTTAAACCAAGGCGAGGGCGAGCTGTGGAATCGAGCCTGAGCTCCATCTTCAACATCTGGAAGAAGTCAGCTGAGATGGAGTCCCGAGGCCAGCTCCAACGCCCACAGCAAGGGAGCGTTCCCCTGAAGTCCTGACCCTTCATAACTGACGTCTCTGTGTTGTGGCTCTGACGAAACTCCCGGAGGGAAACACCCTCACGCTTGTATCCAGAACGTCAGGATATATAAATTGGGCACATCAAGTCTCTATCTGAAGAAGAAATCGCTAATGCCCACTTGTTATTGGGCCTGTCCAATCCATCAGCAAATCAGGGTGAAGACACCTCCCCTTCTTGCTTTTCCTCAGAGCTAGCTTCAAGCCAGCAAAGTCCTCTTATTTACTGTTCCCTCAGCTCCGCTGTCGTTGTAATGTAATGCAGCCGTGTTGGAGTCAAGCCTAGTCAGGCTATGTTTGTGTTAAAAAAAAGCTTCAGAGATGCAGAAAATTGTCCTGCTGCTAGAACAGAAAGATTCATTTTTATTTGCAGCCCTCGCGTCAGTGTGTTGGACGGATGGACGCGTAACCTTTTGTGCCTCACTTTTCCACCCTAGACGAGGCAGATAATATCTGCCCCTCTTAGCAGGAGCTGGTTTGGTCTGAGGGAAATGCTCTTGGTTTAACCGAGTATTGCGCTGTTCACGGTACCGATTTTGTGCTCAAACATTGCAGATCTTTCTCTGAGGACAGCCATGGGCTCCTCTGCGAACGGGAGCTTGAGTTCCCAGGACAAAGACGCTCCCTTTGTAAGGAGGAAGAAATAGTACTGTTGACTAATGTTGTTATTGGCTCTAAACTAGCTAGCTTAACCGACTTGCTAACGTATGTATGTAATTATGCAAGATTCCACTGAAATGAATGGGATTAATTATAAGAATAGGATACATCATAATTGATTAATATAGTTAATAGTGGTTTATTTGTCTCTTATTTGGCAAGACCAAAATGGGAGAGGGATAAATGGTGGACTGTTTGAAAGGCAAAATGAGATTTTATGTAAGTAACTTGAAATAAAGACAGTGCACGTGATCCACTGGATTTCATTCACAGGTGGTACTGCAGGCTTGGTAGCAATGGTTATCCACTGTGATGTCTTGGAGGAGACATCGTATATTGTAATACAGCAATACAGCAGTTGCTGTTTTTTCTCATGGCAAATAGTTTTTCTGGTTTGCTGAGAGAGAGAAAACTTAATCCACGTTCACTACAGACAGCTTCTTCCTCTGCTTTTGATGTTTAACCCTATGCTAAGGGTCCCAGAGCCTGCTAGATCTAAAGCCCCCACTGTTAGCGCTACACAGCGTATCAAAATCCTTGACTTCCAGCAACCAGGGATTAAAGTGAAACAAAAGTTGGAGAGGACGAGTTTCTTGCCATCTCTTCCCTTCCATTATGTTCAAGCCACACTTCCTGCATCCCCTATAAATATTTAAGCAAGAGCAGCCAATGTTTAAAGATCGGGACGGAAGCAGAAATCTAGCCATGTCTGTGCCTGCCTTGCAGCGTGGCAGCTCGGTGCAGCGCGTTCGGCCGGAGGTCGTTTGCATTCTTAACGAGGTCGCCTGCCCGGCCCGCAGCATGAAACTGCTCCGGTTGCTCACCGGGGTTTGTAGCCATGGATGAGGTGGAGAAAGCTTTGTAATAACATATGTCCAGGCTTGCCAGGCAACTGTGTTTATTTAAGATTGTGATTAGTAAAAAGTCTGAAAAACTCATCCCTGTTTCTGCAGCGTCCATACAATAAAACTTGGTATAATGTCTCCACCTGAAAGTTAGACTTCTGTCTCTCTTTTGGGTGTATGTCACTTTTGGAATGACAGCTTTAAAAAGCTTAAGAAGTTTGGATAAATTTATAACAAATCCAAATGTTTAAAAACATGGAATTCCCTACTAATGTTCCCAAACTGATCTTTCTTCCCCCCCTTTGTGGAACCAAATGCCCATCTTCCTGCTTTTGTATCATGTTAGCTGTTGTCTGAGAGAAGTTATTTGGGGCACAAGGATTTTGCTGAGGGATTCAGGAAGTCCATGGCCTCTGCCTCTAATTTCTGAACAGCCGCTTTAGAGGCAACAGGACGTTCAAGCGTGTGTACATCACGGAGTATAGTAGTCTAACGCTTTGCCTTCCACGCGCACTAAGGAAGTACCCGCCAGACAAACGTGACAGCCCTGTTAAGGTTGTTGCCTGTTCTCAGCTGTACTTGGTGTTGTGGGATTCATTCATTTCCATGTCTTGTACTGAAAGGCAGAGATTGTGCAGTGCTGCTTTTTCTTCTTGTTACTAATCAATGATGGGGCGGGGGAGAGCAGCGTGCAGCGGAGATGAGTCCATGTGTATTGCAAAAGAATTGTTTTCATGCATGTGAGAGCAAGTAGAGAGGAAACTATTGGTTTTTAAAAGGTTCTTTCCCCTGTTCATTGCTCTGCTTAAAGAGAATTGAAAGCATTTTGTTTGAGTTCTGGCTCCGAGGTGTGGGTGGTGTGAAATGGAAGTGTTTATGCTAAGAGAGTGATACAGTCCAGACTGACTTGCAGGTCTGTGGATTCATAACCCTTTCCCTTGTTAAGAAATAGGTTTGGTTCTGTACTTTTCATCCAGGTCACATACTTAATAGGTGGCTTATTACTACTTGTAAGTGGTTCCGAGCTTTCCTTCTGACCTTGGAAGGGCTCACGTTTGAACAGGGTATGATGTCAAGGTCTTAAAGACTAATCGAGTATTGTAGACTGTATTGAACTGCATGGTGAACAAGCTTGTATTTATGATTTTATTCTGGATAAAGAGGCATCTGTAGTAACTCAGTGCAGCCTGAGAGAGGCTCCTTAGGACTTTTGAAGATGACATTTGATTTGCAGCCAGGCTAGAGAGTTCCACCTAGACAACACATAAGATTTTTTCTGCAAACACTCTCTTTAGGAAAAGATTGTATCATAAATGATTTGAAGCATTTCTTTAGGTAGTTGGTAACATCTTTAAGAGACTGATCTGACCCCCTGAGAGATCAACAGGAATCTCTCTGTTGACTTCAGAGTGCTTAAATAAGACATTTATTTTCCCCTCTTTAAAAACAAAATCTTGTTGATTGTTGTTTGTGTTATTCTTCCTTCTTTTATTTCTGTCACCGAACTCCTATTTGGTATTAGTCTAGTAAAAAAGAAAAGAAAAAAAAATGCTGATGAGTGGAGACTGGACTGCGGATGTATCAGCTCTGTGATTACCTTGCTATATTTGGACATTGAAACTGAGAAGCTGCTGCCAATTGCAGCCAGTCCATGGGGACTGGTGAATTCTGTCAATGAACGTTGTTCGATTCTTTTTTTTTACTAGCTGCTGTCGCTATCTTTTTGGACCTACTAACACCCAGGTCAATAAGCGAAAGGTATGTAGATGCAGAGTTTCTGCTGCTTCCTAAGCTGCTAGCAGAGGTGATGTGCAACCAATCATATGCTATTACTTGGTGAATCTGGGTCATGATCTAAAGGACGCATACACCTGACATACTCTCTCAGCTGCCTGCCTGAATTAGTTGCAATATGTTTTTAATCAATGCTCCTCTTCAGAAATAAACCCTGTGAAATAAGTCCTCTTAGGAAAATGTTTGACCATTACCCCACAGCTGTCTTATTACAGGAGACTGTAGGTCAAGTGACATAGCTGGTTTACAGTCAAACCTTCAGATTGACCTGAGCTGCAGAATTCAGCTGTGGTTTTGGAGGATTCATCTGAAGTGTTTCAGGCAGTTCAGATCTGGGAGATGGGTTAAGCCCATTCTAAATTTGATTTAGGTCAGGATTGGGAGTTTCCTTAAAGTTCAGGAGTGTTTGCGCATGTACACACCCGCACACACAACCCCCCCAAACAACCTGCTGGTGTAGTTCTGTAGACTAAGCTGACTGAATTAAACCTGAGTCCTTTCATACTGTCAGATATCGGTAGTTAATGAACTGTTGCCTGCAATGGTTAACGCTGTGTGTAATCAGTCATTAGTTGTAGAAACAACTGATTTCAGGGAGTCCATGGCAATTATGAAACATTTGTAATAGCAGGAGTGTAGTAAAATAAAAAAGGCACGCTTTAGTCTCAAAGAAAACCCAGCAACACAGCAGTGAAGGTAGCCTGGATCTCAGGGAGAATATGGTAGGTTCTTCTCTGACAGTCACTAGAATCAAAAAGTATTAAATATCTGTGCCTAAAAAAATGAGTACTTGTTCCTGTTGCAAATAATATTAATCTAAAAAGTTTGCAGGCAAGTTTGCTTCTATTCAGTTTGAAAGGAATTTCTGCTTTCGGCTCACCTGATGACATGTCGAAGTATTAGCCTGGCACTGGCTAGAGGTGTGGGGGGAGCGATGTGCTAATTTCCGTTCCTTTATGAATCAATCGATAAACAAACTGTAACGCCACTATAAATCTCAGAAAAATTGCCTGCTAGGAAAATATGAACATTTTTATGCGGTTCCTGCTTTCAGAAGCTTGAGTAATGGATAGCCCTGAAATATGCTAAGTCTAAATGCTAAGCTTGAATCAGCACCATAATCAGTCAGACTGGCTTTGCTTTCAACATCCACAGTGAATATCGTCACAGGATCTCTTTCTTAGCCCTGTTCCACGCTGACAGCACCGCAGCGAGGCAGCGCACGCTACCTGAGCTCTGTACCTAGCCTCTCTGCTTCTGTTTGATGCAGATTTATCACACTTACAGGCTAAATCTCACTAAGCTACAGAGAGCTTTTAAGACAATTATACTGCAGTGTCCCCTTTCTGCAAGAGTCACAGTTATAATCTCACTAAGCAGCAGTGGAAGAGTAAGTTGGATAATTAATCTGCAGTCTTCGCCTTTCATTCATAATGACTTACTCGCTTAAAAAAACATAACACGTCTCCTAGGTGGCCTCCTGCCTTAATGTAAATCCTTGATCTGTGCAGTTTTCCTTCTGGTTGCAGATAACCGCTCCTGTACTCGGTGGCCTGGCTGATGTTGAACGCGGGATACTGTGCGCTCGGGATATCCAGACCTGGGATCGTAATTGATCTCTAATCAAGGGTGAGGTGCTCCACAGCCTCCTGACGGCTGAAGTTTGCAAAGCCTGAAGAGAAGGGATATATGGGACCTAATAACTCACTGAGAAAAGCTGGGGCAGAAATAGTCTCTGTTTCACTGCTCCTCTCCAACTCGAGCAAATTAACGTGTGCTCAAGTTCTCCTTGTGACTACCGGCTTTCTCTTGGCAGATCTGGTTTCGTTGTATTTGCCAGGCATTTTGAGGAAGAGCTCAGCTGCTTTAGGGTTAGTGGAAGTATGGTAATTTCTACTAGCTAATGCTCTGGTGCTACCTGATTTTACTGTGGAAAGTTTCATATTAATTATAACAAGCTATATCAAATTTTTTGCCCCGTTGCGCTTCTGAGAAGGAAGAGAGAAAAGAGAGAAAAGTATTTTTATCCTTCAATTAAGTTTACTTGGTATACTCACAGAGTGGATCAAAGGCAACTTGAGAAGATAAAACTAGTGTAAGAAATATGTCAGATATATTCTAATGTAATCTTAAAAAGAAAATAAAAAGGAAACTTTATTATTGAAACCCCCACTTTTATTCCTTTTTTTCTTGAAATTACAGCAGGTCCTGGTCATTTACAACATTGGCAGCTTCATGCTTCAGTTTCTGTTTTCAAGCTGCATTTCCCCACACTACTGCTAGTAACGTTAGGTAGGCTTCCTGCGAAAATGTCATCTCTAAAGAGGTGTAAAAAGAGGCACAGTGTCTTGGATCTATTCTGTATTCTCTGTTCTCCTATCCGCCTGCCTCAGCGGAGCAGCGTTTGCCGGGGCGAAGGGACCGGTGCAGGCCTTCGGCGGGTGCGTGCACTTGTAGCTCGGCTGAGGTCAGTGCAGACGAATGCTCTTGTAATCGCGGCTCCAGGCAAGGGCTAAGTGCTATGGGAAGCAGGGTCTGGCTCAGCCAAAGATTTTCTGTATGATCCTGGTCAAGTCACTTAATTACTTTTGCCTCATTTCTCAGTTGTACAGTGTATATCCTAAGGCTTCAGTTACCTGCCTTGTCTATTTAAATCAAACTCTCTTTGAAGCAAGGACTGTGCAACGAGACCATGCTGTTAATTGGAGTCTCCGGGTGATAGCGTAATTGTGTGTAGTGTAATAACAGCGTTCCCCAGCAATTTGTAGCAGCTTTGCCACTGTATTGGGCCTCCACAGTGCTTCCATTTTCATATTGCTTGTGTTGAATATCAGTGCACAAAACTTACGTTGGCCCATTAAATGTGGGCTGATATCACCCAAGAGATATCCACGAGTTCACCGAAGTCAAAGGCCAACCTCTCATTTAGTTTTTCTGAGGCTAGGTTTTCACCCCAAATCTCTGCGTATGCTGGAGAAGTGTTGTGGGAGCCCAGCTCTTGTGTCCTTGCGTGGTGTCACCAGGTCCCTGGCCGCAGGTCCTTCGCAGGAGCTAATGTGGGAGCTATTTGTCCAGGTCAGTTCAGAGCAGTTCTTCGGGTTTTGGGTTCAGGGGGCCTCTGCTCACACTGTGGGAATTGGTTCTGCTACAGAAAGCTTGGAGGAAAGAAGTTTAGAAAAACTGGAACTAACCCTTGTGTTCCCCCTTTTATATGTTTGCATTGTTTCCAAAGCTTGTTTGTAAAAAACAAACAAACAAAAACAAAACAAAAAAAAACCCAAATGAAGTGTGACTTAATTTAAAAAAATTAAAAGAAACAAGCAGGTCATAGAATTAACCAACTAACCTTTGCTGTCCAATTTCAGGGACGTTTTGAACAGCATTTCATGATTTGGGCTGAACTGGCCTGACAGAAGTCATTATTTTGTAACTGTAAATACTGTTGAAATCTAAGCTTCTGTAAATATTTTTTGAAATGGGAAGAATGTAGACAAAATGTAATGTAAGGTTTGGGCTGATTTTGATTTAGATTGGATCTGCTAGAGTAATTCAACGAGCTATGATGGGGTCTATGGTAATTGTGTCTGAAATGAATGGTTAAAAATGGATTGTTTTCATAATTTTGTGTAGCAGTGTGCAGTAAAGGAGAAATTGAACCCTCTTTAAAGGGCCGGTAAAAATGCTGTGAATCTTGTATATCACTCTTAAACCCTCAGAATGGGGCATAAATGGGAAATTAATCAAAGAAATCAATACAAGGTGAAATGGTGTGTGTTTGCTCCCTGAGTATGCAGGGGAAAAAATTCATTTGCAGGGTAAGTCTATGAACTTGAGTGGGTTTTGCTGGCTTCCAGGATGAATTTGGCTGAGAACCCAATAGAATAGTAAGTAGTCATTGATGAAGAAAACCTCAGTTTTGTGTAGTGTTTGAGCTGAAGCCTCCATTTTTTTCCAACGTTAGAAATGTCCAGAAGGAATTTTCAGATTCAAAAATTTGTTTTTATTTTGCAGTTTGGGCATATTTAGTCCGTCACAGAGGCCACAAAACAACTTGTATTTAAATAAGTTTAAAGTGCGTGTGTGTATGTTTTCCAATTAGAAAAGAAGAGGTGGAACACATACTTCCAGATCTTCTTTCATAATAAGACATGTTTTTTCCTGCTGTGAAATGGCCCCATCTCTGTCTGGATACACACTGGATAGATTCTTGGCTGTCATCTAATATCTTGTTTCTGCACCCGTTTAATTCAGTGGAGAAAACTCTCATGGTCTTTGGTGAAAAAAGCAATGGTGCGGAAGCAATTTAACTCTGAGGACGGTAAACTACAGCTTAGTATGGAAAACAAACCACTTTTGGTGGCATATAAAGCTGCAGTTAATCTGCAGTTGCCATTCATCTATGGATTAATCTACGTCCATCCTTACCACCTTACAAAGGTTCTTCTGTATCTATATGCGTGTGCGTGGCTGTGTGCTTGCATAAAATATATGTGTAGAAACCACTAAGAATTTACCAAGCACACTTTCTATTAATAGCAGGAGACAGTATGCTCCTTCAGCACAGCCCCTGGTCACTTCAGGTAAAGGGGCTATGAGATACTCCCCATATAATAGATTAAATCATACCAAGAGTATTCACTAATAGAAGTTTTCTGAAAATGTGAGTGAATATGCATTTAAGTGGATGCATGCTCCCATAAGAGAACTGCCTAGTTCTGTCTCACATGATCATACGTGCATGCACATAGACATGCCTAGGTGGTATCATGGATTTAATTGCAGTGATGACTTCCTATGAGGAAGCCATGTGCAGAGGCAAAGGAGTGGCTGCTTATGTTGCTAACTCTGAACTTAGGTTTCCCAGGTTCCTGTTACGGTCGATGGGGAGAGGTCGGTGCCACCAACAGATAAACCAAAGTGCCAGAACAAGTTAGGCTCTTACCTCTTTTTCTAGCAGCTATATATTAGGTGGTGAAAATATTCTCTGAATTTCGGACCTGCTAGCATTAGTCCTATTTATATCTGCATCATCTGAAAAGGTAGGATCTGTCTGCTGTAGGATAAGATAGATAGATGGGCAGTGCTTTCATCCACTAAGTTCAGCAAAAACCTGACTTGACTGTAGAAAGTGTTTTGATAAGTGCAGTGGGTTTTGGAGTCTGGAGCTTGGCATTATTCCTTCTCTTCTTTCAGTTACGCTAATGATTCTAATAAATTAACAAGTATAAGGGTTGCTTTAATGCCAAGCAAACCTTTAATTTTGAATTTAAATTCTTCTGTATGTTTAGCTTGCCGCCTATCAGGCTGGTTGTGGTCAAAAAATACTTCAGCTCTGTACCACAGTATGTTTTTCCCCATCATATTTAAAGTTTTTTTGATTATTTTCAAATCTTTTATAAGTGAATACACTGAATGTTTATATTTAGTGTCCAATGAAGGGGTGGGACTGGAGGGAAGGGTGATATAATACCCTGTCTTCAAGTCTTTGTGGATTTGCCCGTGTGGCTTGTGGATTGCATGGTTTAGCATCTGCATGGTCATGGCATGACAAACCTTTCTTTACATTGCTCCTTTCACTCAGAATTTGAGCTTGCTGGACCCTTTTTGAAAGCCAACATGCATGTAAATGACATCAGGTTGGCAGACATACAAGTTATCTGAAGCTTAGGATTTTTTTTCTTTTTTTTTTTTTTCCCCCAAGCAATTTCCGACTACATTTCTTACAGTACTGAAATGGCCAGAGATCTTGACTCTGCTGGTTCCTACTTACTGCTTTACAATTCAGCACCATCATTTGCAAAGTGGGAAGAGACTGGCAGCATCATTTTTTGCCCTTTACAAGTGGGTAGACAGTGTCCCTGATGATAAGCAAAATAAAATCAAGCCCTTATGTGTGCCTCAAGTTTGAGGTCTAGATCCCACAGACCCCTCGCGGGTGTAAGGAGCCGTGGCTTCACTCGTTCCACTGATGTCAGTAGGTGCTTTTGAAGTTGATTGGAGTTTTGCCATTGACTTGAACAGGGCCAGGATTTCTCCCAAGGAGGGTGTTCCCACAAACAAAGATTACTTGCATGAGTAAGAGCATCTGGATTGATCTGCGTACGTGTCTTCAGATTTCCTCTCAGCATGATTTGAATGGCCCAAGAAGTAAAATAAATGCCACTGATACGTTCATGCCATTTTCAGTTATTTGTGTAACACAAAAACAATAGTTTCTGCTTTTATTGTGCGATTTGTTTTCATAATGCACAACTGGTGCTTTGACATACTGCAGAAGAGAATTTGTTGGACACGGTAATACTGATTTAAAAAAAAAAGTTCTCTCTATTTAGATGTCATAACTATTTTCTTTTTCAAGCGAAAATTGTAGTGTCATATACAAATGTTACCTTTTCCCCTGATTATCTTGTACAAAGCTAATAGTTTTGGAATAGATACAGATTTTTAATGCAATGCTATGGTTCTGGTTTATAGAAAAATGGATCAATTACCAAGGCAGGCTTCAAAGAGGGAGACTGCCCTAAGTTATAAATGGCTCAGTCCCTTAATTCTGTCATAATCCTATTTGATATATAGTTCTCAGTGCTGCTGAATCCTTTTAGGGCTCTTTGATCAAGTGAGTACTTTCAAATGTGATGCCTCCTGTCATCTAACCCCCTAAAAATAACACAACTTGCCATTTAATTTCTGGAAACATTTGTTTTCCCTAGTCTTTCATTTCTTTGGGGGGGGGGGTGTAGGGGGTAAGAGAAAACAAAAAGCCTTTCATACTAGCTGACTTAAGAGAAAGAAGGACTACCGGAAACAAGATTCTATTTATTTATTTTTTAGTCAAAGGCCCACACCAATATTCCTGCTTAGGCTGATGGCCTGAATGTTCGCAGGAACCGGATCGGACCCCTACTGTCTGTGCATCAGGCATTCGAGGCCGATGCCCTAGGCTTCGCTGAGAACTTGAATTTACTGAGCATAGACGATGTGAGAGAGATGCTGGGACATCACAGAAAGCCTCCGTTTCAGGAGTAATGTTTGATTTGGCGTTTAGGTAGGCAGACCTTACCGAATGTCTGGAAACTCCACTCTGAGGAGAAGATCTGTGTAAAGGGCCTCAGATGTGGCTTTTTTTCAGAGTCCTGGTGAGTCTTTTCCAGATCAGATCATGGGACTCTTCAGATGTGTGTGTGAGACCTTTTTCCCACCCTTTTTTTAAAAAGAGCACCAGGAAATCATACAGTTGCTAAGCCTGAGTTAGTATTTTTTTGCATTATGGTGATATGATTCCAGAACTGTTTTTCTGTTGAGTGCCGTAACTGCTCTAACTGCTAGTCAAAATCCAACTCTATGAGGAGGAAAAGTCCATGTTTTCCTTCTCCTCTGTGATTGTTGCCAGTAAGTTTCGTTGTGAATTGGTATTCTTTCCTTCTGTAACTGATATGCACTCAGGAAGCAGGTCCCTCAACTTAAGACAGCTCAAAAGAGCTGAGAGATTTTAAGATCAAATTGTCCCACCTTGTGCAAGGTTATCAGCTCTCCCTCCTGGAAAGGGACAGTTTCTGGTGCCACACTTGGTAGCTTCCTGCAGGAGGAGCTGGGTCAGGGGCAGCAGAATTCAGTAGCTACAAGCCAGGAGGAAAGTGTGATTTATTGCAGGCAGGAATGGCTGTCTCAGCACCCTCTTTTTGCCCAACCAGTCACATATCCCACGGGATCATTGATAGCCTGGAAAGGGAAATCACTGGAGGAATGTGCTTGAGGTGAGCCTTGCAGACCTCTCCCACCAGTGCAAAGTGTGTTTGACCTTTGTACTCCTGGAACCATGGAGTCGTAGGCTCCATGGGGAGCCGTGGCTCGGGACCATACACATCCAGCAGTGGCAGCCAGCAGAATTTGGCTTCTTTTCTGACTCTGTACCTCAGCTCAGAAGCCATACTGCTCTTGGCTTTCTTTCACGTGACTGTGACTTGTCTCCCCCACACCCCAGACCTCTCCCTTTGAAAGGTGTAGAGGGAAGGTTAAAGCTTCAGTTTCATTTTAAGTTCACTTAAAATGTAGATTAAATGTCAGTATCTGTCCCCTAGAGCAGTGAGATTCGATGCTGCCTTCCAAAGGAAGTGACGGGGGCACAATAGCCAACTACCATTAAGAGGGAACCAGGCTGGCTTGTAAAAAGGGCCATGAGACGATGCAGCTGCCTGTGCCGGCAAAGGACTGGATGCTTTCTCCCACAGAGATGGATTGTCCGCACCGATCGCATGTTCCTGTATCAGACCAGCTCTCCCTCGGCATTTGACAAGTAGAACAGAACGTCCCAGACACAGTTTCAACCTGTTCAGATGTTATTCTGCATCTGCCTACAGGTTACTGTGTGTTCAGCTGGAAACCTGAGCATTTTGAACTCCTGAACCACCATCTGCTCAGTCTATACAGTCTGTTTATCAAAAGGTTTAAGTGCACTGTAAGGTCCAAACCATTTTATGGAGTCCTGCCAGCTGAAATGAAATATTAGTTGCTGTGTATGTTGAAAAACTGTCGCTTTGTAGGCCAAAAGAGCTTGGAGATCCCAGCTGGTAATCAAAGAGCAGTGTGTCACATATTTCATGGTTAGAGGCTCCATTAGTTTCCAGATTCTTTAGAAACCTAACTGATGAATTAACCAATCAAATTTAGATCTGAATTAAATCCAAGACTCCATCACCGAAGACCTGTATCACCAAAAATAACCACCACAAAATGAAGCCTTGCAAAACTAAACACACAAAGCAACAATGCACAATGTTCAGCTTCCCTTTAAATAAATCCCTCTTACACCACACGTGAGTGTGATCCTTCAAGCACTTCTTCCTAAAGATGACCTGATCTATCCCCATTGAGCGTGGATGGGGTTTGCCGTTGATCTCTATGGGTTAAATGCTGGGGCTCCTCTCAGTCCCCCCAGTCCACAGTGCAGGTCGCTGTGTGGATGGGAGAGAAAGCAGCCTTTGGGGGGTTTCGGTCTTTGGCCCTGCAGTGTAATTAGTGGTAATTAAGTCTGATTCTGCACCTTACTCAGTGCTCTGGCTAATCCTGTTAAGGCTACCCACTGAGACGTTGTGTGCTTTTGGGATGGACTGCTGCACCTTAAACCTGACATAGCATTGAGAAACTTATTCCTTTAGACCTGGTGTCACTTGGGCCGGCGCGATTGCAGTGCAGCAGCGGTGGCCCTCGCCGGCTCTGGGCTCCTGTGAGCCATGTGCTGCTGCTCTGAGGATCGTATGTGCTCGTATGCAGGAACAAGGCAGAGGCGGTACGCTGAAGTGGACGTTGCGTGGTGGGTCTTGGGAGGTGAGGAATGAAGATTGCAGCAAACGAGGGAAACTGTATCCCTACTTTTCTGCGTGTTGCCTCTCGCAGAAAACTTCTGAGCTAGCCCCAAGTGTGTGGTGCTTAGTGCTGTGATTAGCCCTGCTGACTTGAGAGTAACTCCTGGTACTTGGCAGGACCCTCTGCAAGATCAGGCCCCGGGGTTTGGATGGGGGGAAGGGGGAAAACAGGATAACTCCTGAGCTGAGCTCAGAGCACGCAGCTGTCCTAACTGAGACACTTGCCAGCCTTCAGAAATAAACCCACTCAAGCCACTCTTTTCTCTTTTCTGATCAAAGAATAAAGTGGCTTAAGCTGGATAAAGCCTGTGTTGGTGACAGACTTCACTGCTAGGGCCAGCTCGTGCATTTCCTTCGTTTAGCAATGGCTTTTAAGGATTTTGATTTAATTCTTTGGGTCTTAGGCATAAGCAGAAAACTCTTACAGTTAATCACATATTTTTTGTTTAATTATGGAGTTTGGCAGCTTTAAAATATAATACTGTCTCTGCAGTGTTTCCTCTAAAATGTTCTCTTAAAAGGTATTGTTCTATATTGCATTCCCGTTTTCCTGCAGCTGATTTTGATGCAGGGTGTAGTTAAACAGACCACCACAGTGAAGCAGTTTGCTCTTCACATTTCAAGGAGAAATTGTTCCAAGTGAACATATAACCTCTAGAGCCCCAGAACACATCTGGTTTCCCCTCACCTCCGCTGTGACTTGTCCCGTGACATGGGACTATTGATAATATAGGTATCTTCTTACTGTACTGCTCAGTACATTCTCCTGTAGGTAGGTCTGGTTAGAAAGCACTTGAAGTTTCCTTACACATCTCCACTTCCCCGAGGGATCAATGTCTTGATGGATCACATTCAAACACATTCAACGTCCCACTGAGAGTGTGCGAAAGGACAACAGAATCGCTTTCCCCCTATCCATATCCATTTCCTCCTGCACTCCCTGTTTTACAACTATTGGCATGCCCGCAGGGAACGCTGCTTCTCAAGGTCACAGGAGGGGGAAAATAGCTGCTCTCGAGGTACAGAAACTTTTGAATTGGTTTGGGAAAGGCATGACCTTTTCCTAAATCCAAGGGGAGGTTAGTGGGATTTTGCTGGTGGCAAAACATGTGAGTGTGTTTGTACAGTGGGTTGTGGTGTTTTGGGGTCTTTTTTTAACTTTTACACATAAGGTTATGTGCTTATTTTCACAAAGATCTTAGCAATTTTTGTGTTTTCAAGGTAAGAATAGTTTCCTGAGTCTCTCGACTTTGCATTACAGGAATGAAGGAGAATATGATTTCAGTATTATAGCATTTCACACATTTTGCAGTGGCATCTGTACAAGTACATTGTAAAAGTGCAATAGTTTTATGCATTGTATGCTTGCTATTTCAACTAGGTAGCGTTGCTTCATCAGTATTAAAAAGGGGATTCTGACAGATCCTAACCTGAGACTGTCCAAGAGTTAAACAGTCACTTGTAAGTGAGTCTTTAGCATGACTTGCAGAGGTGGGAATTAAACCTTCCACATCTGAGATGAGAGCCCGAGTCACTGGTTTTCAGAGAGAGAAAAAAAGGGCATAATTTCCTGATCAGCCCGGAGATGAATGCGAGCCCCCTGTGAACCTCTCCCAGCAGAATCCTGCCTGAGTCAAGGTGATGTATTCTGGAACTGCCAAAATGAGTGTGTGTCAGTGTTAGTGCAGTTCGCTTTGGTTTTGTGTGTCTGAGAATGGATACGGACGAGGCTAGTGCAGGCAGCATCCCACTAGGCATGCAGTTACGGCTGGAGCCTTCTAACACTTTTTTTTTTTTTTGATAGAATACATGATTTAAGGAATTTTCTGAGAGGAAATTTGATTATTGCCAAAACATACTCATCCTCCACTGAGAAAAGTAAATAAAGTATTTTGTTTCCCTTTGGACTTGCTGAGTTTGTGGTTTTTAGAACCGAAGTATGTTTTGGTTCCATGTGAGGTGTCATCTGTGTCTACCTGCACTGCCAGGGTGTCTTATGGGAGTTGCAGTTTTCTAGCACTGCACGTACCAGCGCACCAAACTTCATCTTCTGTAAGCCAACCTTAATCTTCCACCAGCTCTAGCTGAGCTAGTGCTTGCAACGCAGGAACCCAATGACTGTCAGATGCATAAGGGGGATCTTGTAACTCGGATCTGGTGTCCGTATGTGATAAAGACCCTATTAAACAGGGAACAGCTGATTTTGCCCTGTGAACACCCACAGATTTCACAGCCTTGTAAAAGCAGGAACTAGGTGTATATTTTAATGCAATTAAATGAATGCAGTATTGGCCTGCCATCAAGGGAGTGAAGCAGAGGTGATAGGAACTGCAGTAGGGATATATTTATTATTGATCATTTTGACCGAATAAATTCTGAAATATTTATTTATTTATTTATTTATTTCAGAATTTATTGGGTCAAAACCAAGAGATATTTAAGCTGAGCTTTTCCAAGAAAGGTAGGTTCCTAGTTCCCACTGACAAGTCAGGAGCTCTGGGGCATGATCTCTTGTGGTTTCCTTGAAAATCTTAGTGGCCTCAACAGAGTTTTTCTTGCTCTTTTTTGTTCTTGAAATGCTATGAAATGTATGCTGTGCTTGTATGTCATGGGGAAATCTTTCTTCCTTGAGAAAGGTGGTTTAGATAATGTATCACAAAGCACATAACACTCTTAAAGTGTCAGTCATCAGGAGCATCTCAGGCAGTCCCTTAACTTTAGAAACTTTCTGGATAGGGATGTTGATTATCCTCATTTTACAGGCTGGTAAGCTGAGAGACAGAATGAACTGTATGTAATCACGCAGCAGGATCAGAAAGATACCTTGGATTTCCCAGGAGTTTTATTTTTCATGTGTTCTGTTAGCGTTGGCTCACAGTCCCTATAAAAACATGGCTTGTATAGTGGTAGGTTCCATACAAATTATTAAAGACATGGTGTTTCTGCAAAGGCTTCATAGCCTGAAAAGATGCTCCACACCCTGATACGAGGAAACCTGCTTAAAATGAG
Source organism: Apteryx mantelli (assembly GCF_036417845.1). Taxonomy (NCBI): domain Eukaryota; kingdom Metazoa; phylum Chordata; class Aves; order Apterygiformes; family Apterygidae; genus Apteryx; species Apteryx mantelli. Next base: position 6,520,044 of record NC_089987.1, read on the forward strand.
CCTGCCCCTTCTTGTATCGAAGGTGACATTGCAACCCATGCTACTTTGCACAACTTAATTTTTTTTCACTTTGCAAGTGATATTTGGTGAATATTTGTCGATTTGCCACTGTTTGTGCATCTTGCAGCCTTGAGCAAAGCATAGTGACCTGACCATATCTGTCTTTATCAGTGTCTTTCCATTTCATTCTTAAGAGTCCATGTCTCTTTAACGTACTGAAAAAAAATTCTCATTGCTGATAATTCTGCTGACTGTGGCATTTTTCTTATATCCTTTTACCGCTTTTATCATTTTTCTACAATTCTTAGTTTCTTATTTATATCCAGATTTTTCAACTCTCTTCCTCTCTCCTCCGTTTGTTATCAATTTTATTTATACATACTTGGTATCCATAAATAGCTGCTTTCCCTTCTTGGAGCCACATTTCACCCACTGGATCCTTCTTCCCTCATTGCGTCTTTCTGATCTACTTAGTGATGTTCTCAGTATCAGTCACAACTTTCTGTTTAAATTCTTTATTCTAGTGCATGTGACAAGATTGGTTTAGCCAATAACTACGCTAACCAAGATTCAGGACAAACAGGCCAGGACAGAAGGAAACCTAAAAATGTCCTTTACGTTTGACTCTATTCTTGCTCGTGTCTGACTGCCCTAGGATGGTGACTGACAAATTTCCACTTGTCCTTAGGATGACTGAAGTGGATATAAATAAACCACGGCATGTGACCTAGCAAGGAGTGTGAGGGGTTGAAATCCCATCCCAAATAATCAATCCCACTGCAATTTCCTAAGTAAGACTGGAGAAGGGCTAGGAGTCAGCTGTACTGAGCAGCAGTGATTAGCCTGCTTTACCCTGAACTGCTGAGGAACAGCGAGGTCATATAAGCGACCAGCTGAACGAAAGGGGGGTGGAGGAAGGGGGTGGAACGACGGGCTGGGTTTGTTTCTAGATGATAGAAAGCAGTTTGCGATGAACAACTCCAGACTTTGTGGGAATAGCTACCAGTTCGCCGTATGTCAGTGCAGAACTTTGTGAATGGAAGGGGCCAATCTTGATCAGTAATTTATTACTTTTTTTTCCTGCCATGTTCTTTGAATAGACATTGTTTTTATGTTTCCCAGGTGGAGACTTGCATGTTTCTGTGTTGGGTTCTTGCAAACAAGCGTAGTTGAGTTCTTGCAAGCAGAAGGAAGTTAAAACTCTCTAGATTAGGCCATGTCTGAGAGAAGCAGGATAGCCCCAGCCTGGTCTCTAGGATGCTGCTGGCTCACCTTGCGGAAAAGTAATGTGTGCTTTGGCTTGAGGAACAGGCTTGTGTTAAGGGACCTGGCAGCAGCGTAGCAGGTGTGTTGCTTGCTGCAAATGAGTTCCCCCGGCAGTGCTACATGGGGATGTGTGCCTGCTGCTGATCGGTACTTTGCCTGGCTCTAGCTCGTTCTATCAGGCTTGGCTTTTCGGAGCCCTTAAAATCAATATAAATTAATAAAAAGAAAGCCAACAGCCCATAAACAACATTAGCTATGGAGCTGTTAAAATGCAAGCAATCAAACTATATTTAATCCACTTTCTCACATTAATGCTGTGCAAGGGTGCGTATTTAACATGCTACTATTAGATTAGTAACAGATGTTGTGCAAAGGAAACAATAATTGATTTGTATGGAGCGTTATTTTGGAGAGGCTTCTCCGGGGCCATCTGAAGAAGTCAGCTGGGCTCGAGCACTGCACGTATATCCAAACGGCTCGGCGTAGGGCGACTCTGAGCTGTGTGCCTGGTGAGTCTGGCTCCTGCAACGCAGAGTCCTCCACTCGCATATGGTGACCCTGAGGCACCGGAGCGGCTGCAGGAGAGCAAGGCAGCTGTGCCAAGCGGGTGCTCAGGTAGGCGCTGCACTGGCAGCTGGCTGTTAGGGCCACCTTTCAAGCTGTCAAAAAAGAGCTAGGTTTAATTATTGCTCTGAGATATATTTGTTCCCACTCAACCACTGTCTGGCTTCGAGATAGCATCTTTGTAATTCTCTGAAGTTCACCTGAGATGTCCATGCTTCTGATACAATCACAGTGTTTAATAATAAATGGCTCACTTATGCTTTGTGGTCTGTGGCTATCTCTTGAGGATCTCAAAGCACTTTACAGTCCTTTAAGCTTCATTGTGCCCTCTGTGCTATAGAAAGTGATCACGTTTTTATATTGGGGAAAGCCGTGGTGGAAGGAAAGGGCTGTCGTGAGATATTCGCGGCTGAGGTAGGATTAGAACACAGGGTGACTTTTTGTCATCTGTGTATCAAGGCTATCCTCAGTATGATCTGGAAAGTTTTGACTTTCAAAACTAAAAAGGCAGCTAAAACAGATTTCCAGAAGTGGCCAGCTATCTTTCTGGACCGTTGAAAACTTGCCCAAGAGCTTATGTCTAGATGCAGCTGCTTTACCTTTGATGAACATTTGAAGGTCTCAGCACAGACTGCTTTGCATTGCACCTTCCAGTCTCTTACCTCCTAGCCTAAAACATCCCCACTCCTTTCTCTCTTTTTTCTACCCTCTAGTCTCAGATCTGATGGCAGAAGAACAAGGCTTTTTCTTTTACTGAACATTTCCTTTCTGAGAAAGGGCATTTTCTCTGATAAAGCTGGACACAGACTACCATTTGCCACATGTATTTGCAAAAGCATCATCTGTGTGCTGTCTGTGGCAGCAAAACCAAATGCTTAATGTGGGGAAATACCTTCAGTGTGCATTAAGTTTGAAGGTGGAGGTATCCCCCTGTATTCAGAGCTGTATGATATAGCTGCTAGGAAGCTCGCCAAGCCAGCTTCTTCAGAGCTTGGGAGTCTGCAAGGTAAAAGAATATCCTTGTCCTTTGGGAAGTGTATCTTTTTGCAGAGTTCATTTCAGTACAGTCCCCACTTGCAGTTTTGTAACTTTTTCCTTGCTTTACATCAGACCTCTCTGGTCTGTCGCAATTGTCCAGTTTTAGTTATCTTATGAGTTCTGGCGTAATCCAGCACAGTGCTGAAGTATTTCCTTTCTGCTTCACTTCAGTAGAGATAGGGAGCGATCTCCTTTTCAAATTCTAGGGCAGCTTCTGAAAGCACAAGTCTCTCTATGCCTCAATTACAGCATCTGAAAAATACGTAAAAATGTATTTGCCTCCTCTGCGACAGGCAAAGGAAGCGCTATGTTTTGTTACAGGCACAGAGTGGCGCGTTTGCCCTGCAGCTTCTTCGTCCCCTTGCTGGAGATGGTAAGGGAAGAAGGGGAAGGAAAGATATGGCTGCACTGCACACAGCTCTGTGGAGAGCTTCCATAAGCACCAAACTAGACAGACACAAGATGCTCACAAATTTGCTACCAGATCCTACCTCAGACCTAGTTCCTCAAAGGAACTTGAAACCATCAGTCTTTGTGGCGAACGGGCCTGGGTAGGACCCCCTGCATGGAAGAGCTATCTAGAGAATACGGAGAAGCTGCGAATCCCTATCAGGACACCAGGTTTGAGGCTTTTGGGTTAAAGCAGAGACCAGTTTTTCTCCTCAGGCACCTGGGTGTCAGGCAAGCAACCTTCCTTCTGCCTCAGGTGGATATATACATGCATACTAAGACAGGTCTCTCTCCCTAATGTATGTAAGAGTGTGGGTATATACATATGTGTTACGTGTATACCGCACCCACCCACCCCTCTGCCTATTGTAATGTTTTTTAAACATTTGTGATTATACAGCATCTTGTAAAGAATTATGAAGATCATCATTATTTATAAAGTTAATACTTATAATGAAATGGTTGCACTTTGATGTCTGTATATGTTTTCTAAGCTGGGATGACCTATATTGTAGAGGTATTATGTATACTAGGTGATGCAGGGATTGGCTTGGGAATTACCAATGTTTAATGAACACTAAAATTAGAATTTGACTGAAATCCACATAAATGGCTCGACAGCAAGTTCGACTGCCCCTGGGGAGCTGTGGGCAGCTCAAATTTACCCACAGGCATTTTTGAAAATGTTTTTTTTGAATCAGCATAGTGTGCTTTTTGGAGCAGAGAGTGCAACTTGCACTTTAAACTCCCATCTCTTCCCCTTGTCCCCCATTTTGGTGTTGAAAAGCCCTCCATGGAGAATAGAAGTATGTTGCAGGTATAATACGTGCTACAATCTAATGCCTTTTTGCAGTACATGCCATAGCAAGTCTTCTGCTTTCCCTACTAGGTGGCTTTCTGAGCTTAGACTCTTGCTATTTGGAATTTCCAAATATTTGCTATACCTATGTATACTTTGGATAGTGAAAAGCCTGGACTAGCTATGTTATATCTTTCTCCACCGCACTGCAATAAGAAAAGCATGCAGCCACAGGGAACACCAGCTTTTCAAGGTGATGGTTTCCTGTCTTTGGGTTAGAGTTGCTCTCTAACTCTGGGGTGAGATGAATCTGCTTGCTGTGCCTTCCTATTCTCATAGGAAAGGGGGTTAATTATCATTTAGGAGGCCTGTTTATGTCATTGCTACTGGTTCCAAGGTGCTGAGTCTCCTTGCTCCTTCTTCCCTCCATCCCAGCAGCTGACTTGCACCCAGAGCTGTGCCATGGCCGTGGCTTTGGGGCACTGGGGCTGTAGGCGGCAGGAGAACGGGCCCCTTGGCTTCTTCTGCAGAGCCAAGCAGAAGCCGTTAGAGCTCCTGGCCTGGTTAAATTTGCAGTCCAGCTGTGCAAGTTTCCTCGTGGGAAAATATTGCAATTAGAAGTATTGCCCACAGTAAAGGTGAGAATTCTTCATATGACTCAAGAAGCAAATTGCTAATTTTAAGAAGCCAGTGTTCTTCCAGAGAAAACCTCCAGGAAAATGAATATCCCCAACCATACAGGGAATTCATTGTTTTGTTGGTGGGTGTGTATTATTGCCAGTTTTGTTTGTGGGACTTTGGTTTTCCAGAAGAGCCAAATATCTCCTCTTAGGGTGTATCTTTGAGGAAGCTCTAGGTAATGCAGAAAATGGTAACGTTGTTTTTGAGCCCTCTGTTTTATTGATGTTGTGATGACATGGCTGTGTAGAAGTCAATCCACCAGTGCCTGGTTAATTGGCATGCTCTGAATTTGGTTTTTGCAGCTTATGCTGTCCTGCTGGACCTGTAGTCCAGCCTTTTAAAACTTAAGCTTACATTGTTGCTTCTTTTCTTTTCTTTCTTTTTTTTTTTTCTTTTTTTTCTTTAATTTTGTCTTGCCTCCTCGCTGTAGGTTGTTGACTCGCCTGGAACCAGACAAGCCTTTTTATTTCCTTTGACTGCTTCTGTAAAGCTTGATGGGGAATTTACATAATCAATGAGGTAACCCTGTCACCCCAAACATGGAGTCTTTAAAGAGAATAGCTTTATGCAAATTAGATATTGACGATGTAATGATTAATTGGCCCCAAGCCTTTGTTAATATGCAATTGTTGTAGTGTAACATGCATTTGTAATTATTTTGGTTTAGTTGTTCAAACAAGTGGTGGGCACTTAATTGCTTGCAGCAATTGAAGAGACAGGATATCAGAGAGAAAAACAAAGGGCTGGTTAACTAGTTATCTGATATAATGTTGGATTTCCTTTGTGTATATTGTGTTACAAAGGTCAGATTCTTAGGTGATAAAAATCAGTGCAACTCTCTTGGAAGCTATAGAACTATTCTGACTTAGAGCAGCTGAGGATGTGATTTGAAATGTTCCTGGAAGTCAGGTTTCACTGTCGTATTTGGTGTTGGTCATCTGGGAGTTAGGACAGTGAGCAGAGTTGTTTATTGCCATTGGTTATTATTATTAAAAAGGAAACACTTTGGTTCAGAGTGTGCAATGAGTTAAAAGTATGCATTAGTGAGAAGCTGTTCGTAAGACTCTTCCAAGCAAACAAATAAATACCTGAGCTACTTTAAATTCTCCAAGGTGCTTATCTGCTTTATGCGGCTTTTCTAATAGTTTGATATCTGTTTTTCATTCCTTTTGGCTCTAGATCTGCATTTACCAGATGGGGGGAAAAGCCTGTAGATTTGGAGGTGAAGAATCCTACTTCCCCATAAATGTACTTAATTTACTGACTGTGTCAGTTTTCTGTAGCGTATCAATTTACCACACTTTCACTTAGCGCATCTAAAGTTGTGAAGTTCCTCTCCTAGACACTTGAGTTGTGAACACTGACATAGAGATACATGAACCCCAAGGTAAGATCTGCGTTTCAAAGTTGTCTTGTGGCCCACAGCCACGTTTCCCAGCTTCTTGCATCTCCAAGATTGGGCTCCCTATCCCATGACACTCAAATCCTCATCCCTTCCCTCTTTTCTCCGCTTATGCGCTGCTTTCTTTCCTCCATCCTCAGGATACAAACCACATCCATCTTTATGATCCAGACACCAATTGACAAACTGTCTGACCTGGGTAGCACTGTTTGTCCCAGCAGCCACATGAGCATCTGTCTGGAAGTTCAGAAACGGGGCTGCCTGCAGGTAGATCCCTGTCTCACATATGGACGTTGTCCCGTACTCTCCTGCTTCGTGATGCCACCTGCCACGTGCAGCTCATGTGAGAGGGGCACCTCCCTGCTGAGCCGTAGATGGGAGCAGGCAGGGGAGTGCTGCGGCTGGTGGGCTGCCCTTGGAGGCCTTTCAAGCTAAAGGTGCCTCCTGAGCCCCTGGGCGTCATGCATGTATCGATGTACACCGTGAGCGTGCCAGAAGAAAGAGACAGAAAAAGAGAGCGGAGAAATAAGCAATGACTAAAGGAGCATGAGAGTCCATCTCAGCTTGGATTTCTCAGCCTTTTATGTAATTAGAGAAGAATCACTGTGGAAATGAAAGGGAAAGTGTTGGGATCAAATCTGAGTATGTTTTAGAGCTTTCAGCAACAGATTCCATCAAATTCTGAACTTCTGCTCATCCCAGAAATGTATAGATGTATAGATGTTTTGGAGACACAGAAAGAACAAAAGGATATTTTCTCATGTGTGGTTATTCTAAATGGGGAAAAGTATGGGAGAAGTGTCATTTTTTCTTTCCTCTCTTCGGTCTTAGATATCTGGCCTTGAATGCTACAAAGTCAGGAAGAAGTGTTATTTAGTTGCACAGCAAGCTTGCTGCTGTACAGCAAGCAGCATTTGCCGTGACTCATGCAGTGTAAAAGAGCTCTGTCAGTCTGTGTACTGGTTCAAAGAAAGAAATTTGTACCGCTTGTTCCGCTTAATATATTTCCATCCTTTAGAAGGAAGAGATACAGATCTTTCACATTATTTTTGGGAATGGTGTGCATTTTTGATGGCATCCCCTGCCACGTCAGCATGGCTTTCCCTCCTCAGCCTGGCTGATACTCAGTTCTCCTCCATCAGTTATGATTCCAGAGAATAAAGAAAAAGAAAGTAAAAGGTCTTTCCTCTCTGGTTTCAGATTCTGATGACTCACTAGAGCTGTCAGAGCAGCTAAAGAAAACTGCTGGGTGTCACAGTTTTCAATCAGATTTACCCCTTGTCATTTTAAGAGTCTATTTTCTGTATTCCATTTCTTTTTTTATTCCTTTGCCAGCATGAGAACACTTCCAGAGACCACTGTTCGTGTTAGACACTGAAAATCCTACCCAAAATAACCATGGTATTTTTGTTTCAAAAAACGAACGCTGTGAGCATTGTTATTCCTTTCCCTCACTGCCCATGTTTCTCTAGTGCCTTGTTTGCTCTGTACACTGCCTAAATATATAACAATGTTTATTCATACTGCTTTGACATGATCTCCATTATGCTGTTTCTTACTCCTCTTGATGTGCTCTCAGCACTCCCTTATGGTGCTAGGAAACAGACTTCTCAAGAAGATCACACGTAGGAGTCTTGAAAGCACTTGGGGTTCTTTCCCTGGGCGATTTCTTGAAGGTTATTTTCAGTAGCTGACTATAAAGTGGCCTTGAGTCTTTCATTATGTGCTTTAAGGAAACTGATAACTAGCTATCATTATCTGAGATACACCAGTGATAAGCAGACATGTCAAATTCTGATCTGGTGCTAGTAGTCCTCAGTCTGGGCAGGTTTGAGGTGAAATCTGGTTTCCGTTAAAATCATTTGCAAGATTTTCTGTTGGATCAGCAGGGGCAGGATCACACCACTTTGAAGTGGCTCAAGATATAAGTGCTAAGGAAGGAATATAATTTGCAGGGGGTGGCAGAGGGATCTGCTTAAGAACAATGAACAAAAAGCAAGCAAAAGAATTTGTAGGCTGAGTTTATTAAGATCTTCTAATAATGAACTTTGTTAATAATTATATATACTTATGTAGCAATAGGCCATGGGAATTAGGGCAGGGGCTAAAATATGGGTTAGAGAAAAGGATGGGAAGGTTTCCTTTTGGCAGGCAGGTACCAAGATGTAATTTGACTCAGCAGCAGAAAGCGGGATTGCTTAGCAATGATATGGGTGCTATCCTTAATTCCAGCAAATGATATGCTGGGGATGGGAGGACTCTGTGTGCGCTGCGGGTAGGACTTGGCTCAGTGATGTTATGCTGCGAGAAGGTAAAAGGTACAATCTTTTGGTGCCCTCATTACTGCTTTGGTTTACTGTTTCCCTGAAGCCCTGTCCCATATTCCTATGATATATAGCTTAATCTTGGTCACTCAAGTGGTGCAAAATCCAAGGTGGACCTGCAGCCTATTTACATCTCATTTAAAAGGGCATGTTACAATATGCCTGCTTTATCCTGAAGCTGGTGCTGGAGTGTTAAATAGAATCAGTTCCTAAAAGAAGTTGTATTTTGCAGAGTCAAAATGGATTTGTGCAATTTTCCCCAAATGATTGTTACAAAGCTGCTGATGAGATCTAGATTTTTTTAAATTGATGGTATCAGGATTAAGAGAAGGAAATGTATAGCTTTGTTTTCAATCACATATGAATTTTCTTACATTACTTGTATTTAAACCTATTTATGTTACTGAAGCTCAAGCAGATGTTGTTGGCCTCTTGATTCACTGAGAGACATAGGTGACAAATGGTTTTAATTTAAAATTAAATGTGCTAAAAAGCTGCTTGGAGCTGATGAAGCTCAATCATTAACCTGTGCATCAACAACCTCTTTACCACCCTTTTGAATATCAGGGAAGTAGGCAGTATTTCTTACATTTGGATAACATCAGCCACTAATGCTTCGCCAGAACTGCTTTTAATTCATCTCAACAAAAAGAAAAGTAAGCACATAAGGACGAAGCGATGCCCTGAACTGCCAGGAAGGCCAAGTGAAAGGCAAAGTGAAACAAGGCCAGGCCAGACTGTGACATGCAGTTCCTGAGTTGGGCATATTTTCATTGTAAGGAAAGGAAGTACCAAGTGGGCAAAAATAATCGTAGATTTAAAGAGAGAACTTGACAGACTCCTCTTGAATTCATCGCTGATCATCGCGAGCATTACGGCCTGTCAGCTAAGTTCCCAGCCAGTGGGCAGCTGGTGCAGTAAATCCTTCGCAATCTTTTACTTTACTAGCTGGTGATAGAAAACAAAGAACCTTCCCCTTAGCTAATAGTTACTCTGAGAGGCAGCTCAACTTTTAATCAGAGAAAGCATACAATGTTGACTGGAGTCACAGAAATGATTAAGAACTGTTAAAAAAAAGAAAGAAGGAAAGAGCAAACAGACCCAAAGCTAACAAGCATCCCAGCAACTCCCAGCTCAGACATAATGTTAGAAGGGAAAGAAGTAAAAAGATGAGTCATTTCACAAATGTTGGCCAAAAAAAGAAGTCTGATGCAAGGCAGAGGGATGTCCAGGAAGAACTGATGTCACATTGGCACAGAAGCAACTGCATTCACCGGTTTCAATGAGATCTGGTAGTCAAAAATCTACACCTTAAAAACCAAATGATACCTATTCACCTTTATGTGCAAAGGTGAGGGCAGGAGATCCAGCAGCAGAATAGCAAATTCCAAACTTCTACAGTAGTAAGCATGTTAGGAAATGACTAAATATTAAGTGAAGTGCATTTGTAACAAATGCTAAGGGGGTTTCAATGCCAGAAGTAGACCTTCAGATAAGATTATTTGTTGTGTGATGGCTCTTTTGTGCCGCTGAGTGCAAAGAGACTGTAGCCTGGTCATCTGTGGGCTCCAAGCGGAGGATTTCCTGGTTTCAGGAGACATCGCTGTTAGTAAAAGCGTATTACCCCTAGCCCTCAGTCTTCTCCCTCACCCTAACCAGGGTGCTAACTTTAGGAAGCAGAGGCAGCTGCTGGTCACTACTCCAGTTGTTGCTGAGGCCAAAACACTAAGTTTTAATGCAGCATTTTTAGACTGAATGCAATACATATCAATAAGTTGCATCCCAGAAAGGATATGATGAAGGATGTAATGAACAGTTCTGTCTCAGGCCATAATCAATAAAGAATCCACAATTGTATCTTGGAGATTCCACTCTAAATCTGAAGAAGCGTTATTGGAGTGAATGAAGCTTCTCAATTTACTCTGGCCCAGAAAATCTAATCCAGTCTTTATTCTCTTTAACGTTTAACATACATTTATAGTGTAATATATGATTTTAAAATGCATATTATTTATCCCTATGAATTTTTGTAGGATATGTAAAAAAAATTTGCATGATAAAACAGATGAGCAATTCAAAGATGTTCTGGTCTCTTGAGTAAATTAAAATTTAAGCAAGTATTGTTATGCATTTTACATAACTGTACATTAAAAGAAGAACTTTAAGTATTATACTAGTACCCTAGAACAGTTATAAAAATTTAAGCCTCATAAACTGCTTAACTTGTGTTTTCTTAATACTCTTGTAGTTTAAAGGAGCTGAAATGTTATATTATTATTATTGTTATTTGAAATTAATGTTCTCTTCAACTTCTCCACCAAACCTCAGGCAAATGCTTTTGAGCAAGTTACAGAGTAAACCCCAAAAGAATTGTTTCTCAGTGGAAACCTGGGCACGCTATTTATTTATTATGGCAATGTGGTACCCTCAGCTCCAGTGCCACATTTGTAATCAAAATGACAGCACCTCGACTACCTGGAACGTAAGACATGAGAATGCCAACTCCGTCATCAGTCCTTGCTTGTATTTCATCTGTCTGTGCTTAAGGTAGTCCAGAGGGCTACAATAATTAGTGAAACAAACCCTCATATGTTGCTTTCTGCTAAAAGGATAGTGACAGGTCTTCATGTAAAATCAATCTCAGGATTAAACAACAAATCATTATAATAAAAGAAGAAAGCTAATTTAAATACCTGGTTACATGAAGACGGTACAGAAGAAGTGTCATTTCTTTTCACATTCTGAGTAGTTTTGGAGGAAAAATGTGCAGTGTGTGGTCAAAAGGTTTAAAATGCCAGACTGTCATCTCTCTAAGGCAGGCTGGTTGTGTCTTCGTTTTGTCACTGTTGCTATTAAAAACCTTAGATAGCCTAGAGAGCTAATGGCAGTCAGAGAGCTGTGAGGGTAATTATGGGAAGGACTCAGACCTTGCAATGGGAATGAAATGGACGGAACTGGCAGTGGGAAGGAAATTCCAATTGCAAGAGAGCAAATTTGTTTTCTTCTTTTTTTCCCAAATCGCAAAACTAAAGCTGCCAGTTGCATAGTTGCTTTCTTTGCTTCTTGCTGACCGATAAACTCTGCAATATGAAGTGATGAATGCTACGATTGCTAAACACTTTTTGTCTGCCTTAAAGACCGAGTTCCTGCTAATCTGTCTAGAATATTGCAAAGTAATGATAGCAAGTGTGGCCTGTGAAATGCTGGTACCTGTGGGGTGTTTGGGGCACCAGGAAATGTTTGGACCCCTTTTACTGAGTTCATTATCATTTTCCTGGCAGGTGGAAATTCAGAATAAGTGATTTCATCCATGTTCTGAGAAGAAATGGAAGGAACAGCTGTTTAGGCAACGGATATGGCAGTATCAGCATATGTAGAGTGGATTATTTTAGCTGTTTTCCATCAGTCTGAGACATTCTCATAAGGGCTGCCTTTCAGAAACAGAACAGCGTGAAAAGCATGTGTTCTGTGCAAAGATTTGCTTTATCCCCCTGCATTCACATAAATCGGAGAAACCCATGACTCTGTCAGAAAGTTACCTACTGGGCTAAATTCAAAGGTGAAATCTAAGGTGTTGCAAATTATATGTTGGTAGGAGTTTCTAGAGGACTCTAAATAGATGGAAGTTAGAACAGCTGTAAACAGAGACCTATTTTGACATAAACTTATACCCTTTTATTAGCTGCTTTCTGCACTCCCTCCCTACTGGTCTCCCACTGCATATCACGTGGAGGTTGATAGTCCTCCTGGCTTCAGCCATCTCCCAGGCTGGTGTTTTGCCCAGCCGTACAGCTCGCCGTCGGTGCCATTCCCAGCCCTGGGCCAAGTCCCTGCTCTTTACCGCGCTCAGATGGCCGGAGGGGGATTTGCTCTTCAGCAGGAAGCTTTCAGGGCAGAAGTAGCTACTTGGTGAGCTGCAGCGCAGGTTCTGCTAGTAATACAGGAGATGGATGCATCAGCGGAGAGTCAGGCTGGGGCTCTGCCTGTAATAATTTACTCTTGCTGGGGAGACAAAATTGTAACTGGATCCATTATGGTGAATGCAGAGTGGGAGACTAAGCATTTAGTTCCTGATTGATGACTGCACAGATGTGATAAACGTTAGAATGGTTGCAGCAATAATGATTCTGTGTTGTCCAAGAGGTTGCATTAATTTAATTAGATTTGTGCTGGAATCTGAGATGACCTGCCTCTACACAACGTCGTAAGCAGTCAACACGCACTGGAGATGTACAAGAGAGAGGAGGTGGGGGGGGTGTCTGTCTTTTTTTACTCCATAGACAATAAATTCTAGATCAAAGCAAAAACAAGCAATGATATGTGTAATTTTTTAACAGGAGCTCTATAAATATTCAGTGCTGCTGTTTGACAACATTAAAAAAATCACTGAAAATGCAGCCATTGCTAAATGTGTTCATTTGAGAGGTTTGCTGCTACAAATATGAATCTTCAAAGGCCACGAAACTTAACAATAGCTTTTCAGTATTAGACAGAGTTAATTATAACATCTATCACCCAAGTGAGGTAACTAAAACAAGTCTGTGTCTCTCTTTAGCTTTTGGCTCGTTGAGTGAATGCTGTCAGAAGGAATTTGCCTCAGTGCCTGTGCTTGGTGCTGTTATCAAAGTGTCTGTCAGGGAGAGTACTTTAGTACTGTCGGGAGGCCTGAGTGAGTGCCCCGGCATTGGCAGAGACAGTGACAGAGGTGACTATGGCAGGTCCTGACAGTCTGAATGCAGAATTATATAGTGCAGTGACAAAGTGTTCAGTTTATTTAGACTGGGGAGCAGGATGTGCGGGAGACAAAGGAGAAGCAAAGAAAAGGTTAAGTTGCCGAAATTTTAATTGAGCTTTGAGTGACTGTTTTTGAATAATTGGCTGTGTCAAAACTTAATGATTACAGGCTTGGGAAGCTGCAGCCTTTCACCTCTAGGTCACTGGCTCAAAGCTGGACTGTGCTGGTGGTAATGACTGATGCTCAATAGCGGCTAATGTGAAATGAATTGCTGATCTCTGTCCAGCTTCTACTGGATAAGCATCTGCATCCCGAATGGAGTGTGCTGGCAGTCTCGGCAGAGGCAGCATCCAGAAGTAATCTCCTGCTTTTTATGCAAGTTCCCTGCTGAGAATTGGTTGTCTGGTGTATGAGACCTTGCACTATTGCTACAGTAGCTTTATTAATGCAGTAGAAAGATAAGAATGTTGCTTTTCAGTGTTTCTGCCCGGCATGTTTTGTGTGCGTTAGGCGAAACCTTAGCAATCCATCACTAGCTACAAAGAGCCCTTCACAGCACTAACAGGACAACTGGCAACCAGGGCATCAACATTAATCACCAAGGATTGCCCTCTACGGTCTGGGCACAGTCATTTCACACCATATTTAAAAATATTTTTGAGTATTCATCTTCCAGAGACAGGAAAATAAAAATAATGGCCATTGCGCGGACAACGTTAGCCCACACTATCACTCCCTTAGCTGTGTCATGAGCTGTTTTTTCTGCTGCTGGAGATAGTGTGTGACCTGTCACTGGAAGTGTCCCGGTACCCAGGGAATCTTTCTGAATATTCCTGTCTCTGTGTACACCTGGCCCTGAGCCACTCCTACCGAAATTATGCCATTCTGTGGGCAGTGGGAGCTTGGAGTAGGGATTTGCTTAAGTAGATCAAAGCAATCCAGCAGTCGCTGGGTTTTACGATCTGAAGTATTTATTCCTTGGAACAAGGAGAAGATTAAAATTTTATTTGTGTGTCCCAGAACAAATAAGAGACAAGTACCTCTGGACTGCCACAGTATTATATGGGACTACAAACTGGTATTTTAATGGTGCTAAAATGACTATTTTTTTCAGGCATCTTTGAAAAATTCCAAATCTTAAGAACAGACAAACAAGATGACAAGGCTTAACAACCTTTTCCATTGATGTCCACTAGAACATTTCAGTCCTGGTCATCCTGGAAAATTACAAAATTGAAAATCCAAATATTTGTCTATGGCCTGAGTTAAAGCAGAGCAGAAGTGTGTGCATTCTATTTTCCAAATCTCAATATAAGTAAGTTACATAACTAAAGACACATTTTCTGTTCACTAAGTAATTGACACTGGCAGTAGTGTGGGAAGAACTTCAACTTTTCTCCCAGTCTGAAGGGAAAAAGTGTAAAAATGTTCTTATTGTATATAACGTTAATGTGAAGATGCTTCCATTGAAATAACCATTTCATCATATCCATATGGGGCCATCTTTGAAAATGTGAGCATCTGTGTGCATTTTTGGTTCAAGAAGCAAAAAATTTAGTTTGGAAAAGTTAGGCGCAATGCTGGAAAACAGAATGTATCTACAGACATGTATAAACCTTATGTTGTCAAGCCATACTAAATATAATATGCAAACTTAGGAGTTGCATTGAAACATTGACCGTTTTTGATATTGACAGGCTGCTCGTTCTGGACAGGCATGCATAGCTTTTGGTCTGGGGCCGATGTTGCTCTCGGTAGGCACCGCTGACTCTCGACATTGACCGTTTTTGATACCGATGGGCCTTGATGAGTATTGACTTCCATGGGTGTCGTGAGGGCATGAAATCCGTGGCTCTTGATCCCTCTCGGCACGCATGGATACCTCTTGATTTCGAGGTGCATCGCATCCTGTCGCTTACAAATACCTTGTTACAGGGAGGGATGGATAGGAGGAGGTCTCGATAGTTATGGGTAACTTGACCTCGATCCCTGCTGATAGCCATGGATACGTCTCAGTCTTGACAGGCATCTATTGTTTTTGGTCTGGGGCTGATGTTGCTCTTAGTAGGTGTCGAAGGGTATCAACATGGATCGCTCTCAATATTGTGTGGCACCGATGCCTGTCGAATTCCAGACCTATTGATAGTGTTCGATCTCGATACATCAAAAATATTGATATATCACTATGGAATCCTATCGATAGGCACTGATAGCGCTCGTTCTGGACAGGCACGCTTAGCTTCTGTTCTGGGACCGATGTTGCTCTCAGTAGGCAGCGCTGACATTAAGGAATCTGCCTGTCATTCTTCTCCTGTCACCTCTTCTTTTAGATAATAAGTAATAAAATAAGATAAAATCTCCTTTTAAGACCTCATTAGAACAAGGCACTTCATTCCAGATGCTTTGTACCTAGTGTGATACCTCATCCTGTACGGGGTAGAATGCATACCTTGAGTGCTTATTTTAAGTTTAGGAAGAACACAGTTGCTCAATTGGTGCTTACTTTTATAGTGCCCAGCATATTCTGAAAGAAATAAGATAGCTTTTGGAATAAAAGGTGGGAAAGAGGAAGGGGACTCTTTTTGTAAAGACAGAAAATACTTGCCTGTAGATTTAAGAGGTTAGTGGAGTGTTAAAATTCTGTGGTTCTCTCTCTGTTTGGCTGAATTCAGGGGGAGCAGCCTTGAGATACGAGTGCCCTGATGCTCAGAAGTCAGGGGAAGCACCAGCGCAGACATTTTCTCCCCTCTGGCTCTCCTGTGAACAGCGGAGGCAGGCTTGCAAGGCAGAGTGCGGAGCATCTGCCGCAGTAGGTCAGCTTGGCTGTATGAGGTGTTCATGGGAAAGAAATGACCCCATCGCTAAGAATGCAAAGACCCTGCGTTTTTGCCTCTTTCTCCTGTAATTAAAATTCTCCCTGTGTGGCCTGGCGCAGGAGTGCTGGCTGTCTAAGCAACAGTTCAACTTTTTTAAGGTAGTTCTATCCGGTATTTTTAATTGCCACGGGTGGTATAATTGATTACCAGCATTATGTGCGATGAATCACACCACTTCCAGCTGGAGCTGAGCTGAGCTGCTGCATCATCCTGGTCCTTAAGGAAGCTCCTTCTCATTCCTAATTTCTCGAGAGAAATTGCCTGGCTGATTTGGGGTGGCGAGGAGGATTCAGCCCACCGTGCCCCTGTGGCCTCGTCCCCACCTGCAGCAAGGCAGAAAATCCCAGCACTGCATCAGAAAGGATCGTGCCTCGTTCTGCTCTCTTCTCCATGGCGTGTGGCTGCAGTTTTACAGGATGGGCTGGGGGGCGTTCCCCGATCAGGAGTAACGGCCGCCGGCGAAGTGACAACCTCTTGGTATCCTTGTAGAATTCCACCCCATTCAAGGGAACCCGAGAGAAGATATATGGCTATTAAAGTAAAACATAACTGCCTGTCAAAGGAAAGTAGTGACAACATGCACCCAAACCGCCGCCACCTAATGCCTGTCAGCAGGCGCGGGCAGCTCCTGCCGTCCTCGCTCCGTCCCTGAGCGAACGTGCGGAATTGGCGGAGACAGGGATGGAGCCGAGGCTGGCAGGTCCTGTCAGCTGAAATAGGGAGGTGAAGCCTGTGCATCCCCAATCCGGTCCTGACAGCTGCGTCCAGGCGCAGGCGTGTTCAGGGAGCAGGGCATCGGCGGGGGAGTCGGAGGCGAGGAGACGTGCTGTGTTATCCCGAAGAGGCTATGTCCTCTTGGAGTGTAAAAGGAGAAGGGGGGAGGGGGAGAGAAGCAACAACAAAAAACAATGCCTATTATGTTTCTTGTCAATGTTGCTGTCATTAGGTAGTCGGAAGGATTTCAAACAGATAAACTCCCCTTTGGGATGGCAGACCGCCTTGGCAGCCAATTTTAGGCCTTGATTTGATTGATAAACTCTTTGTGACAAGGCAGGATAAAAGAGGCCCCTAGTTTGGTACATATAAATAGGAAATTAGCTGGCAAAGTTGTCAAAGATAATTAACTCTCTGATTCTGTGTGTCTATTCAGGTTGACATACTGAAATTATTTAGAAATGCACATGTCAACGCTCTGACAGAATTTGGTGCTGATCAGATAAACAGTTTTTGAGATGCCTGATTGTAAAATGATGTAAGAGCTTAGCTGGTGGTTTTATCATTATGCATTCCCTTAGCAGCAGCAGGTATCAAACGGTAGCACCAGCCTTTAAAGTGCTCGTTTTAGAGAACAGGAGATGAAGTTAAGCACTGTACTTCAGAGCACTTAGCTCACTTGATTTGTTCCTTGCCCTTAGGTTAAAAAAAATACTAATAATGTGCTAAATTCCTTGGTATTCATCTGCTCCTCATCCTTTCCCAAGGCACAACTGGAAATACGAAAGGTAAGGGTCTGTGAGATAAGAGGTCAGAAGGTCATGGCTTTTTATTACTACTGCAGAAGAGAGAAACTACTCACTGCTATAGTCCCAAGCTCAAAGATTGGCAAGGTTAGGAAAGTGCAATAGGAGAAAATCAGTGATGCTTAATACCATCTTTATAGTGGCTCCTATTAAAGCAATGACGGAAAGCAACAAATATATTTAGCATGGCAAACTTAGTGTCTTACCCACTGTCCCATGTTTACATCTGGTGTGGAGTGCTCTGTGTAGCTCTACAATTGCAATACTTCCCTGGAGTGTACCTTTTAAGGGAGATTTGATTTCCAAGTCCCATCAACATCCTTGGAAATGTTAGCTTAGATGTGTGTCTATGTGCCTGTACAGCAGATGCGAAGGCGCTAGTCTTTCACAGTGACTTGACTTTGATTCTTTCTTGGAGATTTCCTCCATATAAAAGTGTCTTCCAGCCTCCGAAAAATAGCTGCTCCATGTCAATGTGCAGATAAAGCCAACATAACATGCATCTTGAACGTGGGTGTGGATGTAAAAGCTGTGGTGTCAGCTCTTCTTAAAGCACGGAGTGCTTTGTACAGACTGTAGGCTCTAACGACTGGTGCCACAGAGCAATGGTGAATGGATGCTATGGCAGCATCTAGTCAACCCACCATGTTGCTCTCAGCAAATTAGGATTTTTAAGCCTGTGGAGTCCAAACTGAGTGTGGACACTGGCTCTCAGTCTTGCAGCTTTCTGACACATCCTGAAAGCTGGCACTCAGTGCAGGTTTTTACCCTGGGATCTAACTCCCTGGTGTACGGCTTTGCTTGAATGTTCGTCTTTCAGGGGTCTTGTCCCAGGTGTGACTGCATGATTTCATGGGGGGAATATGGAGAGAAGATGAATAAAGGATTGGTATGGAGTTTCTAGACATACCGTTGCATTTACCTGGAGAATAAAGGAGTTGATGTTACAACCCCCTGGAAAAATAACAGGCACCTTTCGTGCAGAGTCTCTGCCTTATTTTGCTCGTAGTGCAGAGAGCTCTCCCAGCGACAAGCCTGAGCAGTGCCTGCCTCTGCCCTTTTTGTGCCTTTCCAGCTAGGGCTTTCCAGGCGCCGTGAGCATGTGAACCTCTCTGCCTCACTGAGAGCAAGAGCTGGCGCATTCAAATCGGGACTCTCTCAGTTGTTGCCTCTGCCGTACCTGCCTTAATATACGCAGACCCCTGGCTTGATCATGCAATTGCTGAGGAACCCCAGCATCTTCCAGAGACCTACCCCAAAAGCAGCATACCAAGTGCATAACCTCCCACAGGATTCACAGAGGGTCAGCACAGGTTCTCTGCAGCTCGTTTCCAGTGAATGCACCAGTGTCCTTTGTGTCATAATGATAATGGCACATACATTATTCTTCCTGAGAGCCCTGCAGTTCCTTTTTATCATATTTTGCACTCGTTTGTACAATGAACAATTTCCTGCTTCCCATCACTTACTTACACACCAAGAAGCTTTTTGTCTGTTTATAAATAGGGACTCACTTGACATAACACAATTCATGATATCGTTTCCTCATCCATAAGCATTTCTGTAGTGCTCATTGCTGCATTTACATTCTGTAACCATCTTGTACAACTAGGCACCCCAGGGGCCAGGAATTGGGCTTAGCAGTAATATCTTATTTTTTCCATTTTTGCTATTCACCTTAACAAGAGAGTTCAAGTATGATCAAGGCATATGATAGTTAATAAGGGAATGGATGCAGATACCTCTTCTAAGTGTAGGGACAGGCAAGTGCTTTGTAAAAAGATATCCTAAATATCCTTGGCTTTATTGTGTTCATCATGTCTAATTCATACCTTCCAGCACATGGCAGTGGGGGTCCGTTCATAGAGAAACTGATATTCTCATGTATAATGCAGCATTATCTAACCTTCCCTATAGATCACTGTGTTAGGACGAGTTATCATAGAGCTGCGTGCATGCCCCAGTGTTGCACTGTATCTATCTTAGAATAGGTTTGTAACTTATCACAATCGAAACCAAAGGAATAAACTAGGAGGAAATGCACTTTTCTCTTGAGTGGTTCTTGTTAGAGCTTAGTTGAAATGTAGCATCTTACAGAGACTCCGTTTATACACTATTTGATGATGAAGGCTCTGCTGCAGGCGACCTGGAGACATGAAATAGGGCTTTAATCATAACACTTCCACTTTTCTCCATTGGGAGCTGTAGTGCCTTGGAATAGCAACCTGCTTTTATTTTGATGCCTGATACAGATTTATGTGCCTAGGCTTACATATGCAGATTTGAAAACCGTGCCCCTGTACACTAGAGCTACCCAGAAACTGGAGAAGTCTCAGAGAAGGACCTGTGGGTCCTGGTGGCAAACAAGTTGAACCTGAGCCAGCAATGTGCCCTTGCAGCAAACAAGGCCAATGGTACCCTGGGCTGCATTAGGAGGAGCGTTGCCAGGTCAAAGGAGGTGATTATGCCCCTCTGCTCAAGCACTGGTGAGGCCACATCTGGTGCTGTGTCCAGTGCTGGCCTCCCCAGTACTAGAAAGACATGGACTTACTGGAGTGAGTTCAACGAAGGGCCATAAGGATGGCAAAGGGACTGGAGCATCTCTCGTAGGAGGAGAGGCTGAGAGAGCTGGGATTGTTCAGCCTGGAGAAGGGAAGGCTCAGGGAAGTCTTATCAATGTGTATAAATATCTGATGGAAGATGGGGGAGTAAAGAAGATGGAGCCAGACTCTTCCCAGTGGTGCCCAGTGAAAGGACAAGATGCAATGGGCCCAAATTGAATTATAGGAAATTCCATTTAAACATCAGAAAAAACTTTTTTACTGTGTGGATGGTTGCACACTGGAACAGGCTGTCCAAAGAGGTATTGGAGATGTTTGAAACCTGATGGGACACAATCCTGGCCAACTTGTTCTAGGTGACCCTGCTTGAGCAGGGCGTTGAACTAGATGATCTCCAGAGGTCCCTTCCAACCTCATCCGTTCTGAGAGTATTTCCCATACAACTGGAAATACAACTCATAGTATGGAGTCTTCTTTTCCACGGAAGACAAGTATCCTTCTAAGGAGAGGTGCGTAGGTTACTATGTTCTGGAGCAGAAGTAACTTTCTCATAGCTAGTTGGCAGATGTTTTACACATCTGTTTGCTTTAGACTTCCACTGCAAATTTAATTCGGTTGCTGTATCGCATGTGTCAAATTCTGCTTCTGGGGAAATATACAAATGCTCACCCAGGGAGAAGAGAAAAACATGCCACAGGAGTGTGTCATGCTCTTGGGGACATCGTACAGTGTATTAATGGTGAAAATATGTTTCCCTTAATTAACATGTTTTGCCTAGGCTTAAGATATGTTTTGATTTCAACAGGCTTTTGTATGTGTGTGGTTAAATACACTGTGTGTGTGTGTGTGTACATACAGTACTCACATGCTGCTCTTCCTGTCTGGCTGTAAGAGTGAGCCCAGCATTGACGGTGAGCACATTGCCAGGATTTTTTTTAAGGAACTGGGTGCTGATGCCTCTGTTGCATTTCCCCATTCTTCTGCTACTTTTTTATGTGGTTATTCTCAAGCAAGTAGTTACAGGATTATGGAAGAGTCTGAGACTTCCTAGAAGGTAAAAGTGGCACATACCTGAGAGACAGGGTAAGTGCTACACGTGCTGTGAGGGCTGGGAAGCAGCTGGGTATCTAGGGAAGTAAATAGGATGAGAATCTATCTTCAATCTATTGTTCGGCTGGAACTTAAAAAAACAGTAGCTATTCTATTTGATTCCCATATGTTGGCCATATGATCTTGCTGTCTGTGCATATCCTTTTCCCATTTCCCCATATTTGATTTCCAAGCAGAATGCTGTGTTTCAAAGGTGCATAAATTTCACTTCTATCGTATTTGGGAGCTTGAGTCTTCTCTGGCAGAATGCGTAATCTATCTTTTTTACCCACTTTCAAACCTGTCAACCTCTTCCCACCTATTTTCCTTCTGTCCTGTAATCACAAGTTTTCTTTTTCCATCAAAAGGGACAAAACGTGTGGCCTTGAATGATCTCATTGGCAATATCTGATTTTTTTGCTTCTGCAAGCACATCGTCCCTGGGAGTTATGTAGTCTCCTGCTCTGTATATGGAGCCAGAAGACTTCAACTGTCAGTAACTCAGTCTCCTTCCAGTAGGGTTCAGGTGCCCACTGCCTAGTAAACTGGGAGGCAGTAAGCGGGGATACCTTTGTGGTACTTGACTCCAATTTGATCCTGTCTGTGCCAGAAGTCTTATGTGATTCCAGGGAAGCTGGTATCTATTTGTGAGCCCTGAGGTCAGCGTACAAGCCTGAAGCTGCTCTTTTACATGATTCGCAGCCATCAGTAAGAACACATGCTAAAAGTCCCATCCTTTGCCATGTCCCATATTGAGGTTACTGTAGCTAAATCCTGTTCCCAAAGTAGAAATATTGAAATATTTCAGGTATCATAGTCTGATAACTGTTGGCATATACATTTGCCTAAAAATTCTGGCTCATATTACGTGGCAGGAACAAAAATCTCAGCGTTCAGGGCCACATCTGCTCTGCAGCTGCAACAAACAGTGAATTTATCATTGGCTTTTGTGATGCAGGGTAAACTATGACAAAACTTGTCTTCTTGACTAATTAATGAAAGGTCCTGGGAATATCTCAACTTGAGAAAAGGAGAGTGCAAGAATAGAAAAAGGGAACCACTATGGAAAAAATGAGGCTTAGCAGCAAAGAAAGAATAGAAAATAGATTTTGTAAACTTCTTTTAGAAAACAATTACAAAATCAATGGATAAAAAGCAATTTGCTGGATCTACTAATGATTTGGATTTTAGTAATGCATTTGATGTGGTTTCTCGTGTCATTCCCGCTTGCAAAACAAGTTTACACATTGGTTTGGGTATAAACACTGTGTCACAAGGATTGCAAAGTGGCTGAAGGATGATTATTAGCGACAACAGATCATGTTTGAGGGAGGTATCCAGCAAAGGTCTTCACCAGGATGGGATTTATGTTTTTTCTTAGCTACTGGTACTGACTTGAAAGAAGGTCGTACTAACAGGATTTTTAGATGGCAGTAACTTGGGAGGTTGAGTGGACAGTGAAGCTAGATAGACCTGTAGAAGATGGACATATGGACAGAACATATATTCCATTGTGGGCACCGCTGAACTAGGCTGAGCGGAAGTTCAGCGAAAAAGAGCAAGTTTCTGTGTACGTGTGTGGATGTGTTTATGTGCAGCCAAGTGACAGCGGCTCAGTCTCTCTGAGACCTGCTGAAGCTGAGGCAGGGATACGAATGATTAGGGACTGCGTGTAAGAACGTAAAAGGCATAAGCACCACGGCAGAAAAAGGATACAGAGTTTTATTAAGGGATTGCTAAGAATAATACAACTGAAACTGTCAACTGGAAAATTGAAGCAGGATATTAATGAAAACTTCCTGATTGAATGAGATCATTTAGGCTGGAACATTCTCCCCTGAGTCTTTTAAATTCAGTTTGGGGAACACGCTCGGCACAGTGCTGTGGGGATGCAATTCTGCCTTCATACTGGAGGGTGGGTGGGTGGAACTGATTTTTATATTGTATGAACTTCTCAGGTCTGCAAGATACTGCGCTTGTTGGGTTTTCACTACATAAGCTTTCCACAGAGCAGCCCCCATATCAACTGTAAATGAAATGGCAAAATTCTCTTCGTTATTTGGGTCTGAGACCTTACTGAGCTTGCACGCTCACTGAGATTTCAGCATGCACGTTTTCAAAGGTCTGTGCAATGCACGTGTGGTACAGGATACGTGCGATAGCATGGCCCTTCCGCACACGCGTACGCACACGCAGAGGCCTGCGTGACTGCTGCATGTAGAAACGTAGGTCTGTACAGGCGAGTCCAAGGGAGTGTGGACAGACAGACTGGCGTGAATTTGTGTGGCTCACTGGTTGTGGAAAGCTCTGAACAATCAAAACCCTTCAGTTCACTAACTGGATTGCTTATGACAAAATCACAGCTTCTTCTCCAACCCTTTTTAATTTCCATTTTGAAAAAAATTGAAAATGACATGGTAAAATTAGACCAATTAGCAGTAACAATTGCAGTTTATTTGCTTCCACTGGTTTACAGCATGCAGTCACGTAGAGGCAACACGCGTTGCTGTTTTGGAGACATCAAAATAAATAAGTAAATAAATACATAACCCTGTGGGCTTACAGATTTGAGTCAAAGAGCAGGAGATTATTCCTGGCACCGCACTCAGAAAAAATCGTTTCCTTTGAAAACACCAGACATTGACAGTTTTGCATCAGGTCAAAATTGTGATGAGATGGAATCTCTCCATTCAAATTGTGCCAATTCAGCAGATGTTTCAGACAATTCTGGAAGGTAAAGAGAAACAAATAGAGACTTGAAACCAAAAACCGCCCCAAATCCCTTGAGGCAAAGGATATTATTTCTCCCCCTATGAATTCTTCTTTATTTCTAATGAGATAGGGGTAGCTAAGCATTTACATTTGTATTTAAATCCAGCATAGCACTTCTATATCATAAAGATGTCAAAGCTTTTAACAAAGAGGGTGAGTTTCATTATCTCAATTTTACAGGTAAGGAAACAGAAGCACAGAAAGGTGCTAAGACTTGCTGGCAGAGCACGCAGTAAAAACCAGCAGCGGAGCCAAGCACCTGATAGATGATCCGGTGTGTTTGCCTTTGGGCCGTGCCATCTTTCATCTTAATGGTACAAACATTTTGGATTTAGTCACGCTGTAAAAGCAAAGGACTTGGAAAAGAAATAACACTCCAGAAATTTACCAACTAAAGTCAAAACATCTCATTTAATAACTTCCAAGAAAGAAATGTCATGTTACTATTCTCTGCAAGGGGAATGCGCTCAATTAGAGCTGTATAAATGTTGAGCCATGCCCACCCTCATTCCACAAATTGAAACCAGCTACTTTTGAGAGAAGCTACTAAGGAGAGTTAGTCAGTAAAACTACAAGTGATTATTCTAACATTTCATATTCTTTTACCAAAACAAAATTACATAAGCCTGGAGACTGACTGACTTCTATCACAAACATTAACATGCTGTGCATGAACCTCTTGAGATGTTCAGATGACCAAAATATTTTGTCTCCACGTAGGTTTCTGCTAATGGATTTTCCATATATCCCTTGTTTCAGTTTCTCTTACCATGTGTGGGACTCAAAAACTCATTGCTGCTCTGGGCAGTATCAGTTCCTGCTACTACCTCAGAAATATCAAGAGGCTGATTGCACATTACTTTTTTATTATGCACTGCATATTTTTAGGGGAGAAAGGAACATTGTTTTCCACCATTTTAGTTTAGTTTTCAGAGAGAAAAAGGAATCAAACTGAGGAATGAGCAAGTTTGTCTTTCAGCCTACTGCATGCTATTCAGACGTGCTTTATAGGTGTGCTCCTAATGTGTGCGTATTAGTGATTTTTGTCCTATTTGATGCATTTTATCTGTATTGTGATAGTACTTTGAGGCCCCTATCCTGGATGAGGACTCCATTGCACAAGTTGCTGTACAATTGGTGGGGGGAGAAATAAAAACAAAACAAAGAAAACAAGGGAAAAAAAAGTGATCCTTGCCTAGGGAACTTCAAATCTGATCATAAGCATTGTCTGTGCAACAGAGCTCGTAAGCAGAGCAATCCAAACATGTTTTCATGTTGCTCCTATGAATTTCAACTAATCAATTTTCAAATGCTGCCCTTCCTGTTCTTAATTCGCCTGTATTTAAGTATTGCTTGTATTTAAGAAGCTGCAAAGATTAAGCAGAGCACCTGCCTACCCATATGCCATCTGTACGGCACAAATAACCAGGCAAGAGGGTAACAGAGTCTTCTGTGAATCATGGAGAAAAATGTTCTTCCTTTCTAAAAGGAAGACAGGTCTTACTGCTACACCCTTGCCACCATTTCAGCCTGCTAGTGATAGTCAAGTTGCCTCTGAATTTCACCTGAGACAGCGCTTTGCCAGCTACAACATCCTTTCTTTGTGTTTTGCTAAAGTTTCAGAGGCAATTAGGAGCATGTTTTTAAAATTTCTTTATTATTTGTTCCATTTGCATTTATGGTATTACTCAACTGCTAATATTTGCTTACCTCTCTCAAATAAAAAACATAAGTCAGGAATAAAAAGAATAAGGATTTTGAGATTTGTTGAAAATTGATGGCTCTTTTTATATAGTAGTGTTCACTTAACATTTTCCATTTCTTTTCCGCAGCCACGTGGACTAGAAATTCAAACTAAAAAAAAAAAGCCAACACAAAACCCCCCAAGCTTAGGTTCTTATGCAGTCTCTTGATTTAAACAATACTTTAAAAAAACATTAACTATTGCAAGACTCAATAAAATCGCTAGAGGTTGCAACATAGAGTGGGGGAATGGCCCACCTGCTATAAATTTGCCTGCCTCCCCAAAGTCAGTAGAGCTAGGGCTCTTCGCACCAGCTGACATGTCTGCCCCCATATATTTTGACTTGCAATTGTTTTTTTGATTTAAGAGAAATGGTTAAAGTGTGGCCATCTGGCTCACACTGCAACTGGAGAGGGAGAGTCTCTTTGGCTCTGTTCCCCTTACAAATAAGTCAGCCTCTGAAGCTTACTCAAAATATTTAAAAAACAACACTCAAATGAATAGAATGAAATAAAAAACGCAGAATGAGACCCTGCAAGTGCTACATGATGAAGTGCTTGTACATAAGATACAGTTATAATTCTGCGTATTAGAGCAAAACGTATCTGCTTTCCAGGAAGAGGAGGGCTCAGCCTAGATGACCCTCCGTGCCGAATCCTTCGGGGGGTTGAGGGCATGCCAGAAGCTGTGAGAATTGAGCTCCTGGTCTGGGAGCTCGGGGCACTGAAGAAAGTATATCTTTGATTGAAAGTCTGATGGGGAAACCTAGCTACCAAGGAAACAGATTCCTCAGATTCACCGTTGCCTGTCCAAAGTTCCTTACTGTTGGAGCCTCCTAGAACTGTGCCGGACTCTTTTTTTACGTTTCTGCACTGCCCACTTTGTGGAGCTTGCAGCCCCAGGATAACCAGCGCTTCCTCTCTGGAATAAAAGCCCAGTCTCCCCTGTCAGTGCTTGGCAGACCACTTCCCTTATTAGATTAGCTCTCACCGCCTATGGCTGCTTTTCCTTGCACACAAGAAGCCCCAGACATCACCTAAGCAATGAAATGTATTGACACAAGAAGGTTTTTGTAGTAAGATTCAGCTGGAAGTGGTGTGAGTTGCCATAATCACTATGTTTAGTAAGGGAATATGGGCTGCTTTTAAACAAAATCTCTAGCTATCAGAGACCAGAAGGAGATGTTTCTGTGGGGCAGATGGGCTCATAACCTCATGTCAGCTGCCCAGGGCATTCACCTGCTTTTTTTGGCAGCATCTGGTCAGAGACGGGGTACTGACTACACAGATCTTGCATCAGATGCAGTGACACAGTTCCTTCTTCACACACATTTTCATGGTTGGAGGGGAAAAAAACCAACAACGTTGGATGGGGACAAACTTTTAGAAACATCCTGCCAGCTTTGCTAGCACTGCCAGCAGAGGCTCAAGTGAGGTTTCGCTCCCATCCGATACAGCAATGCTTTCGGGCCTCGGGAAGCTGCCTGGCCCCTGCCCACGTTTGTATCTGTGGGTTCGCGCAGCGTCCTCTGAACATTGACCCCCCCCAGCTCTCTTGGCCAGAGCTCCTTGGAAACACCAATGGCTTCTCCAGTTCGGGGAGAAAATGACTTTCAGAGATCCTCTGTCATATTGATTAGTGAGCTGCCATCACTCTAGTCTAAAACACATGTTAACTTTTCCTTTCAGAAAGACTCTCAATCTACTGCTGTTTTAAAGAATTGCTGTAAAGTTGGTAAAAGAGCAACAGGGATGGCAAATGGACCTCATATTTGCATATACATGCAGATACATATATATATATATATGTATGTACTTGTGTATGAACCTTACCTTCATCCTGGCAATCTCTCTCTTTTAGGTTTTTTGGGTTTTTTTTTTACTGTTTAGTATAGTTTTTATTACTTGGTACAGTTTTGTGATTATTGCCAATGGCTTTGAGTTTATATTTTTACCAGAATGTACGGTACTCTGCTTTAGAGTATACAGGGTATTTACAATATATGGGATACTGTATATTCTAGTAAAATTATGTGTCATTCTGTTTTACAGTGAAGTCATTAGCCTGAGATTATCACCTGCCAAAAGGGGAGAACAATACCAAGTTAAACTATAGCAGAACAAGACCAAATTAAGCTATAGCCATGTTATGCCATGCAAGCAAGTATCATATGTATTTCCACAGTAAGTGGAGGCTAGATTATGCCACTCATTTCTCTCTGGGTTTTCCTTATTGTTTGAGAAACCCCATTAAAACACATTAAGCTTCTACCGGCATGTGTACTAACCTATATAAATAGAAATGCCAGAATCTGACCTTTGAATACTACCAATACTTTCTCATATTCTTACTGGTGTAGAATCATGTCTTAGTCCATGAACACACCCCTGACTCCAAGGGTAGGATGCTGCTCAGTATGAGTAAGGCCATTTGAGCCTATTCCTAAATATTCTTACTAGTTGAAGTGCAACATATTTCCAGTACTTGTTTGTCATCATTGTCAGCAGTGATGCATCTGGCTCCTGCTTCTCTAGGAGGAAAGCTGCTGCACTTTTTTTTCTTGCTGCTGTTAATGCCTTTTTGCACTAAATGAACAGTGAACTTGGACATCCAAGCACAGCACTGCAGCACCTCTCTCACTGCTGCCTTGCTATGTGAAAAGGAGAAAAGCCAATAAACAGTGGTGGCAACCATACAGTCCAGGGTTTTGCAGCCCTCCATCTCAGGGAGAAAGCTGCATTCTGGTGCCACTCCTGCACAGGTGACTATCCATCCCTCTCTGAGACTCGGCAGGAGGCAGAGATACTTCCAGGACAGCTCTTTTACTCTCCTCTCTACCTGCAGCACAGTCAGACCCTGCAGAACACAGACACAGAACACTCTTAGTATCCAAACCAGAATAACAGCCCTTTTCCTGATGATGTTCCTCTGGTCAGAGGAGGAAGATAAGCACCAAGCTTGCCTTCTGGGGAGCACATGAAAGACAGATGTGGTAGGCTGCTGTTTAGACTAGTGGGAACCTGATTCCTCCTAGTTTTCAGGCGGACATTTACGCTCTGGGTAGACGGCAGGCCTACATGTCACCCAGCATTATCAGTCCTGAAAAGTTCAGATGTAAGAAGAACAGACTCATGAGAATGGATCAGTGCAGCAGCTTTCTAGGATATTTGAGATGCATGAATTATTACTTCATGTATTTCTTCCTAGAAAAGCTTTTGTGAGTTAGGCTCACAGCACAGATGAAAATTTAAGTGTCGGGTTTATCAAAGGGTGCTGTGGAGTGATGAAGCAGAGATCAAACGCCCTCCCATCCAGCCGATGCTACCCAAAGAGATTTCAGAGTGTTCCAACTCATTAGCCTTTTTGGCTAATCCAAAAGCTTATTCCTAGTTTAGATAAGAAGTCGTGATGGCTGCTCTTGCTTAAAACAACTTAGCTCTACAAGGCTGT
Organism: Apteryx mantelli; assembly: GCF_036417845.1. Taxonomy (NCBI): domain Eukaryota; kingdom Metazoa; phylum Chordata; class Aves; order Apterygiformes; family Apterygidae; genus Apteryx; species Apteryx mantelli. The sequence goes on from NC_089987.1 coordinate 6,549,315, forward strand.
AGCAGCAAGGAGACGTACAACTGTATTGAAAGCGTGATTCGAAGAAGTCTTTGCTTCTCTGGGCGAGCAACACTGAGGGTTCTCTCTTCCTGTCATGGATTCATAACAAGGTGACTATCCTACAGATGATTTTCTTTAGGGTAGAGGTTGTCACAAAGCTACCGTCCATCATTATTCCCAAGTGTGTTTCCTGGCTTTCCCTGGACCATAAGCAATGCAATAAAATTGATATATTTGGAAAAAACAGGGGGAAGGTACATTTCATAACTAGTGTGCCTCAATTGTTTTTTTTTTTTCCCAGAGACCAAAGTTACAGATTTCTTCCTGCCTCAGAAAACTGGTTGCAGAAGGTCTGATTTTCCTGGATGATACTAAAGCCTCATTTACACTTCTTTCAGTGCCTTCAGTATTGTTGAAGCATTTCATTGAATGTGATTCTCTGCAGCCATTCTAGGCTGTAGTACCTTCATATCCATTAATCTTTCTCATTGTTTCCAAATTTCTTTTGTTCTCATTATCAGCAAAGACCAATGAAATGCAGCCCTCAGCCAAGATCTTAAAATGATCTAAATAGCTGTGTAGACACCTGGTCTTTGAAAAAATGATGCTGTTTTCTCCTGTGAGTATAATTATAGTTGCTGATGCATTGATCTGTAGGAAAAATGGTTCAGCATAGTAACTGTATGGTCAAAGCTGCCAAAGGGAGTAGTTAAGGGAAAGATATGCTAAGATTAGATCAAGATTCCTAGCACTGAATAGCTGTAAGACATCTCAAACTTCTTTCTGTCCTCTGTATTACCGAATTGCTGTTAGCTCTAACAGATCTTCTTTGTATCAGCCTATAAATACAGCTGTGTCTACTGGATTTTGCCCAAGGGGTTGTACATCATAGTTTGCTAAATTTTAATCATGCTAATGTTTGCATTTGAGTGGAGTTCACATGTCCCATAAAGCCCTTAATCCTCAGTTTGCCATCCCAGGCAAAATGCCCAGTCTCAGTTGGGGCCTTCATAGCAAACTGCTCCAATTCCATTGACTTCTCACCACATTCTCTAATGCATTTGTGGATCTGATAAGAGCTCTGCGAGAGATCTGCGCTCCTTACACCAGCAATGTAAGCTGCTGTTGTTGATGATACTGTTTGTTTAGAAATACTGTACAAGCATTCTGTCAAACAAATGAAATTTATCTATCTCTCCTGGTGATTTTAAAAAAAGTTTCGTCGTATCAATATGCAGGCAAACTGACAGCTGGAAAATATTTTAGCACAACTGCATGGAAACACTGAATTTGTTCTAAGGGGTTTGAAAAGCACATTGTAATTATTTTTTGATTCCTCTGTATACAGTGTTGCAAGATTACCCTCTTTAAAAAAAAATTAGCTGTGCAGTTTGCATCCAATTGCTGCATGCAATTACCATGATTGCATGTGCAGTTCACATAACTGCACATAGAAACTGTCAGAATTATCCGTTTGGATATGTGAATTAGAAATGCTGTTGTTTGCATGCATTGGCTTGGCCAGCTGATTTGCAAGTCTGCCCCTACTTGAGGCCTGCTTTCAACAGCAAGATACTTGTTTCATATGAAATAAATGGCTTCTCTCAATCATTCCTTAAAATTGACTATTATAGACTGAGGTGCATTAGTTTGACAAGGACAGATCTGCTCCTAGAACAAGTTATTCAAAGGAACTTCATTTGTTTTCTTCCCTTGCTGTATGGTAATACAGAGGAATCTAGGACATGGCTCCCTAGGAAAGAAAGACTTCTGAAATATCTTATGGGCAGCTTTTATCTGTGCATAGTTCCACTCACAAAACACTTCCTTGGAATAGCTGCAGATGTGCTTGTTCGGATATGCATGTGCCAAGTATAGTACCTGGAAAATCTGACTGCAATGTGTTTTCAAGTTAAGATATAGCCTCTTCATGCATAGTGCTGTTGTCATGAAAATACATGCAAAAACTATGCATGCACAAGCCCAGGATCCAACTCTGAAAACAGGGCCATTATATAACTGCTAGCACTTTTGAAGCAGTTAAAGAATCAAAACAAACCAGCCAACAACACTTTATAGTTTCCATTCAGTTTTGCATTTATTTTTATATTATAACTTAACAGCTGCAGGAGAAATTGAAACCCCTCAAATTATGAAGCATAAGAGAGAGTTTTTAGCTCAGTTACATCTGAAGCACACGTGAAGGGAATCTGTGGCTCAGAAGGAGACAGTTACTTCTCCAACATCATCCACCATGTCAGTGGCAAAGTCAAGAGTAGAAGTCAAGTACTCTGGCTTTCTGCTGCCCTTACCATTTAGACCAATGCAACAATATTTTATTTCCATGTGTGATTGTGTATTGATTTCTATGCTCCTCTCTCTCTTTTGCCAGGTTCTTTTAAAAGTATTGGAAATCATTGACTTTTTCTAGAATTCCCTAGGAGGCTGCCTTACATCTACTTAAATACCAGCACCTTTTATGCTAACATCCTTTGGCCTATGCAAGCCCTCTTTATCTTCATCTAAAGCTCCAGAGGGTAATGCCATTCATCTTTATTTCCTTAATTTGTACTTGATGAATTTAGAAGCAGACCAACTTCTTCTGATTTCCTTTATTCTAAGCCAGATTCGAATAGTTCTGAAGCTTCAGAGCTTAGGAAGTTCAGTAGCACAGTTACAGCAAGCAAAATTTGAATTCCTTAGTGGCAGAAGTATTGGATGAGGCCCCACCACTGAATGTGGTAATGAAACTACAAAGGTGTAAAAATGCCTTTTGTCTCCTGAGGCTGCTTAAAAATTACTGGTAAAAATAGTGTTTCTATTGCTACTGGCTAAAAATGGCAAATGATCCTTTGAGTCATATGTGAAAATTTCCGCATAATCACAAAACACGTATCACATTTCTCAGAGCTGAGCATGTGAGATGTCTGGGTCAGAGATGGTAATTGCTCCTCAGAGGTCCCTCTGCTCGGCTGTGGGATGACACCACGTTGTAATTCCATCCGAGTCTCAGAGGGGCCTGGCAATATTGCTTTCATGAGCATCTTCTGACAGTTTTCTCCCAAAGACAGGGATTCAGATTGCACAGAAGCCCTTGATCTAACACAGCCTTGTTGGGTCACACGCTGAAGCCTGGGAGTTACATTTGAACTGCTTCGTATAGTTCAACTGCCACAGGTTGGCACTTCTGAAATGTGTCGTTTCCTGGGGACTGAGAAGAAAAGGAAGGAGAAAAAGGATCTCTGTGGTGATACCACATCTCAAAAATTTCTTTACGACTATTTTCTTGGTTGCTAAAACAAGTCACAAAGTCTCTGAAGAAAATATTTATTAAGCCACAGATGGCAAAGCTGAGCCTCTGATTTCCCTAAATCCTTAAGAGGATTGTGGTACAGCTTATAGGAGCATCTCAGTGGCTGGATGCTCAGCTTCTTATTAGAGATGTCATACATCCATACACCCACAGTGACTTGAACAGAGAAAGTGTTTGCATACTAGCTTTGCTAATTACACACCTTAAATTAGGGTAACAGATAACTATTTTTTCTTTTCTTTTTTATGTTTGTGGGATGCGAGGCTTTCATGTACAACATGGTAATTGGCAAACCTCTTTCGTCTGTCTGAGTTTAGATATGTTGTATGTATTTTCTTAATTTTTAACTATAAAATTGAGAGGAGGCAGTGATAGAAAGGAAAATGATCAGGATAGTCATACTTCTATTTTGAACAAAGCATAAAAAAGCAGAAGATCCTACCAGATAGTTACAATAAGATAAAGGAAAAAGTATAAATTACCTTCATTAAAGTTACTTGTCTTTTTTTTCCATAGATACCATTCTCTTTGCACTCCCTTGTCACTCCCTGCATTCTCTGATATACCCTTCTTTGTTCTCTTGCTTTTATTCATCTTTATTTCTCCTTTTACAGTGGGGAAAGGTGAAATCTGGAAAAGTGGTTGGAAAGGATCACAGTGATCTGTTTCCAAGCTTGGCACAGGTTATATTCTAGTCCTATTTCAGTTGTCCCCATGCTGCTGTCTTGTACACTGCTGAGATTCTCTTCTTCCTTTCTGGTGTTGGTGACAGTGGCTACTAAGCGAAATGTGCTCCGACCAGACAGTTGACACCGTAATTCTGTTGAATGACCCCTCATTCAGATTACAACTTGTCTAGAAAAACCCAGATCAACTTTTCTAGTGAAGGATGTGGGGACCATGATTTTTTCCACTCCATAATGGAGACAGACCTACCAAATTCTTGCTACAACAGAGGAAATGTTAGTTCATAGGATGAATAATATTTTCTCCCTGCAGACATCCCCAACTCCCTAGTTCATGCAAAACACAGAAATACAAATGGCTTTTCTTTGGTTTTGACTTTAAGAATATATTCAGTTTTTTAATTTCTGAAAATCCACTCTAACATGATTCTGACTGCCCTTCCTCAGATATCAACTAAAATACATTGGCTGTCTGGAGAGGAAAGGAAGAGTTGCATATTTTTGAATGGCAAAAGAATTTTGTGGCTTCTGGTTAGATCTGAATAAGCCATCAAGGATGAGTTGTTCTGTAATAGCATGATTGATTATGTCATGAGAACATATACTATGCCAGACACAGATCATCTGTGATAGAAAGCAACCATGTAATTACCAAACTGAAACGTGCTGAGAATGTGGGCCACTTTGCCAGCTAAAGGGGAGAGCTGGTAAAGTTGTCATGGAATTTAAAGGCTGAATTACGTAAGGCTCAATTCTGGTTGCAAACCTGTTTTGTTGGATAATTTGCACTGTAGAAAAACCTTCTGAATATTTTTTGGTAGTAGCCGTGTTCTGGAATTAGCAGGAGAATTCCTAGATCAGCTGCTCTTCTGCTTCATTTCTCTTTTTGTAGGACAGTTTGGGGCAATTGTGTTCCAGAACAACTAGATGAAACTGTACTTCACACAAGTAAGGTTTTGTCCCTGGCAAAGATGTCATTACAGATTCGCTTGAGATTTTCCTCCCTAATTAGATGGGTGTCTTCCTTGACTTTGATCTTGTGAGTCATTCACCTAGAAACTACTTAGGTTCTGCAAGACATCCTTGAATAAGTCCCTCAATTTATTTATACCTTAAGATGATTTAATACTAAGTTAATGTTTTAGGGACCTATCTGATTTCCAGAAAAGCCAGTCAGAGACTTTTCACTGTCCCCATCTAACCAACTGGGTATAATACCTACTTATATTTAAATGCCGTTTACATTTGCACAAAAGAATTTATATTGCTTTCTAATACCTTGGATGCAGAGCTTTTTATAGATTACTACCCCATAAATCATTAATCCTTACTTTTAAAGTTATTTTATATTAGAAATGGAATGGAAAACAAAGCCACAAGTACAGACCTAAACCCTTCACATTTTGAGAGGTTCCAGATTCAGGCACCTTGACCATAAACTTCATTCTGTGGCTTTGGACTCAGACTAAACAGAAAATAAGCCCATTTTCAGGTTCCAATTTGAACATATGGTAAATTCTTATGAGATCAGCTAACCTGATGGGTTTGTGACACTGGAAGAAGGTCAAAATTGGAAAAGGTGATTCCTTGCTCTCTGCTGAAGAGAGGTAAAATCGATTCGTTGCTGATATTTTAGGGAGACTTGTTGCTAGAAACAGAAGAGAAAAGCTAATTCAGGCAGAAAGGCTTCCTGTTTTCTAAGGCAAATCTGTCTAATATTTAGCCATTGCCTTCAGTAGATGGGGAATTAGTAGCTGCAGTTATTAGGAAAATCTGTCTTTGACTTTAGATGTCTCTAATGCATAGAAAATCTACCTTTTACTTGGGAACTCCCAGTTTCTACAGTCGTTGGTGACATGTGCCTGTTTCATGAGGAGATCTGAAAAGAAAGTTTGGGAATTTAGGGTAGCCTGGGCTGTGGTCAGCGTATTCACCTGCTTTGGCTGGTCCCTGTCACTGAGGCATGCAGTTCCACAGTCTGCAGTATCTGCCGCACAGGAGTGGGTGCTGAGCTGCGGTGATGAAAGCACGGCTTTGTGATGAACACATTTGACAGCAAAGATAATAATTAGCGCAAAATCTTGTGGTAGAGGATCTAGCCCACACTGAGGACAGTACGGAGCCATACCACCCACGAGGGATCTCTGGGATGATAACTTAATTGAAAGGAGTTGCTCAAGCATGTACCGCACCTGGTGCGGAGTTAGAAACTTCTGCTTCAGGTAATGTTTTAACAAGTTGTTTTCCTTTTTCAGTTGTCACCTGAACCAGAAGATTCTGGTGCCAGCTTATTGCACAGACACACCTCAGTTTATGCACCAAACCTGTTTTGTTGTGTTTCTTTTTAAACTGGTTGCATTTATGTACTCGGGCCTCTTCTGCACTTCAGATCCTAATCCAAACAGTAAATGGGAGGATGCAGAAGAAAGCCAACATGAGTGCACAGGTGGGAGGTGGAGTGCTCTACTTCATTCCAAAGAACAGGAATCATATCTTGTCAATCAAGCTTTTGTCCTAGCTCCCATTTTTATAGAGATTATTTGTGGCAAAAATGAGTACTGGATGTTAGGCTCCTAAATCTAAATTATATGGGCTACTTTATAACAATTACTCAAAGTCCAGCATTGCCTTATCGCACATAATAAAAGGTTAAGCACAAAATGTAGTGGTCATATCAATGGTGTACACCAAAGTAAAAAGAAGAAAAATGTCCTACTCTGCCTAATAACTCCTCTTTGGAAGATACCCGTGCCTCTTTTTCTTTCCTCTAGAGAAGAAAATCACAGCATATCTGGAATAACAACTTATCTGAGCTATTTTGGACCAAGAGGAGAGAATCATTCCCAATGTCAAGTATTGACTCTGAAGTTCCTAGTCTTAAATACGGTGTGGACTGGAGCTTGAATGTTTTGGATGATATGCACTGAACTTTCCTCCACTGCATACTGTAGATGATGAATTGTGGGTCTGGTATGATCTGGTTCGACAGGGTATCTATGACTAATAAATTGATGCTTTCTGCACCACCTTCAGTTTCTAGATGACTTCAGGATAGGACTCCCAAAAGGGCACTGCATGAGGCATGGGTCATGATGGCCTACAGTAAAGAAGAGTATTTTCTGTCATTGTTGTGAAGACAAGTGAATAAAAGCTGTGGGAATTTTGTTGTCCAAAAGAAACTGGGGATCTTATCAGATTCTGTAGGTTGTGAAACTAGGTGGCAACCAGCCTCCAATATCTGGAGCAGACATTAATGCTAACCCTCTCTGGTTGCTATTCACAATCCATGCCACTTCCAGACCTGATCTTACTCTACCAGGTCAAAAAAGACACAGTGTTGTCATCCTGACATCATCAGAACTGATGCTATCTCACTCTTAACAGCCTTGCATATGCATTTAATGAAAGGAGGCATAAAGTTGGAACTTTGTAGAAGCCCCTCTTAGAGTGCAGAAGAGTCTAAAACAGGATCAGTTGTATACAGATGACCTGCTAATGTTTGAGTATATAAAAGTGAACATCTATCTTTTCTTAATACCACTCTTCTTAGAGATCGTCAACCAACACAATTAGCGTAGCCTGTACCATGCTCATGCTGGGGCACAGACTGACAGAGGTCAAGGTGAGCTGAGCCACTGCAGTGTTGTGAGTCATTCAACTAGTTTTCCATAAGGAGAAAAGAGAGGAGAAAACTTAAAGCAAATGAGCCTATTGTCCCTTACCCACCACTAGTCCAAAATGAAACCATAGTCTTTTTTCTTTATGAGAACACACAATAGTGTTTCATTTCAGTGCTACCCAGCAAGCAGACACAAAGGTAGGCTAAATTCAGCATAAACCCCTGAGGCCTAACCGCTTTTGGGAAAGTGAAGCGCTGCTGAAAGCTCCTGGCATTGAGTAGGGAGCCGCCTACAGTCATCCAACGAAAGCCACTGGGCACAGAGGCGAGACCGAGGTGGTCTGACTGCAGCCCTCCTGTGTTAAAGCTGCAAAGACTCCAAGACAGTCCAGTTGGACGTAAACAACATTCCTCTGCTGGGGTGGCAAAAGATACCTTCCTCCCTGCTGGGCCTCAAGATGTAGCCAAGACTTATTTACTCTGTAATTTAGAGTTCATTGTAATCCAAATGGAGATTTTTGCAATGCAAATAGGGCTGTACAGAATATAATACGTTTTATGTATCACTACTATTTGTTATGGCTATATAACTTATCACTCATCACATAGACTGGATTGTGAAACGCAGCCTTTCAAACAGACTAACTCTCAGATCATGTCAGTAAAAGGAATATTTTATGCTTATAATATGCTGTTCCCCCCACAGTATTTTACAGTAGTCTGCATGAAGCCCATTTTGCAGAAAAGGTTTCCAAGGAATACAAAAAAACTCATCTTGATTCATGTGCAAAGTTTGTTTCTGATTGCTTAAAGTGGGCAGACATTTGGATAGATGCCTAATTGGTCATTTCTGATTGCCATTTATTTGATTTCCTGAAGCATCCACATGGTACTGGCTGATAGACACACATATGGGGAAGCCTGATATCAAGCCCAGAATTCAGGCTGTTAGAAGGTAATCTGCTGCTGTAATGCTCTGATGCTAACATAAGTAATTGCAGTTCAACATAGCTTCAACACTCTGCTGGACTCTGCCCTTCAAAGGTGCAGAAACTAAAAGCTCAGTACCGTGGTTTAGGAAGAGCAATGCTACTGTGAAGAAGAAAAGCCTTCTCTCTTTTCCGCCTGTAGGAGGTGATCTAGGTTTGCTTGTTCTGTGATTTACAGTCTGTTGTAAATTGATAATCAGGCTCAATAATAATGAAAATAAAGTAGTGCCCAGTGAAGTGGGATGAAGTGGTTAATGTTTGTTACATACCCTGATCCTGGACTTTGATCTCCTGACAACACCCGCCATTCTGCAGGTGACATTGCAGATAAATGATTCTCTGCAGTGAGGAAAACAAGTGGTAAAGTGATAAATACTTCAATTACTGTTGATGGAATAGCGTGTCCCTTATGTGGCTTGAAGATTAGAGCACTTGTATTAGCTGACTGCACTTCTAAGAAAATGCGTTTGGACTATTTGTGGGAAGTCTGGTTCTGCCAGCACTGCTAACTACCCAGCTGCTCTGGTGCCCCGTTGCATTTCAGAGGGCAGTGCAGCGCTGCGACAGGTAACCCAGAGAGACTTGCAATCTCCATCTGAGGAGGTTTTCAAGGCTTGGCCAGAGTGGATTGAGGAAACGCTGCCTCTTCTATAGTTCAGACACAGCCCAAATGCCTTAAGACACCACTGATTGTAGCTGAACTGCTGTCATAATAAGTTGGTTTTCAGCAACAACATTGCTGGTGAGAGTGGTCACCATGGGAGAGGAATGCTGGAGGAACACACTTAGAAATCAATATAGGTATTTGGCAAACTGAAATATCTGACAGTGTTGGAATTAGCAAAGCTATTTTAGCATTTCCCCTGCCAATATCCACTCTGGTAAATAAGAATTTCCTTTTTATTGATGTAATTGCAATCAGCAAAATGTTTTGTGGAAAGAGAAGTTCTGTGAATTGTGTGTTTCTGCATTTTTTTCTCTGATGCCATAAATTCAGTTGGGACTGGACATGGGCCTCTGCTTTGACTAGGGTTCTTTCATTTAATTTGAATACTATGATAACAGCGAAATAATGTGAAAATGGTGGCAAATAGTCTGCATTTGAATATATTCTCTTTGGTCTCACTAGCAGCAGATCTTGCATTTACATAGATAGATGGTGGTGTAGGAGCCACCATTACTGGCTGTTCCATAACATAAGTAGTTTTTCACTTTCTGTGTATAATAGACAGAGCTTATTAGGTTAGGAATACTAACAGCGGCCTGTTTTTTTCTTAAATTATCAAAAAACCTCAACAGTTCCAAAAATAATAGTCACCCTGGAGTAGCTGTTGTAAAGATGGTAGCAGTAGAACTGTCAGTTTTGAAAATGCTGTTCAGGGACTTCCACAATTTATTTGCTGAATGATTAGGGAGACTGTCAAAGTGTAGAAGATTTGGAAGTAAACTCTCCCATGTTCAAAGCTACACGGCTTGTCATAAGAGCAGTAGCAGTGCAGCTAAACCCTTGGTGATGTAAATAGCTGTCAGCTCTCAATTAAATCGGGATCTCTGCGTCACAGTGCTTCACCCTACCTTCTAAATAAGTGAGCCTGTTGTTTTCAACGCCAGAGCAAATCCTGAATGTACAGAGTGCTGCTCGTCGGCTACTGCTTGTACCACTTGTTTTCAAAGCACAAAGTAGTGAACAGTAACAGGAAAGAAAATGTCTAACGCTTTTTCCTGCAGCTGAGCTGCATTGCTGTGCAAGGGTCAGAAAAAATGCTCCTGGCTGAAATGCAGGGAGGGAACAGCCTGGTGCGCCGGGTCGGGGACCCACGGCGGTGTGCCTGGCAGCGGTGACACTGTGGCCTCTGTCTCAAGTTGTCTGCTGGTCTTGGTAGCATGTACTGCAGGTTGTGGCCCTGGTTGCAAGGCGGTGGGCTGAAAGGACGGGTTCCTCCTTTCTAGCTTTCCCTGCTGCGGGCCGCACTGCAGGGGTACGATGTTGTACTGCTCCATGACCCTTTGTCATGGCATTGCATCCAGGTACGTGCACGCAGGGCTGTCTGGATTAAAACGTAAACTGAACAAACTTTACAGTACTTTCTCCAAGAATCCAATTAAAAATATATACTTTCCATCACAAAGGTGCCATCAACCCAAACAAATGATACTTTATATTCCCAGGACAGATCATTAATAATATTTCAATCAAAATTTGATTATAATAATCCTAACCTGTTTAACACAAGCCCTGCAGAGCTTTTTTTTTTCTTTTTTTTTCTTTTTTTTGGTAACTGGATGAAAATAATAACAATGCCATCATCAAGAAAGAAAAAAATTGATGCATTTGATACGGAGGTAGTTTAAACTAATTTCAGCAGAAACTCTGTAAACTAGGGGCAAATGTTTTCTATAAAGCTGCTTTTTCTGAACACCAACATTTATGAAAGTCACATCCACTAAATCTGTGGGTCTTTCTCATGAATGTTTTATCTAATTCCAGCTTTGCTAGCACGTCAGAGGGTTGCATTTTTGGTAGGTTTCCAGTTGTCTGGTATAAATCCAGTTGCTTATTCATGGATGAAATCTGAACAAGATGGAAGATACTGCAATGAGTGGAATTACCTTTTGGCTTTGATGAGCTGATCTGGAGCGGGAGGGGGAAACAAAATTCTATTACAGATGATTTTCCCTCTTCAGTTTTATTTATTTCCTTTCCCTCCACTCCATCCTTACACTTTTCTCCGGGCACTTGGCAAGTCCACAAGTACCGTTTATGTTGCTCCTTGGCTGAACATTAAATGCATATTTTTTGAACAAGACTGCTAACTCCTCCCTATCTTGCACCTCGCTGATATGCCTGGATCCTATTGGCGCAGTGCCTAGGATTGTACATGTTCTTGGAATATCCCAAGGGAAATCCCTTCAAACTTCTTTTCGTATGATCTTATGATTGTTTGAAAGTGCCTGGTTTTTCAACTTCTCTCTTTTAGTGTCTGAGTTTTGAAATTCATGTATTATATTGGACTTTGGAGAACTTTGCTTGGACCCAGGTGACTCCTTTTTGACTGGGCATGAGAAACTTTACTGGAAGCTATACGATATTCATGTACATACTGAGATATAATTGGTCACTGGACTTTTACCTTATAGACAGAATACAAACAATGAAAAGACACCAAGGTTTAGCCCACAATCATTATATATGGTGCTCCCACAATAAGTATAATGCCTTGTACAGAGTTCAAGGCTCACATATTTAAAGGCTGAAGAATTGCCTTCCCGTTGAGTTAAAAATGACAATGTTACCATCGTAGCTAATGTTATTTTTATTAATTTAAAACATGTTGTGAATAATTTGAACAATTACAGAGAAGCCCACATGCAAGTTAGTCAATATATAGGATATTTTTATCTACCATTGTAGTCTGTACCACTTCTGTATTAACCATCTCGAGCAAAAATATGCCAGACCATTTAGGCCTTAGTACAATGATGTTGTGATTTATTGCACTCTCAGTTGCCATCCTGCAGCAATTACCAAAAGAGCTGATAATGGTCTGCAATTTATTTTCCAGAACTGGGAGTAGCTGCCAGCAAGAGCCGCTCATAGGGAAAGGCAGTGGCTGTTTACCTGCTTTGCTCAGCCAGACCAGGCGAGGACAGGTCAGTGGCAATCCTTGGAGAATACAGAGTTAAGTACCAACCTCTTGACTTGATAACAACTGTTTCTTCCACGATGGTGCAGTGGAACTCAACAGTGTAAAACTTTACTTTGGTTTAAATTTCTGTAGAAGAGCTGAGACCTGGCTAAAATAATGACAATGTCTCATACTTTCTCCATGCCAGTTCACTTGTATTGATTTATTATTTAAGACATGTCCTTGATCCCAAGCATCAAGTAACACACCCCCTGTTTTTAAGAGCTTACAGCTCTAGCTATTGGTGGAGGTTCCTTATAATGGAATTTACTGTAAGCATCTGTTATAGTTATATGGAGTCTTTATAATCCATGGGGTTAGAGCTGTTTCCTGTTTTGAACTGGTTTCTTGATGACCTTACAGTCAGTGTATTGAAGCTCAATGCACATTTTTCACAGTTTGAGCCTGCCCAGCTGTGACAACTGTTGGTCAGCTGTCAAAAAAGTTCCTGTGAGTCTCACTACAAAGGACAGATACTAGTCATCAATCTGAGATAATTTCAACCTTATTGAAAGCTTTTGGGTTTCCTTGACTATCAGCAAAGTTAGTTTGGTTCTCTTTATGGGAAAACTTGCAGGCAAGGGAAAAGTAATTTGACAAAAGGTGTCATAGCCTAGATCTTGCTAAGTGCACTGAGGAGGACTTCAGCAATTAATCAGCTAAGGACATCAGATAACTCCTAAATATTTTTCAGCCTGAGAAAAAGTTTTTTATGTTTGTTAAGAAAAGGAAAAAGCTGGTCTATATTTTTCCTTTAGAGGATGAAAATGATTTTTAAAAAATGCTGAGTTTAACTTACTCTGCTTTCTGCCTCCCCTTCTGCTAGTTCTCCTTCTTGTCTTTTAGACTCTGCTGTCTAGAGCAAGCACAGGCCCCAGGCCTGTGTTCAGTACCTGGCATTTTGGAGGAGCAGTCATATTTGAAGTAACTGTGTGCTACTGAAGCATAATAAATACTGATTATGTTCTTCCACCATTTTCATTCACTCTGTATTAGGCTCAGTGTCTTAAGTTCTGGAATGCTAAAATCGGCTTTTGCTGTGCTTTATTTCAGGGAGAACAGTTAAATGGTTTGCCTTCATCAAAATGGACTGTTTGTTCCTGTCAGACGGCTGGAGAGAGAGGAAGGATTCCTATTGATATTCCCATTGGTAAAAGTTGGATCTCACTCTGAACATGAGGATCTGGATCACATCCATTAGCAGGACTAAAAGCAGTGCTGTGTCAAGATAGTATAACAACCAGGGAATTGCAAATGCCAAGCACAGGTAAGTAAGGACTCTGCATTATTACTTCTTTGTTTTCTCTGCTTTCTTTCACACTGACACTCCTGTTTGCCAGCACTCCCTCCTGCCAAATCCAGAGTCAATAGGAGTCACACTAAGTGTTCAGCAAGAACAGGAATATCAACTACTGCAGGCACTTGGATGCACTTTCACTTTGATGAGGGGGAATAAGTATTTTCCCACCTTCCTTCTCCCCAGTTCCAGCAGCTGCTCTTTTTTGCTGCTCATTTTGCTCCTAAATACTTCTGAAAGGTTACCTGAAGTCACTTTTCAGTGAGTAACCAAAATAATCAGGTATTAATTATGGCTACGAACAAGGTCCAAGGTGTGATTTGTTGTATTTCTTTGGTTCATCTAGAATAAATAGGAGCTTATCTGTGGGACTGTCTAGGTTTTGCACTTCTGTGATATCTGGAAACTATAGCCCAAGATCTTAGAGGAAACTTTGAACCCACTATACTAGTTTAAACAGGTCTGTGGCCTTTGGCTCTTTAATCTTTCCCTTGGTTCACTGTTAGATTTGAGTGTTTGCCGAGAAGTGTAAAAGCCTGGAAATAGGATATTAATCTTGAAACTCTTATTTAGATACTTTTCCCAAGGAGAATATTACACATTAAACTTTGCCCATCCAGCTGGGCAGAAAAGAGTGTTTTCCACTCTTATTTCCACTCTTATTCTGAATGAGAATGAAAGAAACCCAGCACTTCGCTAGAGCAAACCCTGAAGCAGCAAAGCAATGTGAAGGTTTCTTTGTTTAAATGACTGCATGGCTTATTCTCATTAATAATATGGCTTTGCACTTACACAGAACCTTTCCAGTAAAGGTGTCAAAATGTTTTGCAAATTATATTTCACAACAAAAATACATACTTGTCTCTTATTACTGTGGCTTCACAGAATAGTCTGTGCTTGAGCAGGGAGGAGGTTATGGTATTAAAATGCCCAGACTGGACTAAAAGAAAAATTGACCATTTGTCTACTCTATTATACGGTCCTACCACTCTTTTGAGGAAACCTGGATTTGAGTAATGATTGTATTGGGGTTTGTAATGTTGAAGAAGGTTTAATTCTGAATAGATATATATTAGTACTTCTTTATTTTCTATGGAAAAATATTTTGGACTTAAGAGAAGAATACATTATCATTTCATTAACGAGGGGCTGAAATTTTTTAAATTTCTTATGTCGCTTAGGAACCTTGATGACCTTCAGTGATACATAAGTACTGAAGTGCCCAAGTCACTTTTCATATTGAAAGTTCAGCTTATAAGTCACATAATGCTTTTAAAAACTCTACCCTGGGTGCCAGCACTTCAGTCTTTTGCCCACATAATTCCTGTTGATTTAAGAATTCCAGTCAGAGCTCAGTTGATATGAAATCCAAACAAATAGAACAAATTAGTAATACACAAGGTTCTTCCTGTGTATGTATGCATATAAAAATAATACTTAAGATTTATGTCTGGTAGCATTGTTTATCTTCAGCTGTGGTTTATGGAGAAAGTGGTTAGCATAACCACACCCTGGCTATTCAATTAAATTTCATTTTTGTCCTTTTTTTATAAGTAACAATAAACAAGACAAAGATAAACGTGTTTCCCTTCATCTGCAGATGGATGCAGTATCAAGGATTCCTCCAGAACTCCAGAGGCCTTGAACTTACTCCTGGTCTAAGAACAGTAACATCAATTTTTCTTTTTGAAATATTTTAAGATCTGAAGAGAGCTCACTAATTCAAATACACTGAGTTTGGACCTAATTCAGATCCAGATAATCACTGTTAGTTGGCCCGTCAGGAAGGCCTGAAGTAACTTTTAGCTTGGGTGAGCAAGCCAAAATGAAAGAGTTCAGCGGGTAAACCTGTGTGCGTCTTAGCAGGTGGTGTGTTCAACCTGTGCAAATCAGAGTAGGTCCAGTAGAGTTAGGGATTCCCACTTGGCTTCTTGAGTCTGTGCTGACTTACTCCATTTTTGGTCTGACCCTAATACTTTGCTCCTGACAGACTTTCAAAGACCAAACTGTATTTGCAAGTCTAATGATGTGGCTGAAACTGGTAATTACTATACATACTTCTGGAAGATCTATAATATAATTAGCAGCTGCTGTAAGTTGCGAGATGACAATGAGAAAAGATTTATGTGCTTGCTTTTAACTTAAGCTCAGTTTACTTCGATAAATGCAATTCTGAGATAAGAATGAACGCGTATTGCATTGGCCAGTCTCCTCTGTGACACTGAGATATGTATTACCTCTTTGCTCCAATTATCCAAAATGATGTTGCTTTCCCCTTTTCTCTGCTTTGATTTCCTTTTTAAGTGTTCTCTACCGCCCTTGCTAAAGGGGTGCAATTATCCGTACAGGTTAAACCTCTTCATTTTGGGTGGAGAAGTTGTGTAAACGTGTTGCCAGTGTGGCGGCTTGGTGATTCAAACTTTCCAGCCTTACATAACTTCTTTCATTAGAAGTCCCACCTGTTAGTCTGAGGAAGCCTTGGTTGGTCAGGTAAGAAGAGGACAGAAACCAGGGAGCTAGAGAGCTCCTACTGTCCTGCTCTGCCTAGTTGCTCACCATTGCTGCGCTGCCCAGGCTTGTTGCTGGTCTGCCCCTTGACGTCTCTGAGCATCACGATGTCCTAGCACAGAGAGGATATCCACCTAGACTTCCCCAATACTTAGGTCAGTTTACCATATATAAGTAGCTACCTTCAGAGAAACATTTCCAATTTTTCTGGACTTCACTGAACAGAAACTGGCCAGAAGTACAAGTGAGTGGCCTGTTAGCAGGGCCTTCACAGACCTTGAGACTCGAGGCAGGAACTCAGCTGGCACCAGCTCCAGCTGTCATAGATTCCCTCAGAAGCTCAGAGGATTCTTGTTTTTTAAAGGCCAGCCTCACCACAGCTGAGTGTGCTTTCTGACACAAAAATGACGTCCGGGTCTGTGAGAAGGCCCTCACAGAAATGTCATGCCTTTAGGCATGGTCACTGCAGCAGGAGCAATGAACTCTATTCCTCTGCTGAGGTGAAGGAGGGAAGAGCAGGTTACGGGGGTGTAAACTCTGTTAGGTTCTATCTTGTCTTCCTCGCTTTCTACCTTTCTCTGATATGGTGAAGACAGACCTATTTTATTGCCTTTCCAACCCTCTGTGCTCAGAGGGAGTCAAGATTTGCTCCTACAGCCTCAGAGAAGGTGGAGTGAGCATCAAAATAGCAATACAACTGAATAAATGACTGAACCTAATAAAAGGCCATTTGCCTGAAATGTCCTTATTAGTGAGCTCCCTGCCTGAGGAATACCTCTGTAACCTGCCAGCCTTCAGCTCTATAGTACTGGTGTTTGTGCAGTTCAGTGATTAGAAACAATACAAGATGCACTTATGATAAACTCTTTGTTGGACCTCTCATCTGTGTGTGGCTGGGCTCATTTGAAATGGGAAAGCAGACTATGTGCTGTGCAGCACTATACATCTTGGTTAGGTAAAGATTAAAATGCCAAAGATCATGATAATAATAATAATGATGATGATGATAAAAATAATGATGAAATTGAGAAATCTCTTGTGTTCCCCTTGCTTAGGCTGAGCAATTTAGAGAAAAACTCCCAGTTCCCAAAAGACAAATTGGGAAAGAAATTCCCAGACAGCAAAGCTAGAGGCAGGGGTATTATTTATTTAATTATGGAGCTGCTTTTCTGGGAGAAGAAGGAGATGCTTCAGCTTATTGCTTTTAAGTTGCCTGAAGCACAGAGTGAGCTAAATGGTGATAATGTGGAACTCTGGCTTTGACTCTGGGAAGGTAAAAGGGGAGGAAACTCTTGATTGCTGTTCCGGCCATTTATAAAAGCACCCCTGATTTCTTCAGGGATGTCCCCAAAATGCTAAAAGCTTACCCCCAATTCAGACAGAGTTTATCTGGTTTTTAAAATAGGATTAGACCTAATACAAGTTTTCCTGCTAATTTTGATAGTATTTTGAAAAAAAATCCATCGATAATAAACCCTAGCCCCAGTATTTTCTAGTTCACTCTTGTAGTAGTAAAGTTGCTCTCCCTGAAAACTGCAGGATGATCTGGGGCCTAATCCAAATCATGCTGAACTCTTTCCATTCAGATCAGATCCGTGGTGAAAAAAATTAGAGGTGATTACTCAGTAAATATAGCACATTGTTTGTTCTGGGTATTTCAGTTGCTCTTGCATTTGTTCCAGAGCTCTGGTACAGGATGCTTAGAAGAACTGCACAGTACTACAGACCTAAGTATGAATTCTATCCTTTTTTATTTTACAGATGTTTTTTATTAGTATAAATTAAAAGAAGCAGAAAATTTAAGAAAATACAGGCCACGTCAACACAGTTCAATTTTTCAACTTGTCATTTTGTCTCAGTTCTGTCTGGAAGAGCCTGAAGAAGGCCCTATGGCCAACTTGTCAGCTCTAATCTTCCCTTCTACTCTTAGCGGATATTTCATTAACACTTTTTAAGACTGTTTTTTTATTTATTTTGCAGCCTACAGGCTGAGGCGGCAGCTAGTTTGTTTCTCTTCCTCTTTTTCACTCACTTCTTGCTCTCTGTTACAG
This sequence comes from Apteryx mantelli, assembly GCF_036417845.1. Lineage (NCBI taxonomy): Eukaryota > Metazoa > Chordata > Aves > Apterygiformes > Apterygidae > Apteryx > Apteryx mantelli. The sequence goes on from NC_089987.1 coordinate 6,567,464, forward strand.
GAGACTGAGGTTGGCTCTTCTGGCACCAGAGTCCACAAATCACGGCAAAAGGGATTGTTGCAGTTTTCATAAATGTGGTGTTACTTGAAAATTATAGACTGCAACTGCTTATTGCAGTTCTGTGCAATGGCTGTAAATTGGGCCCAGTATCTTTCTGGTGACAGTCAGTCCTGCAACAGGCCTTTTAGGAAATTGGAAGGGAAATTAAACAAGAGCAAGGGGGTAGCTTTCCTTTTATCTTTGACATGCCTTCCTGAAATCCTTATCTATCATATTCAGGCAGAGATGTTACTGAATTGGTGGTGGATTAGATGTTGCCTGTTTCTGAAACTGCAGAGTGCTGATCCTGCACACTGTTTCAGGCAGATTTGTTGACAGGGTCTAGTTACACATGAAATTTTCTGAACGATGTACCAGGATCACATGCCACCAATGGCTTGCATTATTTCTGCATATTTAGTGTTCATTCTTTTATAAATCAGCTAACTCAAGCCAATCTGAATGGACTGAGCTGAACTTGCTGTGGCCACAGGTAGGGAAAGGTTTGCAGGGAACATGAAGTGGTCAGTGAAGGAATGCTACACGGTCGCTTCATTCCCCTCTTGCACAGGAAAGAGAGAAGCTTACTGACCTCTCTAACGTCCCCTGTGTTGACTCCCTGGACCGTGGATCCCAGCGTGCTGCAGTAAACAGGTCTGGCTGCTTCCTTACCCCTTGTGGCAGAGTGAACGTGGAGAGAGGCAGAGCCGTGACTGTCTGCTCTCCTTGCTCCCTGGCCTAATTACCTGTGCCAGTGCCTCGGATGGCAGGTAGTGCGAGGGAGAGTTGTAAACTACTCATCCCACCTTCCCATCTCGTACAAGGAAGGGAATGGCAAATGCAAGGTGCGTTCCTGAGACTCCATGCCTTCTTGGGGTGATGCATCTTACTCACCGCGCTATGTGCTGGGATGTGCCCAGTCCTAATCTAGCCCTGCAGTCCTGGCCTTCCTTCAAGTTTGGTTTGATGGGAAGGGCTCCTCACCTAACCTAACCTTTCTCTTCACCACAGAACTTACCTCAGATGAACTCCATGTTGACACTCATGCAGGCAAAAAGCCTCTGTCTGGAAAGGCCTTTTTATATCTGTTCTACAGAAGAAGAACACTTGTTAATTCTGGCTGTGGCAGTTCCTCTAGGCCCCCACCTCTGACACACCCAATATAAAGAGAGTTTAAACAAGCAGCTACCCTTAAGGGTGGGAGGGATGCTCAGGTTTATCACCTTGCCCCACCCCAGATGCAGGCCTGGTCTCCTCCAGGCCCTGTTCGAGCAACCAGCTTCTTTCCCCCTCTGCAGTAAGGGCCTCCATGCTGCCTCACCTAGCAGTCTCTTGCTCCGTGGTATCCTCTATTGCATGAAGACAAGCAGGTACAGAGCCACCTTCTCACACTGCTTGGAGAGAATCAGTTTCTACAAATACATTAAATGGTGGATTTAACGCCCTCCTGCATCTCAAAACCCAAACAGAAACCTGACCTTGAAACACCTGTACGTCTCCAGTGCTTCTGCTGTTACTGCCAGTGGAACAATGCCTTGCCTAAAACGCAGAATGACAAACCCTTAGACACGCCTGGTGAGAACTGGCACAGAGCCCTTGTTTTACTAAGCAGTCTGCCAGGGCAAAGCCTTTCTCACTCAAGTATTCCATGTTTAAAGGCACATGAACAAGTTAAAAGACAGTTAAAAGCACTGATTTCCTTATCTTTGCTATTAGTATTGCTTTTGATTATTCCAAATGGTAGATCCTAAGAGACCAAATTTGCTTTTAATCTCTAATATCACATGCTTACTTTTCACTAAGCCCAAACAAGGAAAACATATAACTCAATTTCACTTTCCTCTGTCCCCTATTTGTTTTCTTGTACAAGCACAGTGCTGCAATGTTCTGGCTGTGGATGGCGCCAATGAAAATTGAAGTCCAAACCAAGAAGCTGTTTTCCCTAGAATTTAGAAAAATAAATGCAGAAAGCTTTCTGTTGCTCATTTTATTTCATTTTTAATAAATCTAAATTTTAGGTCAACTCAACCTGACAGTGTTTATCTAAATAAAAGTACAGCAGTTGTAGGAATGAGAGCTGAACCTTAAATCAGAGAAGGAGGATACTTTGATTAGAATTTGGCTAGGAAGAAGGAAAGCTTCTAAAGCAATAGGATTTAGAGGCCTTGCCATATTCCCACTGAAGTGAGTATAAGTTTTATCAGTGACTTTAAAGGAAGTAGAATCAGACTCTAAATTAGTGATTCCGCATTACTTTATAACTCTTGCTCAAATCTAGTGCTTCTCGCTAACTTCAATTTTTAGCCAAAGAGCTAACTGGAGGGGTTATTTAACGTTACCTTAAACCTATATGCTACTAAATGATTTACTGGATATCTAGATACCTATAATCCTGGAATTAGACCTACTGGGATATAAATCCCTGAAGCTCACAAGCAGTTAAATAAGGACTAAAAGGAAAAAGAAAAAAACATCTAATCCTTTCCATGCTAAGGTATATAATAGCACAAAATTGGAAAAATCCATCTTCCACACCGAATAAAGAGTGATTACAAATGAAGGCAAGAACATTATCCAAAAATATTAGGAGCTAGAGAAGTAGCATGATCAAATAGAGCAACAAACAATTCCTGAAAGAAAGGGAAACTTCATAAATATTGATGTATGCCTTTTAATGGGTCTGCACTGGCACTAAGTAGAACTCCTTTTGTATGCGTTTTATCAAAATTCTCAGTGAACCCTATTCCATACCTTTATTGCAAGGCTTTCCTTTTTCCATGTCAGGAGAGAGTATGCAAAGCTCTCATGAGGACAGCAAAACTGTGGGACAGATTTGCTAAAGTCTGTGAAACTTCTGCCTTATTGTGTGCAAACATGGACTGAGTTGCCTGAGATGGATATTAGCTGTTTGCCTCCAAAACCTGCTTCAGGCAGGAGGAGACTACCAGAGGGCTTCAGTGGCATAAGAATCGAGCCTTGTTTGTATCCTTGTTGCTCTGTGTTTTCCCCTCCAGATGGGCTGATAATATAGCTGTGATTGTAGCCAGCCAAACGCTGGGATGGTTAGATGCATCATTCCGTTGTGTTGTGCAGAGTGGCAAACTGACCCCATGTGCTTTGAAGGGGGAAATACAACTGCGTTAGAGTGGTGGAGCCGGCAAAACTTACTCTGAAGAACCTCAGCTTGAGTCAGTGCTGGTACAAAACACTGCACAGTACCAAAGAAGTGAAAAGAGAAAGAAAGTCGAGGCTTATATAATGGTCTGTGCACAGCTGTTGCTGAAAGGGGGCAAACACTGTTGGTTTGACAGACCATGTGAGTCATCATGCATGGCAGTATCTCTCCGAACAATGGTTATTGTATTCACTGCCATTGACCTGTGGGAAAGGAAGTGATATGCTCCCATCCTAATTCCTGAAATGTTCCTGGAAGAGCCCACTGATGAACTGACTGTGGTGCTTCCAGGACCTTGTCTGTTCATTCTGAAATGGATTTTACAAATATTTCATGTGTGTCAGGTGGGCTGATGAGAAAGAGAGAAACCCATGAACAATTGATTCTGCCCTTGCTCTGCTATACATCCTTATCACCTTAACATTGCAGAGCTTTGGCTGTATCCTGCAGTCCTGATGTTAAATAATTAGAAGTAATTCCCCCAGTGAGGTGACTCGTATGTGAATAATGACAAATACTGCAGGATCTGGCCCTGCACTGCTCTCGTATAAATGTGACTTTGCACAAATAGTCATGTTCATTTGCAACCAGTGGATGTATTACTTTGATCATTTAACAAAACGAGCAGAGGCAGGTAATTAATTGTGGCTAGTAAGTATTTGCCCAGTGTTTACAAGTATGAGTGGATCATGGTTATTCTGCCTCTGGGGCTATCTTTGCATAATTTCCTTTGTTTGGTGATATAATGTGTGTTTCAGACGCCAGGGAAGAGTCATATAATCCTTTTATGGTGGAACCTGTGTGTTTACTAATACCCACCTACAGTGTGTGTGACTGTATTTGCGGCTAGTCTCTACCCGCTTACCTGGTGTTGTGTATCGTGGAATGGGAGCAGTGGGCACCTGTCCATTTCAGGAGCCAGGAATTCTCCTTGGCCAAATGCAGTTTGCTAAAATCATGTGCTACCCAAACCACTCCAGATCTCAAGGCAATTTCTTGTGTTTTGCCCATCAACGGATGATTTATATTAGTGAATTGCAGAGTCAGCATTTTCCTCGATAAATCTTATTCTCCAATACACATTACTGAAATGGAGAAGTTAGTGGGTTCACGGATCAGATTTTCCCTCTTACCACACTACAAAGTACACGTCCTCCTAGACTGGTGCCGTAGCATTATTCACGAGAGAGTGGCTTTTCTGTGAGCCCACAGGATATGTGGCAAAGCCACCACTGACTCCAGCCCTCCTGCAACTTGCTGGATGGTCCGAAGAGTGCCCTTAGAATTTTGTTCTAGGACACGCATATTTTAAGTGCTCCTCCAGCAAATACCAGTGAGAGCAAAGGCAGATAAATGTTAAAATTCCTTTACGTTCCACAAGAGGTCCCAGCTGGTCTTTTTCTTCCAGCCATGACCCTGGGGCAGAAGGCAATGCTTTCTATTTTCTCTCACAGTATGCAAAACAAAACATTAATAAGGCTTGAAATAGCTATTCTTCTCCATGTATAGTTTAGGGGGTTTTCCCTAAAAATCTCACTGGATGCAGGGTGGCCTAAGACTTTCTAAGCACTTTGGCTGAAATCTATTTAAAGTTTTATCACAGGACTTTGCACTTGGATGAATTTCACCTATAGTTTCTATTTCACCTATATTACAGAATTTTAAGACCAGCAGGAACTGTTGTAATCGTCTTGGCTAGCTCCCATAAGCCAGAGGATTTCACTCAGTGACTCCTGCCTTGAGCTTGTGGTTGAGCTAGAGTGCATAGTTTAGAAATACATCCAACCTTGATTTAAAAACTCAAGGGACAAGGAATTTGCCCTGGATAGTTTACTACCAGTCCCAGCTTGTTCTTGTAGATCAGTAATCTGGCTTATAGAATTCAGGCTGTACAAAAAGAGGAAGCAAGATGTCTCTCCCTTCACAGCTCCCCATATTATCTTAGTCGAGACTAAGACCTACATATATTGAGATTTATTTCTTACAAATCAATGCACAAATATTTTCAGGATTTCAAAGAAATAGTGCATTAAAACAAGACAGCCTGAGTGCTAGAGTTCCTTCTTTAAAATATTTACAGTTATGTTCCTATATATTATAAAAAAATATAATTTTCCCTGCAGTTGAAGTGTTTGTTTGTATACTTGAAGGCCTGACTGTGGAAAATAGTGAAGTTGAAAAAGACTGATGTTGTTTAGCAAGTCAACACAAAACTAGAAGTTGACAGTTTGCTTTCTGAGAAGAAAATGTGCATTGCGTGAGCTGAACCGATGTCTTGATCTACATCAGCTGTGCTGCAGTCAACCTCGGTGTAAATAGACCTGTAAAATGCACCGTAACCACAGTGAATCTTGTTCTCCGGTCAAACTCCCCGCGAGCTTGTCCTTCTGAAAGTCTGTTGAGTCCATTCCCCTCATTTCTGTGTTGATAAATGGGATCCCAGTATTCAAACTGAAGCCTCACCTTGTTCCTGTTTACTTGATGTGGGAGCGCACGGCACGAGTTGTGAAGCAGTGCTTTGCAGACCCATTGGCAGTAGTATTTTGGCAACTAGCACTCCTCAGGCAACATCAGGTTTTGGACCATGGCAGAAGTGTTTCTTTCGGTCAGAAAGCAGACGAAGGGCTCTGCGGGCGGCACTGTCCCGGCGCCGTACTCTCTCTGGTAGGAATCAGTACAAATGGGGGCAGGGCACCAGAAAGTTATGTAACATTAGACAAGTCCAGGTTAAGGTCCTACGATAATGAAATAGAGGTTGCCTATAGCAGTGATCACTCGCCTGAATTGTTTTTTTTTTTTGTTTTAATCTGTAAATGTCTTATCAAAGTTCGGAAGAGAAGCCTATGCTAACAAGCATGGTGAAGGGTACCTTATCAACTGGAACTTAAGTTAATATTTGCCCATTTATCTAAGGCTTTGCTTGTGGATCAGAAGAATAATTGCATCAATAGCAATTGATTAGCCATTAATATCTGTAACAGCTGTTAAGCCACTGTGAACTTGTAAATGGGCTAACTGGTATAAAACTGGCAGAGTGCCATTTGCCTTCAGCAAACCTTTAAGAGCCTGCCCCAGGAGGTGATCATGGACGGTGTTCTTCCGCGGGGGCTGCTGCTGCATCTTGCAACATGCAGAGCCCTTAAAATGGAAGCCTCGTAGCAAATGGTTTCCTAAATGATCATTTTGTCCTGAATCATGATGAAACTTCGAAATCATAGAAAATTTACAATTATAGAAAAAATTCTGAGAAAATTCCAAGCCCCATTTTTGACTGGATAAATTGTAAAGTTTTTCTTTGATATTTTAAAGCATCTCTTCTGCTTTGTTTACTTCAGTTTTTACTAAATGAAAAATTCTTTCCTTCTGAAGAATGGAACTTCTTTGAACTATCTGAACTTGAACTAAATTCACATTTGTGTTATTAATAGCTTTGTGTTTCACTGGCAGGAACCAGAAGAATAAAAATTAAGATCCTGTTTAAGTTTATTCATCGTGCAAAAATCTATTATTTCAATATTTAGCTGATATTGAGACTATAATCTTTGTGTGTCTTTGATAAGGCACATTTAACATAGTATGTAGGGTACTTGCCATTAAAATGTGTCATTTGCTAATACAGTTATTCTCTATGCTTGTATTACAGTATGTCTGAATCACCAAATGATGCTAATTAGTTTTAATGGTATGTAAATGACACCATTATGCATACATACATATGTGCACAAAGAAGACTCTAGGACAGAAAAGCATATTGACCACAGCTAACTGGTAAAGAAAAACAGTCTTCATGTGGAAATAAGAAATTAGATAAAAAATCTCCCTTTTGCATTTAAGTTCAGGATTGATATATGTCTTACATTATGTAGGAACAAGATTTCAGTACCTCTGAGAATTGCTCACTGGTGGCAACAGATGCCCTTATCATCACGTTCCCCAACAGAAATCCCATTGACACTGATGGGACCCTGCTTGTACCCGAGGTCTTTCAGCCTGGGATGCACCGGGCGCTCTCTCGCAGGTGTGATTCGGTCTGACCCCTCAAATGACAATAAGCGAGAATTCTCTCAAGGCTCCGATTATTCCATCTGCTAAAGGAAGGATGCACTTGACACAGGTGTCTACTGGCCTTTTCAACACTGAATGGCTGGTCTCCAACTGGCTCAATGGTGGGACTATTCACACGGGAAGGGGAAACATGCCTGCATGCACGCTTCCTTTTACAGCTAATCCTCATGCCACAAAGAACCTGTTTCAACATGGTTCGGATTCAGCTGTTCATCTAGAGAAAAAGTTTGACACAGGTATTTGCTGCTCATTTCATCTTAAACAGCCTGGAAGAACTGGCTATCATTTGCGCTAAACTCTGAAATCATTAGCCCCAGAGCAATCACTCTTTTATTTCTTTCTTTTAAACTCAGAAAACCCAGCATGCTCTAGCTTTACTTTTCAGTTTTTGCAGTTTCGTTTATTTTTTCCCTAACAGGGACAAGCCTTAAGCACAGGTGGCTGCTGTGGTTTTTTATTTCTGCTGATAGCTATTGACCTGCCAACTGGCTATTCTCTTGGTAATAGTAAACAGGTTCCTAATGGTTAAACTTCCTTCCATTTAAATTCTGTAGTCCAAAAATAATCTAGTATTTTATTAGCCAGGGAACATATTATTAAACACATACATCATTCTTACCAGACTGTACCTCTGTAAACCTAAGTACTTTTAAGTCAATATTTTAGGTTTTGTTGTTTTTTTCTTTGAAAAATTTTGGGATAGGACTCCAAACAATGGAAATTAAAAAGTGGATTGAGTGATTGGTATGCAAGTAGAAGGCCTGGGAGCTAGAAGCTATTCACAGTTTTGACAGAGTGTTTGAAACTACATGAGAAAGAGTATCTGACAAGTAGCAGGCTCCTTGCTGGCTATGAGAGACTCAGAAGTCAATAGCTGATTTGAAGGAGTATATTTCTCTGGATTGTCTTGGTTTATATGCAATATGACACCTAGATTTTTTGTTTTTTGCTATTTACATTACTTGTTTAAATTGTAAAAATCCATCATACTTTCTCAGGTATTAAAAGGAAGGAAAGATCTTCCTGGCATCAGCTAGATGACCCCTTGAGTTAACTGACTGTGGAAGAATCAGAGCTCTCATATGTTAATGTGATCTGGGTAAGACCCCTCCTGGTGAAGCCGAACCATATGGAATTTATATCTCAGTCGGTATATGGGTCTTTACTGCAGGATATGGTAATGCTCTCATTGACTTTCTGAATCTTTGTGAATGAGTGTTAGTGCTCGTGGAGCTGACAGACCGATATCGCAGGCTAGGCCGAAGTACAGTCCAACAGGCTCTGGTCAAGCTCTTGCACACGCTGCTCTGCCAAAGGACTTCAGTCTTCACCTACAACACCCTTGTTTTTCCATTACTAAGACTTTCCCAAACATACAGAGCCAAAGAGACATATTAGCACACGCATGCATGCCAGAAGGCACAGTATGTCTCTGTAACCAGGAAGCATGCTCATCATCTAACAATGGAGAGAGCTAGGCAGCTTTGTTTTTTCATCTGAGTTAATCTTAGCCACCTTAGTTAATAGCATTTAGGTCACCTGAAACATTATATAAGTGAACTGGAGCTGGCCAGCGTTTCAGAATTTCCTTTGTGATATTATGGAAAAAGACAGTTTACTTTTCCTCTCGTTGTATCACTTGGATGTCACACGGGGACTATCCGGTCCTGTTGTGCTCTTTTGGAGATGTTTGCCAGTTAAATAGCCGTGGCCCCTCTCGTCCGGCCAGCCTGCTGCACGGCTACAGAAGCAATACAGGACTGACTGCCGTAACTCTCACCATCAATGTGGCTGCTGCTTCTCTTGCTTTCCTTTTGTTTTTCAAAATATGTCCTTTCTCTGCCTCGAGGGAGAAGTATTTTTCTACCTTTCGAAATTTTAACTAAAAAAAAAAAAACAACAAAATTTTTTAGATTCTTCGGTTCTTCAAACAGTTCATGGCCACGAGTGCATAATCTCCTGTTTCTCACTAGAGGAGAAGGCTCAAGGGGGGGTTGTGAACTAAACGGTATGAAGATCAAATGGCCTCATCTAGAAACTAGTTTTGGCCAAAATGTTTTTTTTCTGCTTTAGTAACTCTTAATGACAAAGGGCCTCTTAGTCCTCGACCAGTTTTTCTCTGGAAAACAATAGTGTGTTTGGAAGTTTTCTTTGTTCTCTTTTAAGAGAAGTTTTTCAAAATCAGGCTACCTTTCTTAGTCATTTCTGTTATTTATCTGTCCCCCTAAATCCATATAAAATTAAAAACCTGTATTTCTTAGTAATTTTTTAGTATAAAAACTCACTCTTCAGGCCCCATGAGCCCTTCTTGTGCAAAAGGAAAAGGAGAGAGCCATGGAGAGAGCTAGCACGGAGAGGAGACGTGGGCAGCGCTGGTGGGGCATGGGGAAGGGTCTGCTCCAGAAGCTTGCCCCCTTGCAGAGCGTCCGTATGGAAGGGCTGTCCTTCCTGAAGATCACATAGCGCTGCTCGTGCGCCGCCTGCCTCGCCGGTGCCGCGCTGGGAGGGCGCCGCGCTGGGAGGGTCCCTGGAGCCGCGGGGAGTCGTGGCGTTCCTGCGGGAGCTCCCCGGCCCCATGGGGCACGCGGAGCCGCGTGGTGGCCGGGCTTCACATCTCCGCGGCAGCCTGACCCCACCTCTGCTCTTCGTGCCTTTGCTGTGCCCCCAGCGCCACAGGCACAAATAATTTTGGCTAACCCGGTACTGAAGTTTGATTTAATAAATTCTTCTAGTAAGTGCAACAAAGGAACAGAAAAGATCTCTTTGGTGGCTGAGCCAGCTTAAATGAGCCAAATGCTTTCTAATTAACAGTCCCGCGGTTCACTTCCCGTGCTCAGCTTTATACAGAGCAGAGTAAAAAATTCTTTTAAAGCATTCAGATAAATCTTTGTTTTAAAGGAGTGTAGAAATGCGATTATAGCCGCTGACCACCACCAACGATCATAAGGCCATCCAGCGCTGGGTCACTCTCACTGAACGGTTGCCAATATTTTCTCAGCAAACTCTCTATTGATTGCATAAATACAGTACCGTACCCATGAGGTAGTGTTGACCTGTCACATAGTAAAGATGTGGCAAGCCCCATAATTCATTACCAGTTGGAAATAGAACATCATTGGAGAGATAAGGATAACAATGACTTTCCATCCAATGATAAATTACTAGCAGCTGCATTATTTTCCCTCACTTATATATGGCTCTCTTTATTGAATTTAGCTTGAGATAAATAAATGATCTGCCAGGAGCCTGGTTAATATTACTTCTCTGGGACCCATTTCAGGCCCAACTAGGCTTTTGCTGATAATATCTTTAAGCTTTTCAGTAGGGAGAGACATAACATTTGTTTCTGACAAGAACCCTATGTCGCCTTATCTGTTTCATTTGAGAGGCCGTCGACCTCAGCTTCTTTAGTTAAAATGAGAGCTTTACTGTAGAGGCTAAGTTCTTGAACTTGACTCTCTTCTTACAATGAGATTATATGTCCTGGTTGTAAATTTGAAGCCACACATGATATACAGTTATTCTTAGCATTTCCTGTTGATCACGGGGTGGTATTGATTGCCCTGCTTTTGAATCTTTTTCCTATTGGTTTGAAAAGAAACACCTTTTTTTTATTATTATTTTTCACCCCGTAATAATCTGTGGGATTGTCAGTGCACATTTATATTTAACTTTATGCATTTGTCCTATTTAAAAATGGCAGTTTTTTTTCAGAATTGCTCCCTTCTCCTTCCATCTGAGGAAGAAGGCAGCTTAACAACGAAATATCACTTGGTTAAAAAATAAAAAGCCCGGTCTAAGAACAATAGATTAACTCTTTCTGTGAATCGACATGCCAAGGAAAGACCTTGAACTCCTGGAATTCTCTTTATTACCATTAATAATTTATCTACTACTGCAGCGATTCTGGCCTTTGCAGATATTGTTGGAAAAGACAAGGCGGGGGGACGGAGCGGAGGTGCGAGGCGGGGGGCGCGAGGAGGCTGCGCTGCGCTCCTGCAGCAGCACTGTGTGCCTACCTTCAATGTGGTGTTTTGGTTATTTCTGGGAAGTCCTATCATCGGGGTATAGATTAAAATCAGACAGTTGCCATTTTTCATAAAGTGTGAATTAGAGAAAATTAAACCCAACCACTTCTGATAAATCCTCTCATAAATAAACTAGCTGGTGATGTTAAATATAAGTCCAGCCACAGTTTGATTCACATTACAGGGAACAAAGAACAAGTTCTGTCTATTTTAACACTCCATCATCATTACTGTTATTTATACTGTAGTAATGCCTAAAGGCTCCAGCTGAGTTTGGAGCCTCCGTCTGCTAAATGCATAATCAGACTTGCCTCAAAGAGTTTACAGTATGAATAGACCAAACAGAAAAAGGCGACGGAAAGAAGTATTATACCTTCCCGTCCCTTTTGCTTTGCAGTTAGGAAACTGAGGCACAAAGAAGGAAAGCAATGTGCTCAAGGCAGTGAGGAAAATCTTTGGCAAAGTTGGCAATAGCCAAGAGATCTTCTGAGTTGCTGCCAGGTGCCTTGATGAAAGACCATTTCCTGCAGGTTTTTTGGGGGTCACCTGTCTACTTTACACTTTCCCACTGGGCAAAAAGAAGATAAAATGGGAATATGGCAATAAATTTCTTTTATCTGATGTTAGAAGAATTTGTGGTTAGGAAAAAAGGCACACCCTTAATAGCATCTTGCATAGATTTGTGTAAGAGAAGATGTAATCTGCACACATATTAATTTTAATTTGAAAAATGTCTTGAAAAGAAATAAGGAAAATTTGCCTTTTTATATAATAGGAGTAGTTTTGGCATGTACGGGTCATTTCCCCTGTCAAATCAGAAGATAAAAAATATTGCACAATGCTCCTAAAAGGCATAAAGATTAATATTTATTAAATCAGAAAAATAGGATAGTCATGTGACACAATCTGTGTCAGCGGTAGCCATTTCCTGTTGATCTTAAGAGATTGACAGGATCTTCTCACCAATAATTATTAGCTAAGCTCTTCAAAAATTAATTTCACATACGGTCACAAGCACAGCCAGCAGGGAGAAAGGGGATGGTGGATATCAAATAAATTATTTGCTGCCAATGGATGATAATGCATTTTCCATTTGTGCAGCGCTGCCATTCTAATGTTTCCCCGAGTACCCTGAAAGCATCGGGATGATATTCACACGCTCGCACAAAGCCCAATTAAAGAGGCTTCATGCAGAGCTTTCCCTAGCAGACTGCATTAACTCCTGCGCCGTGTGTGTGCATGATGTGAGGGAGGGGAGGGGGACTGCAGCAGGACACTGCGGCGAGAATCATCCCCAGAGCAAGCCGGGACAGGGCTGCTCCCAGGGGTTTCTGACCCCAAACTCCAGTAGCTTTGTCACCAGGTTCCTCAGCAGATCTTCAGTGTGATCTGCTGGGGCCGGGAGGTCTATGGATTGCTTCTTGGAGAGGTAAAGTCATCAGAGACCTGTTACTTCTGGCACAACTGTGTCAGTGCAGCAGGGAATGGGGATACCTATCACTGGAAAATTTTTGCTCTCTGGTGAATCATTCTCACTGAGATCCCTGTGCGGTGGTGGGTAATGCAACCTCTCCATTTCGTGAGCCTGGAAAACAGAAAGTGTAAGTGACTTGACCAGCATCAAATACGGCTCAGCTAGGAATAAAACTCTTTTGCACTTAACTAACAGAACATCTTTCCCTGTAACTGCTGGTTATTGTTTCCTATACTACTAGGAATGACGCTATACCAAGCGTGCAGCATTCATCTACTGCTCTTTCATTCACTCTGCCATGGAGGACCCTTGATCCGTACTGCCTTTTCCACAGAAGTCACAAGTTAGCTGTGATTTTGCTATGCAAACCTTATCTGTTAGACAAAGTAGTTTCTTTCTCTACTTTGAGACTAACAGAGAATATAATCTTTAGTGCACTGCTGAGAGGTTTTACAGCATTGCTCTCCAGACATCTTTGACGAGGTTTTTTTGTGAGCTCTGGCAGAGGAAGTATAGCGTAGACATCGGTACTTGCAATTTTCCATCACTGTGCCTCAGTTTCATATCACACGTTTGTGCCCTGTTAGAAGCTGAACCAGATACCAGTACTTTTCAAGCATGTTATTTTTTATTTTTCTTTGTGTTACTTTTATGTATATGTGTATGGCTGTCTGTAGACCCAGTCTGGTTCAGGTGAACTGCAGACTCCTTGTTTTTATTACTTAGCCTCAACGCTGTTCAACTGTGAGCAGGAACATGGTAGTAACTTTCATGCTAGCTGTCAAACGTAATCTTTGTAGTTAATTAGACTCAGGTTAATGTTTCTGGTGATGATTATTACCCCTTCTGCAGGAGTCACCACCCTTGCAGCTGACTTGAAGTAACATATAACAGCAGTGCTCCCTGTTCGCTTCAGTGGAAGGTGTGTTGAGTTAACCTGTCTTCTTCAGCGATGGTTCAGAAGAGTGGGGTAGTGTTAGTCATAGGGGCCTGGGCTAGGGCCAGCAGCTGAATTCACACTGTTGATGGAGCAAGAAAAATGCCACTGATGTTGACCTTGCTGGAAATTTGAAGGCTCTGTCCCTATGCCACCAGCTGTCCAGACCTACCTTTTAAAGACGGACTTGTATCTGCATGCTGGTTGCTAAAATTGTTTGGGGTTTTGTTATTTCAACTCTTGTGGTCCCAGAGGAGCAAATTCCTCAACTATTTTGCTTTCCCATCAGCCAAAGGCACCACTCTATGCTGTGCACTGAGGAAGCCAGAGAACAAGGCTGTCTTTAAGTGGAAAAAAACCCCAAACCCGTGCCTTTCCCTCCTCACATTTGTACGAGTTAAACATGACTTCTTGTTTCTGTCATTCATCCTATTAAGAAAAGCCCAGACTGCCAAGTGCAACCTCACTTGCCAGTTTCCAGGGAATGGCAAGCGAACATCTCTGAATCACACAGCCTAAAGGAAGGGCCTTATCTGATGTGGTGCACCAGGCTTAATGGGGCTGCTGTATGCAGCTGCATTACCTTAGGTAAGAACTTCAACAGAGCCTCTTATAAATAGCATGCCTGATGTTACATGCATTATGCCGAAGGACACAGGTGTTTATATTGACAGACCGAAGCCTTAACTGCTCTAAGTGGTTCTTTGGTGGTAGGATCTAATTGAGCAATCTTCTAAACTGGTTTGATTGAGTTTGAAATTCCAGCTCTGCAGCAAGATTTTGGATCAGATGCAGTTTGACTCGTTATCGTCTTCTCTTAGCCTTGTGTGTAGGATGGAGATGCATTAATGCGTTGATGATGTAAGAGCAAGAACACCAGTTAAGGAAGACTTTCTTCACTTGTAGCCATTACTGCTGAAGAAGTTGTTCTGATGATTTACCCAGAAAGCCCAAAGTGTCCTTATAAATGTAAAATATCCTTTTTTTTTCCTTGAACAGATGGAAGACTTAGAAGGAAAGGAATAAAAACATAATTTGCCAGAGCCCTCAATTAATCATAATCAAGTTTGTGCATGTTATACTCTACAAGGGTAACAACAATGAAACACAGGGAGAAAAGGATACTTTCCTCAGGCAATTCTGAAGACATAAAAGCAATAAAGGAGCATACTTCAAAATAATGTGGAGATATATGACTGCACTAAATAAAAATGCTCCTTTAACGTACTGTAAAAATAAAGATGTTTGGTTAGATTTATCAGCCTTGTTACAAACGCAAATTCATCCCCTGGACTACACCACTGGCTGAGAAACCGTTCAAGGGATGGTTGGGACCCACTATTTTCTGTAATTACTTAAACATTGTTTCATTTGTTAAAGAGCTAACTAGATTACTCCTCCTTTTCACTGCAAGTTAATATATGGGACACCTAGCTCCTGCAGATACAAATTTTTGACTTTTACACTACATTTAAGCCATTTTTATAGTGTATAGTGAGAAGAATGGTCATGGTCTGCTTATTAGTTTGCATGAATCACATCCAAACCTGCAAAAATACATTTTTAAAGTAGTTTTGCGAATAGCAACACATGTTAATTGAAAGCAACCCTATTCCCCAAATCCTCACTTGATTGACTTTGGAATATTCAAAACCAGTGAGATTCATTTCTGCAGCCTCATTCAACCACTGCAACGAGCAAATGAAACAATTGTTTTATTTGTAAGAGGAGATTATCCCTTGAAGGCAGATAGAAGGATACTGCCTACAGAACCCCATTTGCAGGCACAAAGAGAGCTTAGTCAATTTTTGGCAGTGATACCGAAGCTATTAGTTTTGGATATGAGTTCACTGATATTCAGGACTGTAGATTTCCAGTCAGTTCATGAAGGGCCTTTAAAATTACAGACAGAGCTTCATTAATTGCCTTAGAAAAGCAGCAACAAATATCAGGCCCTTAAAGTATATGTGCACAGAACTGCCATTGATTTCGATAATATTGCACACTGGAGGACTGATCTGATGTCCTGGGAAGGCAGAGTGTTTCCATTAGCTGCAGCAGGCATTGACTCCAACTACAAGCCCTTCTGCAGGATCAGGCCTTATTAGCTCTTATCTGTCTATCTATCTATCTATCTATCTAATTATCTACCTATATATATGTTTTATATACACACATATATATGTGCACACGTGCACACATACATATATATATATATGATCTTAATTCAGTTTGTTAAAAGTGTAACAGCTATTGTTATTTTAGCTCGAACTGGAGACCAGTGGAAGATGGTAGACCACCACACCAGTAGAAAGACAGCATCTTTCAAACGAAAGAAATCAGAACCCAGCTTTGGGGTTTTGAAGTTTTTTGTCCTTTCTCCATTTGATAGAGGAGTGTCTGAACATTTGTTCTATGAATAACTATCCATAAAAAGAGAATCTCCTATGCCTTCCTTGCAAACAGCACAACCCTGTGTGATCCCTGATCGCAACAAATTGATTTATTTAAATAAAAATAATGATCTTCCTTCCTTTCTCCAGCCCCAGCAGCAAAATCCCATGTAACCCTGATCAGCAAATTGATATACTTACCTTCTTTTGCCCTCTTTTCTCGAACCCAAACAATACCACCCTGATCCCCAAGTAATAAGAAAATGATTTATGCAAACAAAAATAATTATCTTTCTTTGCTCTCCACCCTCCAACTGTATAATCTCTGTAGCTCCTTGTTTAACAAATTGATTTATTTAAATTAAACAAATGGTGATCTCCTTTTGACCTCTACAGAGCACCTCTGTGGCAAACTCCTATCATTGTCACCACCTTATTCATATATTTAGAAGGACATATTTTAAAATACAGCAACATTTCTAACTAACCATGATACTTTGTGGTGACTTTAATTAAAGTTCATGGAAGTTCTGTTACTGTGGTATGAAATTAGATCTCTTCTGAAAAATAATACAAATAACTGAAATGTATCTTCCTCCCTGTATTTTATAGTAAGGAGAGATATTCATTGAGTTCCCTAAAAAGAACCAGGCGGAAGGTAGCTGTATGCAGTTTGCCTACGCCTGCCTTTCCCACTCTACCCCTTTCCAGAGAGAGCTTTAAAGCACTGGCAGACTTGGAGCACAAATATGTGCTGCTCTGCCTCACCTAAAATACCGACAGAGCCATCTAGTGCCAGCCTGCTCGGTGACAAACACCAGTGACAGCCGATGGGATAAGATCATAAAGTCAAAGCCTTTTATCCATTAGATTTTAAGGATCTGTCAAACCACAAATAGTATTGTAAGGACTCTGGGCCTGTCCTTGGCAAAACTTTCATAGGCAAGAACAGAGGCAAAATCCTGCCTAAGAACCATTAACTAGATTGACTTGCAAAAACCTTCTAGGTTAAGAAGTCATAAAGGTATATAAATGTGTGTGTGTGTGTGTGTGTCTGTGTGTGTGTGTATTTTTTACTGTGCGGGTTTTATTTAAGACATTGTATTTTCTGTGCTGTCCAACCAATGTCTCTGTTTTGTGCAGCTGCTACTTAAACAGTCATTTGGGTATTATACAAAATTACATAATTATATGTGCCATAAGCAGAAGTGCAAATAGTCCCACTTAACACCTAATCATGTGATATCTGTTGTGAAATGATGGTGAAGGAGCCAATAGATAAGACTGTTACTTTGCTATGAGCTCCGGTTCTTTGGAGGCGAGTATGGACTGCAGCTGGAATTTGGCATAGATGGAAAAGGGATTAAGTGATAGTGGGAGCCTGCGTGTATTGTGTATGGAAACATTCCTTCCTCAACCAGTTTCTGTGATGTGTAATATTCTGAGTAGGACATTGGTGTTAGCCAGTTTCCCAGATTTTGAAATACTCTGCTTTTTGGCAGTTCATTCAAACTATGTGTCTGCTTTGGTTTCAGACCCACTTCTCCAGCACAAGACAGTGACATGATCCAAATGGAAGCACAAGGCTCATATGGTTACATTCAATGATCAATTCTCCACGGATGGATTGTGACCCCCCAGAAAGGTTACAAAGGGAGGTAAGAATGGTTGTACGGCATGTTAGTTCATTCCAAAGCCAAAAAGTTTTCACTCCCTTGAATTCTTCTCCTTCAAGATCAAGCACTCCTTGTGACCCGCTGGAAATGCATAGGCAAATCACGAGAGATAATCTTTATTGTTATTGACAAATCATTTCCCCCTTTCTTTTTCAATAATCTTAAGTGGGTGTTATAATGTTGAACTTTGAATTGGGAATCAACATATGAGAAGCCTGCTCATGTTCATTTAGATGATCACCACAAATTCTCCATGGAAAATTCAAATGAAAGGGGAAGACATTGCACAGACAGTCCAAGAAGTTTTTAAATTAGAAATACAGACACTTGTGAAGCTTCTCAAAACTTGCACTTATTTCTCTGTTTTTAATATAGTTTTTGTTCTTCCAAAAGCCAAATGATTTAGATTTTTGCCTGTGAACACCTTTAGATGTATAGTCTCAAAACACACTTGTATATTTGTATCAGAAAATTCAGTTTCATTGGGCTGTGGGCTCTGATCCTCAAGTTGCATCACCTTTAATCCTGATTTGCAAAAGCAAAACTGAGATGAGGCTCAGATTATAAGGGTATGCGAAACTGTTCCCATGGGGAAAAAAAAATCTCATTCTTAAAGTATACGTAGAAGGTTATAGCTGCAGCCTAGAAACCCACTTTGAAAATTTGGCTCTCAGTATTGGCTTGCCAGAGAGGCTAGTTTTTCTTCTGCAGATGGGTTGGAATTAGCAGAACATGAGATAGGGTCAATGGTTGGTAAGAGGATTAAACAGCAGTCCTGCTGTTATTGAACAGTTTGCAGAAAGCCATAGTAAACAGCCACGTCAGTCCATAGGTCAGCCTGCAGAGTTCTTCTGCTAAGCAGACACAGATGGAGAGTTCCCTTTCAGGGTCATCATTTCGTGCCTTTGACATATCTTAGACTCATGGGACCCAGTGGCATATTTACAGCCTGAACATTAAGGGTTCCTTTTTTAGATCGTTAGTGGACACCAACATCTAAATCTGTAGTAACAGGAAAAAGCAGGAACTCAGGACACTGGGGATGGACTTCAGTGGAACGCAAACAAGTAATGGAAAAGTGAAGCCTCTCGAAAGCTGCCTGGTGAAATGCTGGGGGCTTTTGCAGTTGCTAGTGAAGCTTCTCCTTAAGAATCCAGTTGGTTTTATATCTTTTTTTCTTTTCAGTTGATCTCTGTATTTTCCTAAAGCTGACTATGAACTAGCAGTGGTTGAATTTCACAAGGCTAAAGGAGTTGAGCTTATGTTAGCACTGCCAGGCCTCTGTGCTTGTTCAGACTTTGTGCAAATCTGCTGGGACTACAAATTGGCCAGAAGAAATTGAGGGAACAGTCCGTCTTACAATATTCCTGTTCCTTTTCTATTCCAACAGAAACTTTGGCAGTTCTTTAACTTTTTTCATCAGTTTTTTGTTTGTCTGAAATGAGGAGTCAGAAATGGAGAAAATAAAGCAACTATGTGATAAGCAGTATTTTTTTATACACACACAGACACGTGCACGTTCTTATTTGTGTGTAGTAAGGGCGTATTGGAATTGACTCTTGTTTTATCTGAATGGTTTTACCCGGTTCAAACTCTTGTAGGTTTGAAGTAATGATAAAAATACAGATAAGCTGTATGTCAAGGTAGTGTTATTGAAAGTAAAAGTTACTGATGAAGAGTTCTTGTAGAAAGACGATAATAAATCAGCTGATAAATTACAGAGTCCTTGGTCAATAGTTGTTTAATATGATGCAAATTTTAAGTGAAATTTACAGCATACAACTGCTCCTGTGTAGCCGCTTCTTCCTGCTAGATGGAATAAACACACAAGCCGAGAATGTGGCAATGAATTACATTCAACCTCAGAAATGCTTTAGCATGTCTTCAAGAGCGGCTGCCTGCTTCAGTGATGGATTAGAACTTAGCATGGGATCCCACAAGCATGGTGAGGTATTTATGTAGTCTTCTGATTGCTCAGACACTTGGAACAAATGTATAGTCAGTGCTAACAGAAATCAGTGTCGCTATCTCCCACATCATTTTATTTCATTTATTTATATTTAGCAATTGCTGGAATATTACAAGCCACCAAGCAAAACTGTAGCTGGAATATAGTTTCCAAAGCTTATTTACGGTAGCTCTTCCTCACAGTGGGTAATGGCATGTTACTCCATAAGTAGTTCCATTGATTTCAGGAGGTCCATTAGTAGAGAGAAGTTCTCTTCCTTGTAGCTAGGTATATTTCAATTTGGTCCCATGTTTGAAAGGCAGAAACAGCTCCTTTACTGTTTTGTTTTTAAATGCATGAACAGTTTGAAAAAAGCCATACCCCTAGCCTTCACCAACTGGTTAATAATAGAATGGCAGATGGGATACTGGTTTTGCAAAACTTACTGCTCTGCAGTAGTTAATGCTACATACTCTTCCATTATTGGGTAGACAGATATGAATTCCACATGTTCTGTTTTGAGCTCCATACTTAAACTGATCCTAAATTTCAAAAAGGAAGGAAAAGACTGAGATTCACATCAGTAGCAAAGAGTGTCAGGTGATGTTGATTTAAAGAAAACATTAATCAATCCAGATTTGCTTGGAACTGGGCCCAGGTTCAGTCAACAGGTTGGTGAACCTTAGCAAATCTTTCTGTGAATCTGTTCTGTGTTTTGACTTTGTAACATGATCTGAAATCATCTGAGTTTCATGTGGTTTTGTTGTGCACATTTTGGAATGCTCGTGGGGGCAAGTCTGGGGAAACACGGAGATGCTGTATTTGCATGATGCGGTGTGGTAAGCTGTATTTCGCTCCTACTGGCACTCCTCGATACCAGACCGAACAACAGTGTTGGTGCTGTCAGCACAGTTCAAAAGAGACGATCGCTGTCTGACAGTATTCCTGTGTCAACAGTAGTCTTTGTTTCAGCACCAAGAGAGAGTCCTCAAGTTGTATTCTAAATAACAGCACCACCAGTTTTGGACTGTTATTTTCCTTTTCCCCATTTTTGGTAGATGTCAAAACTTTTCTGGAGTTGTAAAGAGGATATTGGGTTTCTTGGTGTATACTGGTTTGAAGTAGTTATGTAGTGCTGGAAAAGTGGTAAGGTTTTAATTTGAGCCTGTGGATGAACAGCATACATTTTAACTGGGTTTGCTTTGCATCTGAATTCATATATAGGTCTAACCAGCCTCCATTGCTGAATACAAAGTATTTAAGGTCTATCTACCCCAATCAGGTAAAAAAATGATGAGGTGACATTTTCTATTCATTCTATTTCCAGTCCCAGCTAGAGCCCAGAGCAATAGAGATATGAAACACCAAACCAAGAAACAAATTCTGATTCATCAGAGCACACCAAATTTTTGTTCAATTTTAGGACGAGCAACAGAATCATTGTGCTAGAGTTGTAGGTTTGGAGAGACAAACTGGTCAGAGAAGCTATTTATTTTTTCTACTCTGATTTACTGCCTCATAACAGAGATACATTTGTACATCAGTATTACGGCAAGTTGCTCAGGAAGAGGAGAAGGGGGTTAAAAGAGGATGGGTCAGTGGGCATGACTTAATATCCTGTGATATACACAGGGTCACACTAGATAATTTAATGCTCTCTTCTGGCCTTAAACTTGAGGAATCTCTGAAGAGGGAAAAATCAAAGTCTGCAAAGATAATAAGTAAGAAGAGACTGTAATGGCCTGAAGTGTCCTCTCATGCCCCCGAGGTTCTGCTCCTTGTAACCAATCAAACAGATTGTGGTAAAGCCACAAATTGAATTGTCCTGTCAGGCAGTTCGGAAGTACAGTAGGAAGGAAGAACGGTCTGCCAATAACGTTCATGCTGAAGCTGATATCTTTGTTCTCCTCTGAAGCAGTTGTGTTTGCACCCGCTTGTATCGTTGCGTTTTTCCACTAAGGTTGTGTCACTTATTTAACTTGACACACAGAGCACCCCTTAGAGGTCTTTGAGAGTCAAGCCAACATTGGAAGTGACAGCCCAGATAACATAGGTAATCATACAGGACCTTTTGGGACTGCACTGACTACTTTTTAATTGATAATTCCAAGTTTCTGTAATAAGTCTATTTCTTAATTATAGTTGCCATGTCATACATGGTAGCTAATAATTACCACTAGCTTAACTTTGGAGCCTAGAAGACACCCCCCTCCCTAGTCTGCAGTCATGTTTTTTCTCCTAAATTAAGATTTTCTAAGAAAGAAAATGAACAAAAGCTGCACATTAAATCCAATCCCTCCCAAATAAAGGAAAGTAAATTTAGGGTACTGAATTAGGTAAGTGATTTTAATTAGCTGATCATTTCAGGAAGATCATAAAACATTTAAATAACACTGAAGTTATGTATGTTTAAGCAGTTTTATGGAGAGTTAAAGTCTTAAATGGTAAATTTAAAATGTGAAGTTGATGGAGAAATGTTTATTGCCTTTCCCAAGTTTCTCACACGGCCTGGGATGTTACAAGAGGTATCAAGAATTACATTCATAGTAACAACGTGCCTGATCCAAAGCTTATTAAAGTCCTTGGAATTTTTTGACAGATTTTAGCAGCCCATATATGAAAGCAACAAATGCCTTTAAATATCTAACTTACAGTTCTGTGGAGGTTACTTATATACCAAAATTATGTATGCATTGTAAATACACTAAAATAACCATAAATTTCTGGTTTAAGCTTCCTTTCAGAAGCCAGGAAATTTAAACTGATCATAAAAACTTATCCACTACCCTTTCAAGTGAATAGAAATCCATTGGTTCCTTTTGAACCCATTGATTTTAACAATATTGGCCAGTTAACACCATCAAATTAGTTTACATCAGGAGAAAAACTTACATAGTAGGAAGAGCTGCTCTGTTTGTGTAACAAAACATGTCAACAAATTGGATTATTGTGAACATGAATTCTCACATGCCTGTCGGTAGCTCAGTAACACTTTTACATTCCTCTTAATTGAAGTAGATCAAATTAAAACTTAATTTTAGAGTTTAGCTGCTCATAATGCTTGAAACTAATGAAATTAAAATCAGGGTAGTAAGGCTGAAAAATCATGATTTATGCATATGCCTAAATTCCTCATTGTAAAACAGTTGGAAAAAGAATATCCCATTGTAAGAAGGAACAGAGAAAGGAGACAGCAGAAACCATCTGCTCTCCCAGCAGAGCCTGAAGGAACCGTGCCATGTCTCCCCTCCAAGCCAGGATCCGGATGGAGGTGGTACCCCCATGCCAGCGTTTTGCTCCCTGTAGCCACAGGAATCCCATTGCAGGAGCAATTGTTTTTGCAGCAGTCAAAAAGAAATGGGATTTCTGTCATATGGGTCTTCTTGTGGCTAAATTGCTGTAGCTGATATGTGCAAGGAACAGATACTTTAATGGGCTGGTAGTTCCCAATGCCCAAGAAAAAAATCAAGAAGAAACAGACTTTTCTTCAGAAAAGATTCTCCCTCCCATCTTCCCCCTGCAAATCATCAGTAATTCTAGAAAATAAATTTTCTCTTCTTCACTGTCAGAAATTTGGAAGCCTTTTCCTCCCCGTTACGAGAACTTAGCTGAGTGTTTATTTCAGAATTAAATAGTAGATTAGAAAGTGCAGTAATTTTGTCAATATTGAGACAAATCCAATTACTTTTTATAGTAAAAAATAGTTCTGGTCCGTAAGAATGTGTCTGCTCCACTAGCAGGTAGCCTAGAGCGAGGCTAAGCGATGCACGAGCATATCATGTTTCATTGCCTTTCTGAGCGGAGCCTGGCCTTAAAGGCTGGATAGGGCCACAGAGAAAAGCGATCTCCATATCCCGCGTCCTCCTGCCGGCCTCTCTCCAGGTGACACTTCCTTTCACTCAGGTTTTCGGTGATAGGGACGGGAGCGTGTGGCAGTAGTTGAGCCCTTCAGGGGAAGCTGCTCTTCCATCCTGGCAGAAGTGCGACATGGGAGAAGATGTGACGCCGGTGTAAACCTGGCCTTTTTTTTTTTTCCTTCCAAGCACAAACCACCACATTACAGGCAGCGCATGACCTGTCTGTCGTTTATAACTTTTCTATGCCTCTGTTTCTGCAATTGTTGAATGGGGATATTATTCTGCTCTTGTCTCGGATGCTGAGGGGGTTAATTAATTATGTTTATGAGACCTTTTGAGACTCTCAGATGAAAGGTGGCTCTAGAATTGGTAGGTGTTATTATAAGAAAAAAGAATGATTTTATTGCTTCATGTTAATGGTTAACATCTGCACCACAAAACCTGCTTGATCACATAAAGATTCTACTAAGCATTTAATCCTAATTTGCTGGCTGATGCATATTCATTTTATTTAGAAGATTAATTTAGTCATCAAAGGTTAATCTGCCTCGGGTTTGTAATTAGACAGAGCAGTGACTTGGCGGCTCTGGGCTCACCCAAGTTGCACTGGGTTTTTGGAGTGGGCAGGGCTGTAACTGTCACCAGTTTTCACTTCCAACTAGCACTTGGAGATGGCTTGATTTGGGGAGAAGGTAAACAGTGAGTGCTAAAAGCCCTGGTCGGCTCAAAGAGTGAAAAGAAAAAGAGAAGTACAAGTAGAGGCACAACCCTCTTAGTGAATGCCAGAGTGCTGGTTTCATTCATCCCCTGGCAGGTTTGCTCGGTAAGATGTCAAGGGACTAAGCAAGTTTTTTATACATATATATATATATGTATGTGTGTGTGTATATATATATATATATATATATATATAAATATAAACTGATTTTACAATGTTTTGCTGTATGAGTCCAGCCCCTCTTTCAAAATTGCTGATTAGCACTCTGCAGAAAGTGTCCAAAATGAAAGATTGTGAGGTTTTCTGCTTAAAATGTCAGGTTTTAACTTAAGCTGATATTAGGAGATATTGCTAGAAGGTTATACAAAAGGACCTGTAGGTGCTTGTCCCCCTGAAAACTAAGCCTTTTGTGCTCAAGGTTGGATCCTCTAATCAAAAGCCACTTATGAAAATGTGGTCCTTGTGGAGAACAAAAGTAATGTTTCCTTCGCAGGCACACCAGAAGGCGCCTTTAATTACCGTTTACAAAACTCCGGGTTTTTCGACAAGAGGCTGTTACGTAAGCGTGAAGAGCAATTAGTGGCACTGTAATGTCTTTTGAAGCAAGGAAGAACAGTTGCTTCTTCACTGCCATGTCCTCACCTTTCCCCTGCGGCAAAGGGACGGCAGCAGCGGGAGGTTGGAGGGTGCGCACCGCTCGCCGCCGCACCGCCGAGACGCTCCGACGGACGGGGTGCTGGGAGGCCACAGTGACAGGGACGTGCTCGTTCTCACTGTACTCATAGCATGTGTCTGTAGAAATGCTGTCATTGGAGAGAGGATTTTGGAAAGGGCGTCTGTGTGACTTTGGGATCCAACTCACGCTGGGCTGGATGTGGCAAGTTCAGTGTGGTAGATGGTACTGGGAAACCGGAGGCGAAAACGTTGCTTTTTTGATAATTTGTCTTAAAAATAGTGTTTTACTCTGTTTGAAATCAACACGTGCTTCAAAAGAATTACTATAAATAAAAATCATGCTACTAGGATTTAGGAAGTTGGCCAAACTTTCTACATTTTGGCACGGCTTGGCTTTGGTTGAGCTCAGAGTGCACATCCCAGTGGGTTCCTGCTTGTTCCCCAAGCACAGTTCTTACATCTCTGGTGTGATTTGCCAGTTTGTTCCCCCTCCTCTTTCTGATGCAGAACATCAGAAGCATTCAAGAAGGCATTTTGGAGAGCATAAACAGTTCTTAATTGAGAACAGCCCCAAATCAAGTGTCAGCTTGACTATCAGAGAATAAAAAGTGAAAGAAACTCTTTTATTAAAGCATTGTTTTATAATTACTATGAAGAGCAAGTGGTCTAACATGAGAAAGTTTTTAACATAGCAGTTAGTTATTTTCTTGAGAGCTGATAGGTTGGATGGATGGTTACAGCTGTGGCTTCTTCTCTTCTTTGCTTTCATTTTTACTTGATCTGATGAGTGTTTACTGGTTTTCAGTTGGACTTGAGGTGAACTTCTAATTCAATTGCTGATAAACTCAGATTGGCTGCATTACTGCACTTGAGGCCTGTTGTTGAAAGCAAATTTCCTGTTTCCAGTTTAGAAGGCAGTTTTGTTGGTGTTTTGAAGGAAAGTGAAAGTGGTTTTGGACTGATGATTTGCAAAGCAAGGCCCTGTTTGCTGGGTGACCCATTACTACCCAACTGTAAGTACTTGCTGCTTTGTTCTTTACATGAAGATAACCAGCTGCGGAATGGGAGTACATGATTGCCGTTTACTACTGCAACTGGAAAAAAAAAAGGCTATGAAAATACATGTCGTTCTAAGAAAATGTTGAAAAAGGATGTGAGTTACTGTTGTTTAGTTCAAGCCTTTTCCTTCTAGCTAGGAGACTGGTGGAACTAAACACACACATCTGCCACAGATTTTAGACTGTTTCTCCTAACTGTCTTAGTTGTCTCCTCAGCCTAAACCTTAGTGTCTTCACTTTTGTCTTAGTCTTGAGCTGGCTGGTATGAACAGTAGGTGGGTACCACTAAAATATGGATCGTAAGCATCCTTAATGCTGCTGCTATATGCTGACTTCAGTGAGCTTCCAAAAGGAACCAGTTTGGCCCACAAGAGGATGTGAACTGTCATGAAAACAAACCTCTTTCTCATCCATTTGAAACGTTTTTGGGAAAGAATACCCTAAATATTTTAGCAGATTGTGTAATTTGAGAGGCAATGAAGGTTTAAAAAAATTTTCTCCCTAACTTCCTATTTTCTTTGTTAAATAAAGAAAAACCTTGCCTTAGGCCCAGTGTGCTTATGAAGGGAAAAAAATATCTGTCAAAATCCCCATTATTGCTCAGGCCCAGTAAATATTGTTATTACTCTTGCATTTGTAATAGCAAAAGGTGACTTTCTCCCGCTAAGAAAAATTCTGTTTGCAGAAAAATATCCTCTTCCCTCCACCTTTCCCAAGCCCAGCACAATGGATAAAAAATCCAGCAGGGTATATGTTGGTAAAGTTAATGCAGCAGAGCTAATGGCCATGTATATGTAAGGACTGGGCAGTGGCTGAGCATTGCAGCAGTATGTCTGAGTGATGCGTGTCTTGGAATCAGGAGGCAGCAGACAGGTCTTTAAGCCAGCTTAGCTTCCTCTCCCTTGGACTGCTTTGGGAATCAGTGCAGCCACATAAACAGCCCTCGCAGAGTGCTGGTCAAACCTACCACAGCCCGCCCCGGTGTCCCATGAACGGGGGCCCTAACCTGGCCCCTCAGTGCTGCAAACTGCAGATGTCCCCAGCAAAGGTCCCCTATTTCAGCACTTGCTGAAGGCAGCCAGACAGATTGCTTGCATCAGCCAGCAAGGATCCGGCCCCTTTGTATTTCCACTGCAGCGAGCTGCAGTGAGTCAGGCTAGGGTGGAGAGGGGAGATCGTCCACCCAGATTACCAGATCAAGCTTGCCACTGGTTTATCTCGTGGTCTTAGGCAATGTATTAAGTTCTGGCTCTGGAAGACCTCAGGGTTAAACTGTTAAAGCAGAAGTGCAACATGTCACAATTTTATATTAATGGCTGACTGCTACCTGTTGAAGTTATATATGTACTAGGACCCGTGAGAGACACCCGTTGTCTCTGTACATTAACTGAGGTGTTTCATGTTTGATAAGTAGAAAGGCATGGCAAAACATTCATGAATAGTGCTGAGTGCAGGAATATTCTCGCTGCACTCAGTGGGGCCATTCACATGCATAAGTAATGGCAAGTTTCAAGTCCACTTGTATATGTAAAAGCCAACATTTATGTGCCATTGAATTTGCATAGTACTGTCCCCAAAAGTCAAGCAATGCCAACATTTTAAGGCTTATGGAGCATTCTTAGCATTCTTCCCTTGCACATGATGATTCTGAGGCAGATTCTTGTCTGCTGGAGTAATCTAGGCTGTAGGTCCTTGGCAATGACATCTTTCTCTCAAATGAATATGCCTAGAGTTCCAAAACTGGTTGCTGGTACCTTCAAAGGATGATAAATCAGTACCTCCTTTGGCTGGCAAGGCTTCTGTGCAACCGAGTGCTTCTCTTTCGCAGCAGAAAGGACCGTGATTTCTGGCTTTGCCCTTGCCTAAGGGTGAGTCGTCCTTTATTACAGTTACCCTATGGGCACAGGAAGTGATAATATGTAAGAAATCATTTTGCAACCCTATTTCTACTAATCATTGCCACTCCTACCATAATAACAGGCAGATGCAATATACACGATTCATGTTTCTATTATTTTTCTGCTACAGTTTGCATGTGTTTTCCATTTAATTACAGTATATGAATTTCAGCTCTCTCATTTTTTCCCTGCTCGCATTCAAAGTTGAATTTGATATCTGTGATACATAGATAGGCCTGTGGTAAATCATTTGATGTGCTTTACACTCTTAGATCTGAGTCTCTGCAAATCTATTAAGTGCTCTGAATATTTTCCAGTTTTGTTTGTGATGCAGTAGTATCTGGTGCACTATTGTAGTATCTGCGCAGGACAAAAGACTAGCTTGAGTACTTAAGGAACTTTGCTTAACAGCAGTAACAATGCCAAAACCAATCCCAACCCTTTGTAGTTTTCAGAGAACTCTTTGCACCCTTATATCTCAAAACAGATTACAAAGGACTTCACAGTGAGAGAAAACTGAGTTGTGATGTTGTGAAATGACCTGGTTAGTACCAGCTGGGTTGTGACAGTACTGAAATAGCAATCAGATTTTTGTGACTGGTCTACTCAGTGGGAAGCATGTCTCCAAGTAATTTATGCTTGAAGAACTTGTGGTGTGCTACTTGCAGGATTCTTTCTTTATCAAACATGTATTATCATGTTTGAATTGAGCACAAGGTAAAAGCTGAGAAAGGAGATTTCAGTTCAGTTTTTACATGAAAGAGGACAGCTGAAACAGAGAGAAACAGAACTTTCTGAGAGCCTTTATTAAATGTTTGTTCACACTATATTTTAAATTGCATTATAGGAGATCTTATTAATAGTGGATACTGCCTCCTTCTGTAACTTTCATTGTTTCAGTACAGAAAGAGTTGAATTATGCTCCCATTTACCAAAAAGAAAAATCCAGAGTAAGAACACTGGTTTAATGGACACGCTTTGGATTTACACCTGGAAGCAGAGTTGTCCCCTGCGGGTGCAGCGGCATCACAGTAACTCCTCCTGGGTAATGTTCAAGCTTTGCTCTTTCCGAGTGCAGTGTCTGATTGTAATGACTTCTCCAGATCGATCCACCAAGTAAATGACACGTGTTTTTAAAAACTGGGTGAATGCCTACTTCGTTTGCACAATTGCCCACAAAGGTTTTGAAGGCTTGATGTATTCCTTTGAGTAAATAACTATAAATAAAACAGACTATTAAAAAATCTTTAAATATGCATTATGCCATTAAACTATAATGCTTGGAAAGAGCTGTGGTGTTTGGGAAAAATTATACATGTTTTTAACAACTGTCCAAATACATATTTACACATACTTTAAGATGTACACAAAGTTATCTCCATGGCAACTCTTGGGCCCCAAAAAGCTTTATTAAGCATTCCTTGAGTGTAGTATTTTTAGTAGCTTAATCATCACAAGTAGACTGGAGGCAGCTAAACACAGGGAGAAATTTCATTTCATGGGAGCAGGAATAAGAGCATGTCTTTGAACCTAAAGGTTAGGACCTGTAAAGTCACTTGTAACTTACTTTTCCCACATCCCTCGGCAGTAAATGGCAAGGCATTGATGTGGGATTTGCTGATGTATGGAATATGCCTGTTTGGTGAGAGGGCAAAGGTTTGTAGATCATATAAGCTTTCTGTAGCTGGTTGTTCAACCAGGTGAAATGAAAAAGAGTCATTCCTTTGGCTGAGAGATGCCCTAGGTTGGTTTCAGCTGGAATTTGCAGTAAGGCTATTATCCCCAAAGCCTTTTTTTGTCTTTTTGTTTCTTTTACACATAAGTAGTCTGTGACCTGCAAATATTTGGGGTTTTTAGGAAGTTAGAATTTTCTGACTTCCCCAGACTCAGAACGTTACAGGCATTCAGACTCCTAATTCCTGTTAAATCCACAGAGACCAGAATCTGCAGTCTTCTGGCTTCGTTGTTTAACATGGGCATAGTATGTTACTTGGAAGACCGACTTTCTTTAGATAAGAAACTTCAGAGCAGGGACCTTGCTCTCCTGCTTGCCTGTGATGTTATCGAGCCATAATCCTTGTTAAGTAAGGATTAATGTTTGAACATGATCAGGCTGGTGAAATATCTCTTTTGCTGCAGAGAGGGTCTGGCAGAGTCTCCCTCTGATGCCTTTAGAAGATTTTGTCGACCTTGTTTACATCATCTGGTTTACCTGCAAGCGGGGCAGGGGAGTTGTGTGTAGGATCGTCGGTGCCCCCCGCCACCGCTGAGGCTCTTGAGACTCGGTCTCGGGCTGAGCTCTCCCCTGTGCCTGCGAATAATGCCCCGCAAAAACATCTTTGAGTTGTAAAGCTCTGGAAGTGAGTTCGCTGCATCTGTATGAGCTAGAAGCGTGTTTTGGATTTCACCAGCTTGTCCCTGCTGTGTGCTAGAGAGCCCTTGTGTTGCGAAGACAGGGCGGCTTGTCGTAAGCAATCCTCTTAGTGCTCCCCCGAGAGGGGGTTGTATTTTAAACACTGTAAGTCAATCTGTTGTCCACCTCTCCTGGGCAAGTGATCAGGCCCCATGGGGCAAAGGTAATAGAGTGCTGCAAAGTCTAAAAAGCCTCTTTACAAGCAGCCCCATCCACTTTTGGGTTGTGCTGATCATGTGCTATTTCCCATCTCCTTGCACAACTTGCTAATACTCTGGCAGTCTGACTCCTCTATCTGACTTGTGAGGAATGAACAGGGCCCTTAAGGACTCCTTTATTTTTGGACACTTGTCAGTTTTACCAATTAAAAGAACGTCTTTGGATAGTTATCAGAAGCTGGAGCTGAAAACATGTTTGCAATTACTGATGACATAGCTGTTTCTGTTTGCTGCTCTCTCTTTTAATTCCAAAAAGTGATATTTTTTTTGGCAATAGATATGAGAAAATATGTCACTGTGTATAATTACAAAATGCTGTTCATTTCTGTCTTGTAACTGTGGGGGGTTAGTTGCTACAATACATTTGGTTCATTCCTGGCTTGCTCAACGGCATGACACATTCAAGTATATTATTAATTATCATGTTAATATTCATTACTGTGTTAATTTCCATGGGATCATATAATTCTGCTTGCCTCCAAATTGATGTTCAAGTGTATATGCAAGTGTGAGAAAAACCCTGAATGATGTCCTAGGACTTTTTACTCAGCTTTAAATAAAATCAGGTTCTGTACCTTTTCCTTGAGGAGATACGTTTTTTTGAACAGACTTTGACCCCACCGTGATACTTTCTACAAAACAAGGTTGATCCCTGTGAGTGGGGTTTGTACAGAGCTGTCTCAAATGTTCCTTGTGCTTTCCACCAAAGTCTAAATACAAATTTGCAGCACTAGCTTTACTTTAATTTCCTAGGTTGCATCTGACATCTCAACAGAGCAATCTGACTGCTCAGTGCACTGAAGAAACTGTATAATATTGCTGGTGGTTTGGATTTTTCACTTGATATGTAACAAATATATGGATAATGGCTCTATAAGAACCTGTGAATTTTTCAGTAGATGGCAGATTGTTTTGCAAGAGAAAATTCTGCTAGAAACAGCTTTGAAACAGCAAATTTCTGGAATAAGAGGTGAACCTAACTTTAAATGCTTATTTCCCAAAGATTTAAAAGAATTCGTGATACAAATATGGGCTGCATAACATTGCAAATATCTTGGGTTCAACCTCCTGTGAGTACCAATCATCCTTATCTGAAGCCTACTGAAAACAGTGGAAATGTTTCATCATTGCTGAATGTATATCAGTCTTCTAATGTGTGTGTGGATATTAAAGAGAAAGGGTACCTAACAACTCACAGAAATGCTCTTTCTTTTCCCAGAGAATAAGCCCATCCAACTCAAAGTCCTCCACTTCTGAAAACACCTTTGGTTCTGAGGAGCTGCGCCTCATGTAGCTTGCAGGTTGTTGGGTGCTTTTTTTAAATCTTTTTTCTAAGATTTAAATGGTTTCAGATATACTCCTTATCCAGCTTTATTTGTCTCACCTTAGAGAACATACAGGGTCAAGGGAAGAGAGAGTGATGGGTTTAGATTTGTGCCTCAGTTGGTGGGTTGTCACTTGTGAGCAGGTGTAAGGGTGATATCATGAAACTATGGTCACAGAGTCACAGAGTTGAACATTTTAGCATAGTGAAAAGAATATCTCACTGCCAAACTCCCTGCACAGCAGTATATTTCAAGGTCAGGTATGTTCTGTGATCTCAAAACACACATGCAAATAAATTGTATGGCCTTAGCTCTGTCGTCACTGACATTTTTCCCCAAGTAAATGTCCGGGTATTGTGAAGAAGATTCCACTGGGTAAGAAACCATGCACCTGAGAAGACTTAGAAGTACTGTTCTCAGCTAGGATTTAGTAGATTTGGTTCTAGGTGGCAGCATAGTCCTTCTCAAACCCACTGGTTTGTGTGGGGTACACCTATCCTCTGTAATTAAGTGCCTCAGAGATATCTGAGGTAGTTCTAGGTAGACTGGCGCCATAAGCAGCACAGCTGCATCAACTGGTTAAGAAAGCAGAGCTAGTAACGCAGGGACACTGCTACACTGACAGGTCCATAATGCTTATGGGGTGTGAACTGGTGTCCCTGCAACGGTGTGCAGACAAATCTGCTTGTTCAGAGATAGCTTATTCATTTCTGCAGAAGTTGCATCTTTTTCTAGACCTCAGTTCCCCTTAGCAGGGTAGGACTCTTTTGCCCTATGTCTTTCTGTCTACTACTAGCATAAGCAGTTTCAGGCACAGATGAACTCTTACCAAGCATTAGTTTATTGCCTACCACAGTAAGCTCTGCTCTTATGTGATACACCATCATGCTACTGTGATAATAATAATAATAATATTAATAATAATAATAATAGTCATTTGGTCAACAAGTTGCATTCAGAAGTCTAGGGCTTATTTTAGGGTGATCGGACCTATTTGAACACAGCCATTTAGAAGTGTGAGATCTAAATTAGTACCTTGGTAATACCATGTTAAGGATATTTTGAACTTCTTTTTAAGCAGAAATTAACATTTTATCAGATAATAGTAAGGGGAAGAAAATAGCTGGGGTTCCACCGTGGTATGTCAGAGATTTATGCAACTGCATTTAGAACTGATGATAGAATAATTGTTTTCCATCAAGCAAACCAAAGAAGAATCCATAATAAAATTTTACAAGTTAGCTGCCACCAAGAATAAACTCAAGAGCACTATATGAAATGAATTGGGTGTTTTAACTGAATCTTCTCTCAGGACAATAACTCTAATGTAGAGCCAAGGTCTGAGGAGGTCACCTGCAGAAAACCCTCTTGGGGCATTTCAGAGGAGAAAGGAAATATTCTTCTCCCTGTCAGGTTCACTTTATGTCCTAATATGTCTGAGGATGTGCATTGAAAACACAATACACAGCCACCATTATGAATCAGGGTTTAGATAACAAGGGTCATTAAGAAATCTCCGAGGATGACAAACTTAACCCTGTATGAACTTCAGGCTCATATGCTGCTACTAATGCGAAGAATAAGTCAGGTTGATTGTAATTGTGGCTGAACTAAAATGTCACTTACCATTAGAATCAATTCTGTGGTTTTTTTTAAATTATAGTATTTCTCAAAAAATGTGTGTGAGCGATCATAACTGGCATCTACTGAACATAATTTATAGTGATCTGATCTTTTCCAGTACAATATGTTAGAACATCTGGATTCCCTATTAATGAAATATTTGCCATATCTAAGATTCTGTGCATGTGTGAGTGGGGTGCGGTAATTCAGTGCAGGATCAGAAAATAAAACATGTATTGAGAAATCTCTACATTTGTCAAGACGAGTACACTTCTAACGCCACTGCTTCTGTTAAGGCCCTTTGGGTAAACCAGGGTGCATGGTGACTCTTCCCGGGTACAAAGGATGAGGTATGCTTTCCAAAGAATGCACGATATTCTTGTTTATGAATAATCCTAGATTTTGCTTTGTTTTCAGTACATTACCTCACTGCTGGATGCGCTAGGTGAGCTGCTCAGAGGATGTTCTCCCACATTAGCTGCGTCCAGGATATAGTGTAGAAGGCTTGACATTACCCTGTTGATGACAGTGTGAAAGACTCCTGACTTTTGAAGCTATGTAAATCCTTACCTGAGCATTTTCAGACCTTTATCACAACGGTCTGATTTAAATCTGTCCGTATCAAACACAGAGACGGCTTTAACTCCCCTCGCCTAAATCCCCGTGCTCCATCCTACAGGCATGTCTTTGAGCCTTGAGCCTCAACTCATGTAAATTTTTATAGCTCCATTAACTGGGATGCCATCAATTTGAACAATTACAAATTACAGTGATATTAAAATATCCAAGCAGCACTTGCCAGAAGTCAGCAAGGACAGGAATTATCACATTCCTTGTTCTTCAGTCATGCTGGGGCAGCTCACTTGGTTCCTGTGCCCTGTGCCTTGCACCAGGAAGCAAGGTTGTAAAAGATCTAATTTCCATTTTTTCCTCCTTGAACTCCTAAAAGTTGCTTGTACCAGTAGCGTACCAGAGCTTGGCTAAGAGTAGGGTTTTCAGTATATTATGTTTACTTAAGGGGATTTAGGTGCTTACAGAAAACACTGTGTAGATAGACTAACTACAAGGATTATGAGTGATTTTTTTTTTTTCTCTCTGCTTCCAGCTCAGTTCAATACAGTAAGGTTTTCGGGCTTGATAAATTGTGGAAGTCTTTTGTTCATAGTAAAAGAGAGAGAGATCCCTTGGGTGTCTTTGAATGATACAAGAAGCCTTCTTTACTTGGAAGCAGATTCAATTCTTTGTGCCCATTTGTCAGTAGCGTCCATCTCTGCATCTCTGAGCCAATGTCGGGGGTTAGATACGCCAAAGTCCCCTCCCTTCTCCTGGGGTCGGACAGAATTTTTTCTCAACTGATCTTTTTCTTAGAAGCCTTTTCTGATTTCCGATGATTGGATTAAGTGGCTTTGTGGTTTTTTTTTTTCCCCTCTCTCTTGACTTGGCCACTGGACACAATTATATTCATTTTTACTGTGGTCCAGGCTGTAGGACCTAACTGAAGGCACTAAATGGCATAATGTCTTTGGGTTGTTAATAGGCACATAATCACAAGGGAGAGGCAAAATCCTAGTTCCTTGTGAGATGGGAATCCCTGTCTGGAGAACTTGTGGTCTTGTGATGAAACAGGCTCAGCCTAATTCTCCTTTCAGTGCAATAAATCAGGAGTGATTTCCTTGGCCTAAAAAAGAGCTGCAAAGACAGAAAACTAGTGACAGGAGAATCATTGCCCTTCTCTCTTAAGAGCATGCAGTTGGTTAAATTCCTTTGCTCCTCAGATGGTGGTGCATGTTGTGGGAGTGAGCACGCGGTCCGTGGGAAGGGGACGCCATTGGGACGCTAATGTGCCGCAAGTGCAGCTGCTTCTGCCTCGATGTCAGTGTGCTTCAACTCACCTGTGCTGCCAAAGTATTTGTTCACCATTCTTCATTTGTAACTCAAATCTATACTTGCATACCTTTGCCGCTGAGATTTGTACAAGGCAATTTTATGCTTGAAAAGGGAGAATTACTTTACAGCTATATCTGTTGTCTGTGCGAGTGTATTGATGCTTGACATCCTAGCAAGAATCCCATTCACTCTGCGCCTCCGGTTCCCTTTGTCAGTAAGAAATAGAACATGCATAGCTCTAAGTGTTGAAAATCAAATATTGATGTGATATATTAGCTTTTTTTTTCCCCCTCAGTGTTCTAAATATGGCTCTCCTTTGAAATTAAGTGCACTGCAGAATATTCAGTTGCAGCACATTGCTGGCATACAGTTTATAAATTGTTAGTGTTTGGCAGCCTTTGGTTTTTAAATTCCTACTGATCACAAGTAGCTGGCACTAATCAGCTCCAATAGAGTTATGGTACTGTGTACCTTCTTAAATGGCTGGAGTGTAGATGTATATCTAAAACCCCCATATGTAATAGCTGCACGCCAGAAACACTTTACTCTGAGCGTGGTTTTTATTTTGCTTTTCACATCTCTCACATTTTACATCTGGTTCAACAGTTCTGAAGGAAACTACATCTGATGTGATAGCAGGAGATCTATATCACACATCTCAAAACCTGCCAGAAATGCAATTTAAATATAGTTTTGGACAGAGTAAAAAAGCATTATTGGTATCAGATGTCTGGGCACTGAAAAGCTGAGCTGTGTCTTTGCTTGATTTTTTGTACAGAAGGAAATCATAAGGTGAAATCCTGGTTCTGCTGAAACTAGTGAGAGCTTTGTAGTTGATATCAGTCATTAAGAGTTCCACCTTGCGACTGTAAAGTAACTATCGAATCTGAGCAAAACTGTATAGCCTGAGTGGCAAAGATCAGAGAAGAAGGCAGACCTAGGAATAGCCTTTTGCAGAGGTCAGCAGTGTTTGGACTGGTTTTTCAGTTTGGGCAACTATCACCTGTAGAGTGTCGCAGACTTCAGAGAGAGATATTTATTGGTATTTGGATCCACCAAAAGTTTGGGCAGGGAAAGCCGATTCTGGTGTATATCACTCTATTGCAGTTTATTTTCGTGGTGCCGTCTCATTCAGTGTAGATTTGTCCAAAGTTTCAGATACTCTAGTTGAACTCTGCAGGAGTTTTATGCCTTAATCATCTGAGAGTGCATGTACCGGTGGAACTGACCTTCTGAATTTTGAGGGAGTCATTCGTCAATCATGGATGGGAAACTAGACCTGCTAGCTGGGTCCGTCATAAATTAGCACCTCCTGTGCATGTCATCTACACGTGACAGTGCTTTTAATTGTTTCAAAATAAGAAAGCCTACACTTTCCAGAAGGACTGACTTTCAGAGGGGGGTGCTTGGAGTTTGTTGAAAATCTAACTTCACTGAACCAGGACACTCAAAACTGCTAATAACTTCTGTCAGCCAAAGGCTAGGGAATATATTCACCACTTCTGTGTCAATGATATGCCAAAAAGCCTATGAATGTGGCCCAAATAATTTTCCTTCTTGTGCTAGGTAGGTAAGAAATTTCATTGTGCAGAATCTGGGACTGTTTGAATAGGCAAACCAAGGTTCACTTTATTATTATGACTATCATAACTGTTATTATTTCATCGCTCCTGAGCCCGAATTAAGGACCAGGGCCCCAGCA
The DNA here is from genome assembly GCF_036417845.1 of Apteryx mantelli. Lineage (NCBI taxonomy): Eukaryota > Metazoa > Chordata > Aves > Apterygiformes > Apterygidae > Apteryx > Apteryx mantelli. Next base: position 6,604,573 of record NC_089987.1, read on the forward strand.
TGACAGATTCTGTAAAAAGACAAATTTCAGCTCTTGTTCTGAAGCATATTACATTTTTATCTCATTTCTTCTGATCGTTTTCCGGCACCCAAAGAAATCCAAAGCTGTCTCCACATCCAGCGAGAGCTGAGGGCACACAAAAGCTCGCAGGAAATGCTCAGTGTGTTGTCAGGATCAGGTCCATAATGTGTAACTCCAGCCTAGAAAACTCATTTCCTTTGAAGCTCAGTTGAGTGTTACTACCACACATCAGCATGTTGCACCACACAGAGTATATCAAATTTGATGTCATTTTTTTTTCTTCCCTTTTCCCTGGGAACCTGTAAATATCCTCTGGTAGCAAAACCAGAGAGGAATAAATTCTCCTCGATGTATTTACAAATGTGAGAAGCTTTTCAAGTTGTATTTGCAATTCTCTTTCTTGCAATGACCTCTATTTTCATAATCCTTCATGGAATATCATGGTTTAAAGAGCTTTCTCTCCCTGCTGTTTTTGTTAAAAGGTTTTTGGTGTGATATTTGGAAAGTCAAATTCTGCATTTAAATGTTGTGTTTTCACAGATATAATATGAAAGAGGCCATATTTATCTTTTTTTCCCCTCTTTTCCCTTTTCTGGGAACATCAAGCAATTCTGCTCTTCTGCATGTATTGTTAACTAAACCGTGAGAGTGTACGACAGCTTTAATAGTAAAGCAATTGCGATTACATCTTGCTCATAATTACATTTATTTCCTCACATAGGTCCAAAAAGGCAAGCATTAGTTTGGCCTGTATAGGCATGTGTTAATGACAGAAAAATCATCTGGCAGCTTGGCAGCAAGGAAAATAGCTTACAGTCACTTAAAGTCTTTCATGTCATGGACACTTGCAAAGACTCTGAGTGCTTAGTTTTTTGCTTGCATGCTTTTAAAATCAATTGCATTTCAAGAGAGGGGGAATTTATTATGTGCCATGGATTTGCATCTAAATAATCAAAATATGAAGAGATACAAATAGCAAGGTCGGGGTGGGTGATCGCAAATATGAAAAGCTCCGTAATGGCACTCTGAGGGACTGATCCACAAACAGCCACGGCGCCATGGTTTGCTGTTCCTCAGACTGACAGAAACACCTGCAGCTGGCTATGGAAAAAGGTGAACAAATAGAGTTCCTTGTTATGGGATGGATTCGGAGACTCACTTGCATCCCACAAATAATTTTGTTGGTTTAATTGACCCTGTAAATGGAGGACAGTGCAATTCAGAGTGACCTAAGAGAGTCATAGCTTGTTACTGTCAAAACAACGTTTTGCCAGCCACTGTATTTCTAGCACAGAACGGCCACAGTACTAAGTGTTATTATTTTTTAAAAAAAAGTCTGTCTAGAAATTTTAGACTGATTTATGACACAGCCAGTATTGCATGCATGGTCTCAGAGAGAGAGAAAAAAAGAAACTTTCTTATTTGAAATGATAAGCATAGTTTTGTTTTTAATTTCAACCAGAAAGTTTGCAAAGATCTTTGAAAGTTTTATTTCAGACTCAACTGAGCAGTGTCTATGGTAGATCCTGAATGCTGCTGTACTGCAAGAGTGGATGTTTTTCACTGTTCATGTAAGACGTGATTCAGGCAAATTTGCAGCCAAACCTTATGAAATTAGAGGTGCATGGAATTTTGTCAGTAGTTAAACATTTGTATCTTCAGTCTCGTTTGCTTGCCTTCACGTAATATTGCTGGCAAGAATCTCAGCTCACTCACTGTTGTTTTCTCTATAGGAATAACCAAGCTCTCAAAAGGCGTGCCTTGATCCCATGTGAGATCTTTACCTAACCTGTGGGCGCAGGACATTTGATTGCCAATATTCATGGTCTCTGATTACAGAAATTACAGCCACAGCTGTAGAGATTATTACTGAAAATTTGTTCATGAGTGGGTGAATACATGAACAAATGTTAACGTGCACACCCAATTCAGCAACTAATTGTACAGCCTTGCAGAAGTGTACAATTTGGTATTTTTTGTGCTTAATCGGAGAGGCCTTTCAAAAATGCACTCCATAAATCCTCTAGCCCTGTGCTGGATATTGAGCTAGGCAGGCAGGCGGGCAGAGCTAGGCTGGTATAAATATACCTAACTTTGTTGCACTGAGGCTGGCAGTCACGGAGTTACAGTTACCAAATGAGGAATCAGCCCAGTGTTTTTGCTGAGTAAATTGGCCAGGCAGTCAGGGTAGCCAAACAAATACTAATACTATCAGAGCTGGTTCTGCCCTCTGGGCAGCACGGACAAAGAAACAGCAAAATAATAACAGAAGTTGTTTCCTGGGTATGCTGCTGCTGTCTACAAGGGTAAGGCATTTTCTAGTTTTCCTGGGGCAATAAAACTCGTAGCAAAAGCTGGGCCCACTTGTACTGGCATAGTTCTGGTCTTCTCTTTGCAGGCGTCCCCCATCCTTTAGCTCCTCACAATGTGGGTGGTGATTAAATCTTTTAAAATGGGATCTACGAGGATAGCCAAGAACCACCACAGGACTAAAACCCAGGTCTTTTTGTTTTGTTCTGGTTTTGGCAAGTTTCTAGCTTTATTGCTTTAGCTGTGTCCTGTCACTCAAGCATCCTATTGAGTTAAAAACTTTCAATAGCAAGAGCACAACAGACTAACCCTCTCTACATGTCCACAACATCTTTGTCTTCCAAGAGAAGGAACCTAAGCCTTCTCCAAGCATTGTAAATAATGGCATGCTTATTATTTGCCATGCTAATGGGAGGAGGAAGCAGCTGTGGAATTAGCGTGGATACAATGAGAAAATAAAGGGGCATGATCTGCATTACACTACAGCAGTGAGGCTTGTCTTCTCACTAGAAATGAGGTCGAATTACAGCATCTGAACTCTGGGTGAGGAAAAGCAAAAGGTTGGACCTGGAGTTTTGGTCTGTTCCCTGTGACAGAATTTAGAGAGTGCTGAGAAATCTGGTTTTAGATCTATTTCTGGATTTGTCTGCTTGGGTCTCTAAGAGTTATGCTCACTTTTTCCCTTCTGCCATCTGAAAATACTAATATTTAAAGGATATTTTTTGTAAAAACAGCAACAGCATGGAAAATATTAAGAGGAAACATTTTAGATGCTACAGGAAATTACAGCTGTGAAGAGTGTTTCAGATTATGTTATCAGAAGACTGAATGAGGCTTCTGCCCATCCAGACTTTCACATCCATGAAGAAGTATGTTTCGGACCCCATGTGCCTGCTCCTAAGTGATATGACGTATATGAAGAACAGGCATTATTTTATATACTTGCTCAGAGGGAATCATCTTCCTCTATAGCATTTGTCTGCTTTGCTTTCACTGGCCAAAGAATCAGCAGATACGCTTACCTTTGCTTACCCAACACAGCATTGGCATTTCAAAACTACGCTTATGAGACAAGTGGGCTGTAGACCCATCCAATCTGGACTTTAGCCCACCAGCAGCCTAGACCTGGCAGGCTCAGAGTGAACAGTGAAACTGCCTGAACAGCTGGCTGAATTAAATTATTCTGAACTTTGTTTTGCTGGCTAGCTAGCTAAGTTTAGTCTGCTTATGTCAATATTACATGTATGATTTCATAATTTATATCCCTCAAGCGTTTTTTGACTCACATCAGGTGACTGACTTGCTCTCAGATCCTGCCCATGTTCCTGCATCCAAGACTTCTGTTATGACTTGGGGTGACCTAGAGGGAAAATTGCTGCCAGCCGAGCCTTTCCATGAGAAGATAATGTCTTGACTTCACCTTGGGCAAAATTTTCCCCAGACTTCAGGCACAGCAACAACAACCAAAGAAAAAAGAAAAGAAGAGAAAAATATATTTCAGGATATCTTGGCAGGAATCTTGTACTTTGTAAAATGCATGAAATAACTTCTGCTGCTGGTGTGCCTTCCCCATGTGCCTGTGAAAGTGCAGGGAGTCCACAGATCCTGCTACCTGTGAGCTCAATAGCTTTGCTCCGTGTATAATCTCAAACCAGCCACCCCGATGGAGAAGTCCATCCTGGTGACGTGGGAGTATATGCCATTCTCATCCCAATAATCTGCACTCCCTGTATATGCACTTCCCACACCCACAGGATGGCATCAATCTTACACAAATTCATGTTCACAAAGAACTGACATGCTCTGCAGTCTACAAGGGGCGGATAGATCTGATCTGCCTCAAACTAACAAATCCCCCTGTGCGTAGAAATAAAATGAAGCTCTGAAGAGGGGAAAGCTCCCTCTTCTGAGGTGATCAGATGCTATAATACCATTTCTTTTCAGCCATATTCAGTTGGGTAGACAGCTATTGATGTAGTCCCCATTGTCACTTAGGTATTTGGTCTCTTCATTATTTTCATTTATATTGTTTATGTAAAGCACCTAGAGGCCTGTGATAAGCAAATTTCATCGAATAAAATAAGCCAACTTTAGTAGGTCAATTAGCATTCTCCAAAGATCATGCATTTTAGCAGAGTCTTGTAGTTTACTGCTGTTGTCTAAGGAGAAAATGGAAAGGAAACCCCTCCTCTCTTATATGGTGTCAAATATCTACCGTAAATTAGAATGTTACTTATTCTTCCTGAAACTGGGAATTCATTGTAAGAGCTAACTAATCACAATGCCGTGCTCTGATCCTGTTTCTGGAGATCATCCAGTGAAAATTGCCCTTTTTTACCTACTGGGAAGAAGTGGGCAAATACAGTCATGTCTCTAATATGTGTACACAGTATATCGGCTCTTTCCAGGTTGCTTGCTAAATGCAGCTTAAGAGTGTTCTATGATATAGATAGGGAGATTTGTAATGAGACCTATCCAATGTATTTTTAGTGTCTGATGTTTGCTTTATAGTTGTAAAATCAATAAAACTGAGGTGTACCAAAGAATATAGCTCAGTAATACAGTGATACAGGCTTATGGAAGTTGTCTTGATGGTGAATTTATTTTAGATTTGAACGTTATGACTTCCTTCTTTCCTTGCTTACACAACTTCTAGCTGTTTTACTGCCCCCTTCTCTTCACTTGGTTGTCATCCTTAAGGAGTCCTTTGAGATATTTTTCTTCTGTTTAAGTTTTCTTTGGTTCATTCATGATGCCTTTCTGCTTGAAGCTGTTTCCTGTTTCTAGGTATCTTATGACTATCATTTTTTCACTACTGACAGTTCTTCTAACATAAAACCAATTCATTTGATAATAATTCCTCAGAATGACAGTAAAACGTTTATATTTTGAATACCATTTTAAGACTGTGTCTTTCGTCTTAGTTTACGAAGGTCAGCCTGCCTAAGGATAGGTATTTACCCTTATAGCTCCTCATCTAAGTAAGTGTCTAATTTTTGTAACACTTCCACTGACTTCTAGTTCCTGATTTGAAAGAGAGCCTTTTGTTGTGTTTCTACATTGCTGATTTAGGGTTACATTTAGTGTCATTCTCAACCAGACCAAGCCGCATGAGCTGTCTGTCTTCATAGTCTGCATTGTGTCTGTTCTTCCTGTGCATCTTATTCATGAAGCTGACCTTCCTAGGAGTCAGTCTCAGAAAATTTGATTTTTTTTCTGCCTAAGCTTGTTTTGGGTGCAGGGCAGAGAAGACGTATGTGGGTGGGCAAAAGGGATGGAATAGAAGAGTAGGGAATTGTAGGCTTGCTGTGTCTGGCTTCCTGTGCTTGAGATTCAAGATCTTGGGTAAATTCTGAATACATGGAAAAGCAGAGCTGGGGAGGAACTGCGTTAGGGCATGGTCCCATTCATATGCTGAAGTTCAGCAGCTCTTCCAAGGTTTGGCTAGTGAGTTACTGGAGGTTTGACGTAGAGGTTACAGTGCAAGTGGCCAGAAGGTCTGCATTTTAAGGAGACCTTTATCTTAACTCTGTCCCTGCAGAGATGGCCAGTGACTCTGGGGCCTTGAGCCCATGTCCTGAAAGATGATAAGGTGTGTGGCTGCAATTGGTTTCGTTGTCTTCAGAGATGATGCAAACATGAATTATTAATGAATCAGTGTGATTAGCACAGTTCTTGTTCAGAGTGAAAAAAAAAGCTGAAAGAAAGAAAACTACTCTTTTAGAGATATTCAGAGTGACTATATTTATGTGGCAATGTGAAATATTAGTTTTTCCAAGAAATAAGGGACATAAATACCTAAAGCAGTTCTCACTCCTGCAAAACCCTTTGATCATTTTCCCTTGGTTGCTGATGTTGTTCATCAGCCTAGTAATACAGTGGCTATTTCTCTAAACCAGAACTTTTCCATTTTAGTCATGCATATTTCTTCTTCCTACCTCATTCCTTCACCAGTCATGCAAAGGGCATCATACACTGGATTGCAATCCAAATATTCCATCTTTAATGAGAATACTTAAAATTAATTCAGTTTGTGATTGCTTTGGACTGAAAGCTTGTCCTTTGCTCGTGCCACAAAAATCATCCTTAATGACATTGCATGCTACATACAGGTTAGAAGGTCAATTTTGATGGTGGCTTCAGAGCTTTTGATTCTCACCAGTGCTGAGACCCAAACCAGAATCAAATATGTAATAACCACCTCCAACCTAACCACATGCAACTACTAGTGCAGTATTGATAGACTTCTAGTCAGGGAATGTAAAAAACCCAACCCAAGCCAAAACAAAACTGAGAACCAACTATCGTCCTAAATCTAGTGAGATTTTATCTAATTTTTTTCCTGGGATATAATAAATTAAACATTGGACAAAATGCAAAAGGGTTACATTGAGACGTATAATATTTGAAGGTTTAATTCATTTTTCTAGTGTATAAGACACAAGGCTATTAAATTTTTAAAGCAGTGATCTCCTGAAGTCCTTACTTTATGAGGGCTTTCTTCATAAAGATAAATGGTTTCCTTGCCAAATCAAATGCAGATTTGAAACAAATTAAGTTAATGTTCAATGGTACAAGGTAGAATGGATGGGGGAACTGTTTTATTTTGCATTGTAATAACCATATACACCTAAATCAATAGCTGTGGAAAAAAAAGGCAATAATATCACGTAACTGCAGGAAATGAAATATAGTGAGATGAAGGGGGGAGCGGGTTGCAGAATGAAAGGATTTGTATTGGAATAATGACATTTCATTAAAAAGGGAAGGAGTGCTATTGAATATAAGTCCATACCAGTAAATTCTGTTTCTTATAATAACACTTGTGATGAGTTAAAGTTGCCCGAGTATTGTGATAAAGCATCATGCTGTATTCCTTTCTTATATTATGCTGTAATTTTATGTTAAAAGAAAAATCTGAAATGTTAAAGAGGCAGAGCATGTTTTCTAAAGTGCTTTCTATTTCTCCTAATGTTTCATTTAACTTGTTATATTATCCTGTGCTCCTGCAATCCGAGCGGCTGCAAGTTTATCAGTTTCATTCTTCTGTAAGCTCATATTAAACAGACACAACAAAATGTGGATCCTGCGCTGGGCTGAGAGCGCAGGGGATTAAAGCCCGCTCTCTATCCCCAGCGCCAGCGCAGCGGCAGAATGGCTCTGTCCTCCCGGGATGCCGAGGAGCGGGTTCTCGGCTCGTGTGAAGCAGCAGCAGTCAGTGAAGGTACACAGGTTAAGTGCTGTCTGCAATCTTCTTCAAAGTATCTTAGAAAGACATCCTGGTTCCTCCGCAGTCAATGGCAAAAATCCCTTTGATTTCAAGGGGGTAAGGATTTTAACCTTGGTCTTTCCGTGTGTCACCCCTGAAGTCTCCCTGAAAGTATCAGCTGTTAGAAAGGAGAATATTCAACGTACTCACTTCCCTCACTTCCCTCAGCCGCTTCTTTCTGGGATTGCCCGCAAAGGGGCCGGTCCCATGGAGGGGGTAACTGAGAGCTGCATGGGACTACTTGAAGTTCAGGTGAGAACGTGCCACTCCTGTCATGTATGGGTCAGGTCAAGGGGAGCATGCTGGAAGGACAAATTCGTTTTGTTCTTTTGAGTGAAGAGTTTCTGCCAAAACAGGAACGTGAGCATCAGCGTGGGCCTCTCAGGGGAACCTCTGCTGAATGAGCACCTGCAAAATCAGTTGTACATTAAGCGGTGTGTAGAACTGTACAGAAAGTGAGACTGACATTGTCACAATACCGCCAGATCAGTGATGCAGCATGGCTGGAACATGGGAGTCAGAGAGCTGTCTCAACGCTTTTCTCTACTCTTCCTCATACACTGCATGCAGAGTGTATGATCAGGTTATTATCCCTTTCAGTAGTTTTTGAACCCTGTCTTCTGCTGCAGAAAATGTCATAAAAATGCCAGTGCAGCAGGGTCTATAAGAGAGCGATGGAGCTAGGCTTGTATTTGTGTATTAATGAAGAGAGGTTTTGAAACTTAGCTGTGGTTTACTGAGTTGCTGCCTGTTGGGTGCAGATTACAAGAGGAGTCCATCGCCATGAGGACATGGCACCTCTTTCTGTCACTCATATGCTGTAATACCAAGGCTTCTGCTTCTTGGGGTGTATTTCTGGCAATTGCAGAAATCGAGCAGTGCTTTACTTAGATTTACTGGACTAACTCTGCAAAATTACCTCAGTCAAAAATGCATGAAAATTGAGAGAGCATTTGGATAGAAATCGGTTTATCATTTAGGGCCTTAGAAACGGTTGCAGCTTGTCTCCCCATCATAGAAGAGACATTTTTGTACGGAGCTTGTGACTTAATTTCTTTTGAATAGACATCTGAATGATCCCCTGTGCGCAGTTAGAGGACGAAACTTGTCCATACATATGCAGCTCTGCATCGTCGCATCCCCAGTGCAATTTGCATCTGTGCTTGTTTCTGCTCATACCCTGCCCAGCCAATGAGCCATCCCTTCATGTTGCGCCAGTGGGAGGCTTGCTTTGAATTATTTTTATACTCATAATGAGCTATGTGCTTGACTTGTTGGTTCATTTGTTTTAATAGGGATGGGTCAAATTTCAGACCTCATTCAGTTTGAAGAGACTCATCCCTAAGAGCGCTCTAAAAATGTACATAACTGTACTTGAGGTCGTCTCAATTCCTTAGCCTGCTTCAACATAGGATCTGAATATGAGCTCACCGAAGCGAATCAGCTTCTCAGAACTGCATATTGTGAAATCAGTGCCCATCTCTATCAGCAGGAGTTGATATCATCATATCATTGAACGATCCAGGGTTCATCTAGGTTCTTATTAATATGCCTCACCTGAGCGCATCACAGGCTCCACTGTTCATGCAAAAAGTGGCTGTTTCAGGAACATTGTTTATAGTCTCTCCTTTTGTAAGTTCTCAGCCGATGTCATTAGATTTATGCCAGGGGGTCGGTGGTGACTGATATCGTCTGAGGATTTGGCTGTCTCCTGCTCAGGCCATGAGTGAAATGAATGCTCAGTAGAATTAAATATTTTTATTTCAAAAAAGAAGTAGTCAACCAAATTTATCCAGGCTCTCATGTAAAATACCACAAGGAGTTTCATTTTAGAATAGGTACAACTAATCAACCTCTGATTTGTGCATTGCTATCATATTTTCTGGTCTCTGTTTCTTCTGGATAGGACACCTGGGATATGAACCTTTCAAATTGCCTTTTAATTTTGCTCCCCATGAAATTAATTATTGACAAGTCCTAGAATCTGAGCCACTCTAACCAACTGGTCATGGATTTGTCATGTACCCTAACCAGTAAAATTCACAAGTCACACTGTACTATAAATTATACAAGTCAATGAGAGAACAGAAACAGTACTGCATGGTTCATCTAAATAATAAACACAAATTTAATGGTAAATATTCACTCTGAACTTTCCAAGAACATCTTGTAGCATAGAAAAATTTACAGCAGAAATTCTTGGATAGTGATTTTAGATAATAGTTAAATGCAATAACTTCACTGTGTTGCAGGAACAGTAAAAAAAAGATGAAATATATTGAATAAAGATTTTATTGTGAGTTATTTGCTCAGCTCTCTAGCACCATCAATTTTTTCTCCCTATATAAAAATAATGAAGTCAATAAATGTGTTTAGGTGACCTCTGAGACTTACAAAAGGGATGTTATGAGATGGGTGAGTACTGGCTACAGTATTTCATTCAGATGCCGAACAGCTGTTGGGGTAGACAGCGCTTGCATCCTATTTTTCACCATTGATGCTAATGCAAATTGGGTTTTGATTGTATCTATATTCTATCACATTGTGGGAATGCGGAAAATACCCCTAGCCTGTCAGCCATTCTGTCCCACCTGTTTGTGCAACTTTCTAATGTCTCATTAAAAACAGTAGGCCAGGGAGCTTGGGGGACCAGCGTCAGGGCCTGCGTACCGATCGGCGCAGACACTCTTGGTAACCACCCCGCTGGCTGAGCGCGGCTGCGGCCGCTTTGGAAACCCATTGGGCCGTATTGCCCCCACACCGGGTGATTTCAGCTGGCATACGACGGAGGTATAAATGGTCACCCGTTTTTTTCCTGCAAATGGAGATTTTATTCAAATGCATTTATGAACATCTGGACTCTGTGCTGCCCATGCCACGACGGACTGTTAATTGTTCTGTCTCCTTTCCAAATGAACGATCCCAGCTTGCTGCACGTCAGAGCAGACATTAGCCAGGATTTGGTGTGCCACCGAATTGCTTGTGTAAATTATGGAGCATCTCAGTTCAGCTCAGCACAGAATGAGCAGGGAGTGCGTAGGTAGGTACATTTTCCTCATTCCCACCTGTTCCCTTCCCGTGAAACACTAAGGAATTGCTCAGGTATAAAAGAGAGCAGAATTTAGAGCAACTTCCAAACCAAATCTCTTTCACTGCTCGTTTCAAAATGAGAGGGGGTGACACTATATGCTCTCTTTAGATGTATTGCGCTCCTATGAAGTTATCTGCCCTGGTACCTTTTCTTGTCATAAATGCTAAGTGTTTGCAGAAATACCCAAAATATTTTTCAAGGAAGTATACAAATTAGCACTTCACGACTAGTTCTTATGCAGATTTAATATTTATGCCACTTGCACGTTTTTTCTGTGCAGGATGGTGAAAACCAGAGGAATTACGCATTAACATTAACAATTAACAGTGTGACAAGAATTCTGTGTTGGCTTAAACATGTTTTCTGTATATTTTCTGTGTGTTTGGTGTTTGTTTTCTTTTCAGTCCGACAGCTATTCAAAGGGAGGTGTGCACCTTGTCAGCTACTGAATAACCTCCTTTGTAAATTGACTGCAAGTGTGTGATTTGCCCTGGAGCATCTTTTTTAAGTAATTAGTGCAGATCAGTCAATAGATCTGTGTTAGCAACACCTTAAAAATTGCAGTAGTTGGAAAATGTTGCAGTCTATTATATGTTCTCTCTTTTAAGTGCCATTGGTTTAAAATGTGAGAAAATTATCCATTTTTAAAAATAGATCAGTAGTACTTTGATTATGCAGCTTTTGATTTAGAGGTCTTTATGCATTTATTCAGTAGACAGTTGGCACTGTACCTACACTTTTCCACTTATTTAAAAAGTACTTTTAAGCTATCGCTCCATCCGCTGCTAACACTGGAAGTGAGGAGACAGCATAATCCTTGTGACTTGCACACATGCGGCCGCTTCCAAAACAGCCTTGCCCACACTCTGGGATGTTCCAGGAGCTCCATAAGATGTTTGCTTTAGACACGTAGTCTTTGCAGCGGCTGAGCTACCGGGACGGCACACGGCAGCCCGGCAGAGTTGCTGGCACGGGAAGGGAAGGGATGGTGCTGGTTGTAGGCAAAGGGTTGAGCTGAAGATGGTGTTGGCTGCAAAGGGAGTTTGGCTGGCGGTGAGAGATTGCTCTAGCCAAAAGAGCAGTTCGTAGTCCGTTTTGGCATGCCACTGAAGTCACCCGCTGCTGTTGGACTCCGGTGGCTGTTTAGCTTTTTGGGTGCAGTTCTTTCATCTGCAGTGCCCGCAGTTGCCCCTGCCAGCTCTCTGCCACTCGCTGGACTCCCGTTCCTGGAGTCCAGCCTTCTTTATAGGGGAGGGAAAATATCATTTCTCTGCCTCTGTCAGGTTTTGTGGTTTTGTAACTGCTTGTTCCTATTTTCTTTTCAAAGTAAGTCTGTCTTTCAAAACCACAGGGAAACAGACTCCTGTGAGTGACTACCATGAGAAGTGCTGCCAGAAGTACTTCCAGAGGTCTCCACTCTTTAATGTTCATACACTACAGTTGTCTTATTTGTTACTTGTATGAATAATTGAAAAATGTTTTTTTCATTAGTTTAGAAAACGTAATCAAAACTGAAAAATCTTAGATCCTGAATAGGCTCTAAGCTACCTGCCCACAGGTACCAGCTTTGAAAATGCTGGGCACTGTGGGTCCATCATCCCCAAGATGAACCTTGCCTGCCTTTGTAGCTCTGTGCACAGAAAACAAGCTGTTTAGGGGGATAAAAGCCAGGGATTTTTTAAAGAACTCTAATTAAGCGATCGTAACAGCCCTGTAAATAAATACAGCTTGCATTTACATTTTAAAATGCACTTCTGGTGTTTGTTTAACTGTATTTCTTTTTCACCCCATTTTAACATAGTAGCAGATCTGCGGCAGGCTTTCGGAGTGCCTCCACCCCTCCCGCCTGTCGCAGCCTGCGTGCCGTTAATCGGAGCCCTCCAGCCTCGAGCTGGCAGGATGCCTAACGTTGTCACCAGCCTCGGAGAAGTGGGTTTAAACGGAAAAGCCAACCATTTAGAAAGATGCATTGTTTCAGTCACCCTCAGATCAGAGTCTTTTAAAGCAATTAAAACTTAATTCTGATCAGAAATCGTGTACGTTTTCTCTCAGGCCTCAGATGTGTAAGTTCAGCATTCCCTGGAGTGAGAGATTTGGGCTGGATTTTCGGAAGAGCTTAGCGTGCACAAACTCTTGTTGAGAACAACAGGGGGGCTCCTCAGCTTTGAATGCCTTTGAAAATCTGATCATGTCACTTTATTTATTTATGTAAATTTGTGTATGCACGAATATATACAACATGCCCAGAAACAAGCACGCACGCATGCCTGACAGCTCTAAGGCCTGGATTTTCAAAGGAGCCTTTGAGAATTCGCCGGGAGATGGGTGTCTAATTAAAATTCATCGCCTTCCTGCCTTTGGCGTACTTTAAACCTGCAGCTAAATTAATACCAAAACATGACTAAAGGGCAGCAGTATAATTCAGCAAAACCCACACAAAGCAAACCAGGCAAATTAGCCTTTGTTTCACCAACCTTACATTTCCCATTCCTAATTTCCAAATGTGGAAGGAAAACAACAAATGAATGCCAAGTCCCTAAAATACTGCCCTTAGGTGGGTACTCTATAGATTGTCTGGGGAGCTATGGGCTTATATAATGCTTGCAGCAAAAGGGGGCTGATTTTTGCTGGGACTTCACTGGGCTGTTGCACTAGTGTAGGACAACCATAGGTAGGTAGAAGAACACTTTTGGGTACTTGACAGCAGTAAAACCAAAGCAGAAACACTGCGTTATCCCTGTTCAGTATATGGCAAAAAAAAAAAAGAAAAGAAAATTCTCCCCCTCTACTCAGCCCTGGTGAGGCCCCATCTGGAGTACTGCGTCCAGTTCTGGGCCCCCCAGTACAAGAGGGATGTGGCACTACTGGAGCAAGTCCAGCGAAGGGCTACAAAGATGATTAGGGGACTGGAGCATCTCTGTTATGAGGAAAGGCTGAGAGAGCTGGACCTGTTCAGCCTGGAGAAGAGAAGGCTGAGAGGAGATCTTATCAACGTGTACAAGTATGTGAAGGGAGGGTGTCGAGAGGATGGGACCAGACTCTTTTCAGCAGTGCCCAGCGACAGGACTCGAGGCAACGGGCACAAACTGAAACACAGGAAGATCCATCTGAACATGAGGAAAAACTTTTTCACTGTGAGGGTGACAGAGCACTGGCACAGGTTGCCCAGAGAGGTGGTGGAGTCTCCTTCTCTGGAGATATTCAAAACGCGCCTGGATGCAATCCTGTGCAATGTGCTCTAGGTGACCCTGCTTGAGCAGGGGGGTTGGACTAGATGATCTCCAGACGTCCCTTCCAACCTCAGCGATTCTGTGATTCTGTGAAAAAAAGGGCAGCCCTTGGTTTAGGATTCCCCAGAATCTTGTTGTTTATCTACATTTACAAAAATAAAATCTTGCATCCTGAAAGATGATTTACCAAACCAATCGTTTTTAGGGTATTACATAATGCAGTTTACATTCGAGTCTTGGTCCTGGAAGGGAGGAGGGCACCGGAGTTCGGTGCCTAACATCTCTGCTTTATCTGATACATGTACTCCAAACAGCCCACCAGCATAGAAAACGGAATACATTCACAAGGAAGGCTTTTACACCACCATGAATTGTGAATTTTTTGCTACCCAGAATATAGTCAACAGGTAGTTTGGGAAAAAGTGTAGAAATTTGTAATTTTTGCTCTCTGAAGACTGCTGTGGGGAGGGAGGGATTTGAACTCCAGTTTTTCCTAGCCTGGGTGAGAGCCAAGTTAGTTTGTAAACCTTGAACAGAATTGCTTTTCCAGCGGCTGAATTTTAAAAGAAAGTGACTGCAAGTACATTTTGCAAGACATGCGATCTCTCTCGGTTTCTGCTTTCCTTAGAAAAGGCTGACAGGATTGGCCTCCTAAGGAACGTAGGAGAGGATTTTTAATTCGTGTCCCGCTCAGATTTAGTAGCAAACAGGTCCTGAATCAGTCCTCCTGAGCCAGAGATCTGGGTATGTGGTGAAACAGTCAGGTAGCTGGGAGCTTGGTACCTCTGGCTTAGACGAGTGGGACCTCTGGGAAAGGACGAGCGCCTGGCTCACGATTTTGTACGTTTGCCTGTCGGGTTTGCTCGAGTCCTGTTCCGCAGCGGGTGTTAAGCCCTGCCGGTGAGCTGTTAGAAAGGGTCAGGGCCAAACGTTGAGTTCTCTGTCAGCGTCAGTGTGCTCCTTTCTCCACGAGCTGGGTTGTGAAATTGGAAGGAGCGAATCCCAAACCCCTCTTGTGTCCAGAACCGGCCAGGTCTGCTGCAGTGCTCTCCCTTGGGCTTTCGGATGGTACTGACAGTGGAAAATGAATTTTTAATTAAAAAAAATGGTATTAACACATACTTTACATCAAAGCAACTGGTCTCTAACGTAACCAGCCTAGGACGCTTGCCCCTGCTAGGGTCCTGGACAAACACATTTCACCACTGATCATAAGAGGCTGTAGTATCTTTCAGACAAGCTCATTCCTTAGACTTAATTAAAACCTAGTTCACTCCTTTATTCAATTTATGAGGCCTAGCCAGTAGGATTAAGCGATTACAGGCAAAAAGCCCCATTTGTGAAACACTCATAAGCTCAAGCTGCTAGACTGCTCAGTTGTACTCCATTAAATTAATAAGGAATGAATAGACTGATCCATTATGAATAAAGCTGTGGGGAGCCTCAGCATTGCCTCAGACTCTCTGCACACTCCTTAGAGAACATTTGTGCAAAATGATTATGTTCATATTCATTCAATTGGAATTCTATAAAAGTGAAATGCATAAATTACTGTAAAGATGGGGAGTTTATCTTAAACATTAACTATGTGTGTGAATTAATAAGACTATTATAAAACCATTAGCATTCAGTGTATTTACCTACGTATGCTGCATACCTAAACTAAATTCAACAATTGTTCCTAATTGCTATTCTTGTTGTGTGATCAAGCTGTGGTTCATTTTCCCTTGTAATCATAATATTTATGAATTACAGTTTTTCTGTTAAAACTTCCAAATCCCTTTTTTCGCCCTCTAGTTTTGCATTTGCTTCTATAGGTTTTCAGAATATAATAAAACAGGGAGCTGTTAACATATTGGGAAGTGGAAGATCAGCAGATACTTACAGATGTGCTAGAATATAACATCGAATAGCACCTGCGAGCATACATGCCATCAGCCAAGCCTGTGTCTTTTGTAGATTATTAGACCAGAAAAGACGGTAGCGACTTCTGGATTAGTCTCCGCTGAATCTACTGCTGAGGGCTGAAGCAAAAAAGCCTGCGTTACTAGGACTGCTTCGCTGCGATGGCACTGAAACGGCAATGAGGGACACCTAGGCGGGGTGTTATTTTCAGTGCTAGTCCTGAGCAGTGCAAGGAAGCTACGTGTTAACGTAGGTTAGCCGGCACATCTGACCTTCATTGTTCCCCGTGGAAACAGTGACAGTCTATTAGTCCTCCGCGAGGGATATCACTGTCTCACAGCAGCGCTGGAAATCCCCCAGGACACTCCTGCAACAACAATAATTCAGAAGGAGTTCACACAACGTTAGAGCTCTGCAAAATGTTTGCAACAAATCTTGCCCGGATTGAGAGGGGGATGCGTTGGGAAGGGGGAGGAAGATTGTTTTGAACTCAGCCGTGGTGGAGAGGAGACACTAACCTTTCAGGCAGGTCTGACCAGGTGGGAGTTTTGCAACAGGAAAATCATACTAGTTTTGTTGAAATCAAAGAGCCAAATAGATAAAAGCAGGTGGAAATTAGGCTCTGAACTTAATCTTGCTTCTGAAGAAGTATATCAACATCAAAATCTGAATTTTGAAGTGAAAGAATTAAAACTGGGAAACCTGTAGGGGCTAGAAGCCACAAACAGATTTTTCAGCTGAGCTCTTAGGAAATGAAGGGACTGAGTTTTGAAGACACCTTGTAGAAGGTAGTAGTTGAATCAAAGTAGGATTGTATTTGTTGCAGAAGTGATACTGTGTGCTGTGAATAAGTAAATCTCTAGAAGGTTTCAACACACTGAGTGGCTGCTCAAGTCTTCTCATGGATTTACTTCGGTAATCAAGGGCTAGGGGTAAAGGAGCTCTTAGATGCGCTAGTGGATTTCTTAGAATTGGTCTTCTTGTCTTTGATTACGCTGTCCTTTCCAACATGTTATACCTTCCAAATATTCATGCCTTCTCTGGCCTGTAACATACGCTGGTGTTCTGTGTCCTGGCCTAAAAAGGAGCAGAGCCTGTTCGTACTCGGAGCAGGAGCAGGATCCCGTGCGCAGGCGTGCTGAGCCAGGCGCCCTCGGAGGGCTCCAGAGTTAAGGAGAGACACAGCATGGACTGTGTTCGGGGCAACCTCTGCTTGCTGCTCTGGAGATCTTTTGATTAAGAGGCGTATCTCAAGACACAGAGTTACTTGATGTCACTAGGGCCCCTGGATGGCTTAATCCAGGCTTGATAGAAAGGATTAATAAATGAATTCTTGACTGAGCCTGCATGTGAAGTCTGTATTGGAGAAAGGCTTATTCTTTGGCCCAGCTCCAAAAGAAACTAATCATCATGAACTTCATGCAGATTTACGATTATTCTTTCTATAGAAAGGGTTAGGCCAGTGCTCTCTGGCAGTAATGAAAAGGCTGCAGAAAAGGAGAAAATCAAACATGCACAGAACAAACATTGTATATAGATCTGTTTCCTTGAAACCCTTCTCTTGGATTTTCTACATTTTCACAGAAAACTGATGCAAGGGTGCTATGATGTATTAAAACAGATAATATCATTGCATTCATCTTGACTCCAAGACACAGAAATATCATACAGCCTTATTTTTTCAAGAGAGATGATATCGCTAAATGAAGTGATAAGAAAGAAAGTTACTGTGATAGTATGAAATATGTCCACTGGCTACCTTCAACATAGTAATCTTTTATGTTCAAACTATTACTCAAAGTACAGATTATTCAAATACTGTTCCTCTGTGATGCTCTGTTGGATGATCTATGGAAGTCTGTAGAAGTCGGTGAAAAGAATTCTATCGTTTCTGATTGTTCCTTAGAAAACTGGTAATAAGATATCTATTATACTAGATTATAGTACACACGTATATACACCTATTGGAAATACAGTACTATAGCAGGGGTTTAAAAAGTCCTCCTTAATAATGGAATTTCTAATAAGCGCTTAGCTTTTAGAATATACAGAAAAAAATCAAAAGGTATAGCCTGCTCATCCCAGTTTGGGATTGCTTTTATTTATTTATTTATTTATTATTTTATAGAAAGAGGGTCAAAAATGGTTGTTCAGTCTATTTCCAGCACAGGGTTTGTAGTTCTTCATGGATTTGTTACGTTAGCTCCTACTCACAGGATCTTGTTAAACAAAGCTGTGGAGCATTCATTAAAATGAAAAACAAAGCTCTTTCCCAGAGATCTTCCTTGGTCTCGAGATAGCTGTTTGCTCTTTTTTTTTTAATGCTAGATTTTTGATATTAAAACATGATTTTCCTGCCTCTTACACAGAAGGGACCTAATGCATGGACAGAGATAATACAGAGCTATAGAATTCTTTCATTTTTTAAGGCAACAGACCAATAGTCAATGAGATCCAGTATCTATCCCAAAACCAGATTAAAATCACTTGACCGGCCAGGCAGTGCAAGATGGCAACAATTCTCCTGCGATCCTTGCGAGTGATCAGTGTATTTCTGGTACCACGGGGACTGTTAATCCTTGTGCCTTAAACAAAATAGTGTAACCACAGATGTTACTACTTTGTAGATTCTGCATTATTTGGATCTCATTAATGTGCGACGTGGTTGATGAGGTAGATGATGTGTGATGTGTGAATGGGTATGTATAAGGGCTGAGTTCATTGTGTGCATTTGCAGTAAGGGCAAGCGTAAAACTCGGGAGAGTTGAGGAGCTGCTTGCTTCTCCCTGGCCTTGCCTTGGAGGCAGGACGGGGTATGTGGTGAAAGCGCAGCAGCTGGTGAGAGTATGTTATTGATGATGGCGTTCTAATTTACTGGAAGATGGCTTGGTTCATGCCAGTGGGGCCGTCCTCAGGGCACCAGGCAGCCCTTTCCTTCTGGAAAAGCCCTTGCCCGGAGGCTGATGGTGACCTTTCATTCTGTGTGGTCAAGCACAGAGTATCTGTAAGAGCGTTGGACGATACTGGGTGGAGGGGATCCTGCTTCCTGCGTCACAGCGTAGGGGAGCAGGGTCCTGTCAGGAGGAGACAGTCAGGCCTCCCAGCCTTGTTTTCAGGGAGAGGCTATGATGACGTGTCTGCTAAAAGCACCCAGCTCCTTCGTGCTGCTTGGGTGCCCTCCCTCAAGCAGTCACCTCTACACTAATAACTGTGGCAGGCCTTCAGTTCTCAGCTATGTGTGACTGAAAGGGCAAAAGGCAACTCAACCCCTGGTCCTCAGTCACAGACAGTGAATACTTTGTGGTAGTACTGGTGATCCCAGCCTGAATGTAATTTCTTCTTGACATGAAATCTAACACCAGTTCTTTAAAAGACAGATTTGACAAATGGTGGCTTGTCACACAGCAGATACCCTGGATAGCATACACATGAATGTGTGTGTTTCAGGATATCTGGTTTTCTCATGTTGTGCTGATATTTGCTTATGGATTTCTTATACTCAGAAGCACTGCTACCACCATGACATGGAAACAGAAGCAGCCACTGTATGTGGAACTGATGAGTCATTTCCTCCTACATTCAATATAGGTATTTATTTAACAGCTTGTCAGGGAAAATGAAGCAAGGCCATGCTGCTAGTGTTGAGAGGAAGGAGAGAGAGACCTAGATTTTCTGTCACCTTCTGTAACCTTTTTGGCCGATATAGGACACTTGCATTTCTTAAGTTGCTGTGATAATACATTCCTGTTCATCTTCCTTCAAGAGATTCCTTTCTTGTCTCAGTGAAGCAACAGGTAATGATATGGACATGCTTATTAGAGTTGTCTTTAGATGTTTGCATGCCAGTGTTAGCATATCATATAGATATCTTCCCCCTTGAAAACAAACAAAACACCAAAGAATAGCACCACCCATGGATTTGCATCACAGGAGTCCTAAGGAGGAAACTTCAGTAATAATGTTTGCTTTCTGCAATGTATATGTTGAACTATAGTGTTAGTCTGGGAAACTATGGGAGGTGCAGAAACTCAAACCTGTGGAATGAACTTCCTGCCTAAATGACAGTTTTTATGAACGCAGCCTGGACCCGAGATGGAAGAAGAGGTAATTAAGATTCAAGGAAACTGTGTTTATCCCAGGAGTTGGCACTCTTTCTTTGTAATATTCACCATTGTGCTTGCTGAAAAACAAATCAGTGGAAAGAGGGTATTGACCTCTTTGATTCTAAAGTAAAGCTTGAGTGTGTCTTCTAATAGATTGGCTACTTTGTTAAAAAATAATTCCTGTGAGAACATAATCCTGCCAAGGTTGAAAGGGCTAAAGGTGAACCTGGTAATAAATGATAGATATGTAATAGCCCAGGAAGAAGTTCTAAGGTTTTCCAAAGTTTGAATAGGGATAACTGGCCTGTTAAGTATTTTTCCATTTCTTGTAATATCTTGCTTTTTATGGCTGATTTGCTGTCTCCTTTCATGTAGCATTTTGGCCTGTTTCCCTGAAAGCCTGCTGGAAACTCAGCGTATTAAGGTTTGCAAACCAGATGACCATATAACAATGACTTTCCATTTTCTGTTGCATCCAGCTCTGATTCCCCATGATACCAGCATGGTTAAGTGTGGTACCCAGCATGCTGTGCCCATTCCAATACTCTGATGTTCTGTTGTCCTGTGGCTCTATTGCGAATTAAGAGATGAGGCTACACTGTCTCTTTTGGTCTGCAAGCATGTAATTCCAAAGAGCAGTATCCCCCAAAGGGTAATAAACTCTTTAATAACAGTAATGTAGCAACCACAATCATGAAAAAAGTGATTACATTCTACATAAAAATATAAAAGCTCATTTGATCCTAAGGTCCCCAGTGGCACATTACCTGGACTTTTATTTAAAATATAACATCCCTTACTTGCATCCTGTTCGGGTCCTTTGTTAATTCTAATATAAAATACCAGTAAAATTGTCATTGGAGGAATTTAATAAGGAGTGGGTATAGCTCAGCGATCCATGCTGCTAATTCTGAGCCCTTCCAAGAATCTGTTCTAGAAAAGCATGAGATGCTCTGCTTGAGCATTTCATTGCTGAGCCCCACTTTGCCTATTCAGAAGGAGTGAAGGCAGATAAGAAGGTCCCTTCTTTAAAAGCAGGGCTCTTCTCTCTCCTAAAATGTCAATGCTTTTACAGGCACATAAGTTTCATGAAATGTGCGAGTCCCTTCTTGTACTTTGACTTGCTCTTCATTCCCTGATGGTTTCCGTGCAGATCCAGAATAACTCCAGAGGTCTAGAATAACACCAGGGCATTTTCCTCCATGTGTATGTCAGGGGATCTGAGAGCAGAAGCTAGCCAAAACCCACTGTATAGTCTGTCCTGCTGTATTTCTATGCTGTCTTATACTGGGAGGCAAGCAACATCTAGCAAGGTTGTGTGCCTTCCAGTAGATAGTATAGAAGTTACTGAGCCTGTGGGCAGTCTGAATTTCAGCAGCAAATTTCTGCTCTGTATCTTCTTGTAATCTGTCCGGTTGAGCAGAAATACATTCAGACTTTTTCCGTTTCCTCCTTTTTCTGTCAGTGCTATACTATTTCCTAGCGAAGGCTCTAGCCTGCCCTTGCTGTCACTGAGGAATGAATCCCTGGCTCTGTACCTAAGAGCATATGGCGAGGCATTAGTCACCAGCCAGTGCAGTGGGCCCAGTTTGTTCCAGAGTGTGTGCTGGTCAAGGTGGTGAGTGGAAGGGTGGGCGTTTTGATAGGAGT
This sequence comes from Apteryx mantelli, assembly GCF_036417845.1. NCBI lineage: Eukaryota > Metazoa > Chordata > Aves > Apterygiformes > Apterygidae > Apteryx > Apteryx mantelli. The sequence continues at coordinate 6,626,152 of NC_089987.1, forward strand.
CATCTTCTTCAATCACAGACAGATCTGAAGATTTAGGAAGTGCGTTAGCAGGTAACATGCATTAGTGAATCCCCCTGTGAGGTTTAGCAAGGGCATTGTGGTGAACTTAGAGGTTATAATATAAGATAAGCTTATATTTCCCTTTGCATGCAAGCTGCCTATGTTCGCAGAGGCAGGCCAAGGGCCTAACTTCATTTCTAAGTACGCAAATTATTTCAATCAGATGGAGGCAAACTAATTTAGATAAAGATCCCATTGCTTCTTGTTTTTCAATTCTATGAATGTATTGACATTCATCCCAGGCACTCCCTCAAAAATCTGTGTGACTGCTTGGTGTCATCTATGCTTCCCTCCCCTTCCATGACATTAACAGCCTCAGTAGGTGAGCACGTTGACTGTGTTATATATGTTGTAACTCTCCCTAACCCTGTTCTTATTCCAGTTCTTTAGTCATATCCACTTCTTGTCTCATTAGATGTGTACGGTCAATCTCAGCTCAAGGATTGCCTCTTTGTTTTATATGCATATAGGCATGTCATGCAACAGGACTGGTGTTTCTAGATGTTAATGTAAGACAAATACATTATGGTAATCAAGGTAATAGACTGCCTGAAATGAATGTCATAAAAGATGATGCCTTTTCAAAACAGTATCCGCCAAAGATCTTTTTACCTGAACAGAAGGTGAAAAGTCTCTAGAAAGAGGGAAGTTGTGTTGCAAAGCTTTTCTCTGTTTTCTTCCATGGAGCTGACTGCAGCATCAATCGAGATTTTAAAACACCTTTGTTTTTGAAGTGATGAGCCTTTAAAAAGAATATTGTATGGATAGCCCTAGTGAATAGGAACTGAGGGAGACACATGCTACCATGCTTGTTCTCTTGCTAGTCATTGACTGGAAATGCTCACAAAAGAAATAAAAAGTACATTTGCCTTGTTAATACAATTTGTATTACATATTCATAAACCATTTTATAAAGCTCCCAAGGAAAAATTCAATTGTACTGAAAGCACATAATGGTAGAGCGACCATACAGAAGACAGGCAGCATGTTACAGAATTAACTGCACAATGAATGAAATGCTATGTCTATAATAAACCCATTCAGATATAAATTATGGGAGAGTAGATGAAATGTTTGTTAAGCAATAAAGCTTGCAACTGTACATGTGAAATTGAATGGGATTTATCATAAAATATTGTGGAGGATACAGGCTGAATATGTGTTACAAATTGACTGAATTAAAAATAATCCAAGGAAAGCAAGCTTTTGGGAGACTGAAAATTTTAGGAAATGAGTTCATAAGCTGTTTAGCTCTGACCCAAAGTCCCCTGGTGCCAAGAAAAAGAGAGGCAAGAAAATAAGAACAGAATAATTTCTTAGAGGACCGCAGTTATGTTGTCTTAATTTTAACCTCCTAAATTTTGTCAAATAATCAGACTCCCTGTTGAACAAACAGCATCTCATTGGAGCAGAGGGCAGAGAATTTGGCCAAACAATGTTTGGTTAGTATGATTTACAGTGGCAGGGTTTTTTTTTCCCCCCTGAACTGTTTATCTCAGTAAAGCTGTTGTATTGAGGACAGGATAGATGATATTTTGGTTGGACCTTAAAGAGATATGTGGTATGTTTTCCCCAAAGACCTTACCAGATATCTCAATCCAAACAAGCAAGCTGCTGAAGAACGCGCTGCCGGGGGCTCCACGCCGGGCTCGCCCGAGGTCCCCTTCTCCGCATCGCACAGCCCCCGATTTTGCTCTTGCTACTTGCCAAAACTGAAAATACTTCCAGTTTTTACAGCAGGGGGGAAATACTGTACTTACAAACAACAACAACAACAAAATCACAAAAGCCTTAGAATTAGATTTAAAATTCAAATATGTGTTTATGGGATACGGGGATAAAAAGCGGGCAGAATAATTTCTGAGCACAAATAATGTTTGTAGCTATGGAAACGTAGGATAACCTAAGGAAATGAGAGAAATTAAACCTGTAGAATCTGCGCCTGAGAGGGTTAAGGGGGTATTGTCCCTTTTCTTAAGGTTACACAGGTGCCTTTTAGGGTATATCTCTCCTTTTCAAGCAGTGAATCACAATCATTTCTCCAAGTAGTTAAATGTACACCAAGGCGTCTGGAAGGCAGAAGACAACGCGACATTTCCGCGCGAGCTTTACGACGGTCTCCCTGACTCGCGCGAGCTGAGCTCCGGCACGGTCTGGGCAAAGGCTGGGGGAATCCGGCCGCCGCGGACGTGGCTGCCGCGGTCTGGGTTTGTCGGCGAAACCCGAGATTCCTGCTGCTGCAGGTGCGTTTCGCTGCGGTGACGGTCGGATCAGGGCTTGTCAGACCGAAGGAGGAACTACAGAACTTCCACCTGATTAACGTCCCTGGCTGCCCAATCGTTCCGTGTAATCTCCTTGGCCGTGCAGCCTGACGCAGTCCTTTCTGTTTTGCCTTTGCAGGCTGTTGGCTAAATAAGGGGATCCCCCTGCCCTCAGCCACGCGTGCAAAGCACTCGGAGCTGTTATCCAGCAGCCATTTAATTTCAAGAGGTAACGCTGTCCCGTTTCTGTGGAATAGGAGCTCCTAAACAACTATTTCAGGGCTTTATATAAATAAATGAGGAGAAATTTTTTCAAGTACTATTTCAGGGCTTTATATAAATAAATGAGGGGAAATTTTTTCAAGTAGACTCCATTTTGTTTCCCTTACTTACCCAGGTACCAGAGGTGCTGTGGATGTTTTATGCCCTTTTTTTTTTTGGAAAAACCACACCGAGTACACACAAACATCAGCAGCCCACAGTGTATCAAGAGGGGCTGGTAATCCTACTGTGTAAAGGGACGTGGCATGTGCCCAGCACTTTGGATCGCATTTTATTGCAGAAATACAGGCTATGAAAACCCTCTTTGCGACAGAGGAAGAAAAGCCTGTTAACTTGTCAGGCTGCATCCGAAAGGCCGAGGGTTCACAGCGGCTCATCAGCGGTGGTTGACATTCGCCTTTAGTGCCTTTGGAAGTATCAAGTTTGCCAGTTATTGACTGCATTGCTGAGTTATCTGTTGTATAAGCACAATTTCCATAAAGGACATAAGGCCAGGGACATGTTCACCGTGCGTTTTCAGATAGGGTTGATTTGATTTTCTCATTTCTTTTCTTCTCTAAATATATTTCTCTCCAACTTAAACAGCAAATTGTAACAATGCTATTGATCGTGCCCTGTTCATGGAGCAATAGCATCTATGTGGCTTTTTTTTTTTTAAATGATATACTCAGAGGTGTGGAAAGAGGTGGAGAAGGTGAAATGCCTCTGTCCCCCAGTGATGAGAGCTTTCCCATCGAGATCAGCGACATGACAGTCCAGGTCCGGTAGTGTGGTAGCAGACTAGGCAGAGCCGCTGAACGTGAAATCTTTCTCTGCCCTTGAGTAAAAGACTCAGGACTTCACATCTTGAGCTTAATATTGAAGCCCCATGATTTTCTTCAATTAACAACTAAATTCCCAAAGGTTGGAATAAATCTGGGAGGAGAATTCTCTGGGAACGCAAGAATTTGAAGTAAGTTGAGGGGAAGAGCATGTCATATATAATCTGCCCAGGGCAAAGAAAATGCATCAGTTTTGAAATGCAGTGTGCAGCTGTTTCAACAGAAAATGAATTGTGGGCTAAAACACAGCATTCATTTGGTAGAACAACAGTGAGGATGTCTCGTTCAATTCTGTCTTTTTACTATTTACTTTGCGTTATTGCAAGTGAAAAGGCAATATCATTCAATGAGGCAAATTTCATTCTTAGATACATGCGCATAATTATCAATGACCTTTTATATCTGAGAGCAGAATTGATTTTGATGAGAGCTCTACCTCCTGCTCTTAGGGCAGGGTCTTGCCCGATTTGTTTTACATGCTCTACAGTCATTATTTGGATGAGCCAATCACAGGGACTGGCTATTATTGATAGATCTTCCAGGAAATATGTCAAAGTTAAGTTTTAAAAAAAAGGAAATTATGAAATTAACATGAACATGTCCTTCTCCCAGTCAAATATTTATTTCAGTAGCCCTTGCTCAAGTGGCAAAATCTAGCATTTGGATGAAATTGATATGAAAGGTTTATTAAGATAAAGCAATTTAACAAATTCTTTATGCCCAGGGAAATATTACTCAAAATAAAACTAACTTGCAAATATTAAGATCACCCTCCGCTGCAAGATGTGCAGACCTGACCCAAACCTTTTTTTAAGGTTCATCGAAATATTGTAGTAATATTTTGCTGTTCTGAAGTAGATCTCATCTTGAGGGATTGCTGGGCTCTGTGACGCACCGTGGTAGAAGGTCAGAGGACTCTTATGACACATGTGTACTGCCCACCCAAAGAGCAGATGGAAGAAACAGGGAGTGCTCAAGCTCACGTGTCCAGTAATTTTAGGTGTGATTAAATACTGAATCCTGCACCTCTGGAAGAATATCTGTTCGGCACAGGAGGAGCTCTCAGCTTTCTGACTCAGAGTGAAGAATGCTTTGTGTCTTCCTAAATGTAGGTCCAGATATGGTCTGGATGGCTGACAGTGGTGCAGCGCATGCCAGAATCTCCCCCTGGCTTTACGCAAAGCGGTAGGTGCTCTGCGCCTACATGTCTCTTCTTGTTTATGCAAAAAAATTGGCTTCCAAAATTAGCGAATGCTTTTCAAGAATTTTGTCCAAGCAGTTTGCTGCAATGAGTCAGTAGCAGAGGCATGAGCAGAACCCAGAGCTCCTCGTTCCTGGCCCCAGACACTAACCACCGAGACCATTTACTTTTCTAGCCAGGGCCAGAGTGAAGATGTGAAAATACCACAGGCAAAATTTGTTTTTTGCAATTTTTCCACTCAGTTTTGCAGACTCAGGAGGTTTGGTTAGCTCTCCGTGTTGAGAAAGAGGGTAATGTTGGCTTTGCCGTGGCGTTTTTTGCTTCTAGGTGTATGAAAGATGAGCCTTTCCTCTCGCTTTCCCCACAATCCTCTGCTCGAAGGTGGGTGGAGATGTACGTTGAGCTGTTTCGGGGTACGGCCAGCGCACGAGGGGAACGCTCATGGGCCGCGGAGGCTCGTTCACAAAGAGCCTGGGGACCCCGGCAGGCCCCCAGGTGACGGCGAGTGGGCGAAGCTCTGGACTGTGCTGTTGGTCACATCCTTGGGTGATCCTATCGGGGCATCAACAGGCCAGTTGTGCCCAGTCATTAAGGAGAGGCATGTCTGTAATTAATGGCAGAAGGCCTGATACAATAAAAGGCACGTCTGCCTTCTGCATTGCAAAGCCCGCATTGGGCTGCAAAAGACGCCAAAGAAAATCAATGTTAAGCAGCTTGTATGGATTTGTGCAGACCTATACAGTTCCAAAGTCCAGACATATTTCTCATTGAGCTGAGTCCTCGTATGTTTTATTTATAATTTAATGCTAAAATTTATGAAGGAGATGCATGGCACAGGGAGAACCCATAACCTTGTCATTTCTTTTCTTAAAGCAGCAGCTACTAGAGCTGGGAAAGAATTATGTCCTCCTCTCTCTCTCTGACTCCCCAGCAGAAAACGTAACCTGATACAATTTCCTTTTTCACTCTGTGTTTGTACAGCTGAGTTGCCCATTGCATATCACGCTGCAATTTTTGAATCAAAATTACTAACTGCCAATCACTTGCTGTAAGGTAAATCACCTCAAATGTTATTCATCAAGCATGCCATGTTACATTAGAGACTTCTATAACTCAGACACTTAAGGTATGAAAGAAATTAATTGCCTGTATTATTTTCCATAAAAACAAATAAACAGCACTAGTCGCCTTTTTAAAGGCAATCGGAGGACTGATTTGAATTCAAATTGTATTTCACGTTAGTTCAGGTACTCACCACTAGAAGTTGTAATCTTGGGACTTTAAATATGGATACTGTAATTTTAGACTGCTACATGCTCTGAACATTTGTATTGAAATTTAAACCATTGCCATGAGATAATAAAAATAATATACATACAGAAGTATTAAACCTGACAGCAGCATTTGCAGTCTGTTTGAAGGGAGGAAGGATTTTCTAACAAATGCAATATTTAGGAGTCCGACTTCTCTATTGTTCCATCATGATGTCAGAGGTATGTTTTCCCTGAAACCCTGGATCAGGCATTTCCCCTTCTGACATCAGCAACAGTTGTGCTACAAAGCCCAGGTGAGACAACAAGGTGCAGGATTTCTGCTGGTGTATGCTCAACCCGGCCAGTGCTGCAGAGCTTAATTGAATTGTACTTGAAACCTAAAACTGGAGAGGTTGCCAGGGAAAGAGCACGGCTTCCTACAGTGGAGAAGACCTAATGACGGGGGAACCTCAAAATGTTTTGTTCTGCTAAATTGCCAAGGACAGGTGGGAGTCCAAAACTCACATAACACTCCTGGGGAAGCTTCCAAAAGTTGCTTGTATTTTGGTTTTCATTTGAATTACCCAAATGGCCTGGTTCAGCAGAATCTGAACTGGGAGTCTCAGGGAAAAGGCTGTCACATGAGATGTCTAGTTAAATTTAGTCAAACAGTTAAATATCACCACTTTTATGGGCAAAAGAAAAGAAACTCCACCTAATCCAAAACATCTCACATTTTCTTTAACAAAAACATGTTTCCTCTTTTATCTCCCTGTTTTTTTTGTGCCATAAATATGTCAGTATTTTAAAAGATGTGGCTGCCCTTATAAATGTATCGAAGATAAGCCAGGTTGTAAAGGATTCAGGTTCATGAACTGTGTTTATACAGTCTATTGTTTAGTACTCATGAATAATTGATTCTTGTCCTTCCTGCACAAATATTCAATCAGATACCATTCAAATTGATAGCAGGTGTCTGATCTAGGAAAAATGGCTATGTTTTTTGACTCAAGATGTGATTGTAATACAACACAACTGCAGCGATGAAGTACAGGGGACAGTCACATATCTCAAACCAGGACCTGTTGAGAGAAGGGTTTTCTAATTCAAACAGCATACAATGCATTTGCCTGGTATATTTTGAATAAGTAACTATCCCAAAACACATTTGTTGCATTTTATTTTAATGGGTATGTATGTGAAATGGAGAATGGATCGTAATTTTTAAAAGCTGCTTGTTCTGATAGGAGATGAGATTATGCAGAAAGAAGAATACAGTTCTGTGTAGTCCATAGTACTGCAGAATCCTTACTTCCCAATAGTGAAAGACTGACTATGATTTCCCCAGACCATGTGATGACCAGGAGACATAGAATAATTGCATTACATGATATATTATTTAAGATCCAGGAGGAAGATGCCTGTTCCTTAAAGCATAGAATCTTTTCAGATGAGTTATAACTTTCCTCTACTGGAAGTATCTTGTAAGTCAGTTTATAGTGAAGCAAACCAAAATGTGCATAGGAGTGGAGCAGGGAGCAGGACCTGCTAGCGTATCCTTGAACTGTGGAGCAGTGCTCATTTCTTGCTCAGGGAGGTTTGTTATGCCCAGGGTGGAAAGAGTGGCTGTGCGGCAGATATACATGCAGAACCCAAATTTTGCTCGCAGGCACATGAAAATAAGTGTGAGAAATCAGAAGTCCAGTATGCTCCAGCTAAAGCCAATACAAGTTTGATCACTGAATTAACCAAGAGAAAATTGATTCTTAGTTGATATTATGAATTACAGAGTATTTTCCATGTGTAATTTGCTGATATTAATAGGGACTCTTTGGAAGAGCCATAGAACAAATATGTAAATAGTTTTTATCATTTTATGTCCTTGTCATGCTGTCCTGCAAAAGTGACTGCATTTAACAGTTTTAAAATGTTCCTGTGGAAGGCCTCAGCCCCTTGAAGGCACAGAGGATAAAAGTGATGCATCAGTGCTCGTGCCTTTTGCTTCGAGGACCCGAGTGCTGTGCTGTGGAAAGGGAAAGGACTGCAGTTTGTTCCAGCTCGTTGCTGCCCAGTGCATGGGTTTCCTTGCTGCACTCTCTAAGGGTATTTCTAGAATTACTGTTTTTATTTGGTTGTGCCTCTTGCCCTTGCCCTTCCCTCCCAAATATGCTGCTCACAGAAGATACCAAACTGGAAGCTCTGAAAACTCTTTTCTTCTGGTTGCCAGCGAAGAAAGTTTTCTGTATTTCTTTATTTACACCATCTTATATTTTCATCCTCTTTCCTATCAAATTGTCTCTGTAGACTTAAGAGGTTCTCTTGTGCAGAACTGATGTCCATTTGGTCTTTGATGATAAACATTTGCCACATGGAAAGATAATGTTGTTTACAGGTGGGATGAGCTCAGACCACAGTCATTAGATTGATGAACAGTCACGTGAGGATAAGAGGTTTTTATAGTCCCTTTGGATTTATACTGTTGAACTAAGCAGCTGTCCACTGCAAATAGTTCACCCAGATCCATCAGCCCACTACCTCTCATGTATTTCCAAAAAATTCATTAAACCGTGGAGTGTTAACTCTCATTGTTTATTTGTGCCTTAATTACTGCTGGCAATTCTTGGGTGGGATTTAGTACCTCCCCCCCTCCAGACCCATCCTACAACCCTCTGTGCGCTCAACCCATCAGTCGCCCAACACATGGACAGTTGTGAGAGCTGCAGCTTTCTACTTGAAGTGGGGAGAGGGGGTGAGGTACTGCAGCTGCTAGACTAGCGGCCCAAAGCAAGGTATATTTTTGAGAGTTTTGCTCTTCTTTTAGATTGAAAAGCTTTTTTTAGGTTGCTTGTTTGGGTAGAGCATTCTGCTGCAGAGTGGTATCAAATGAAAAAGTTCTCTCGCTTTTCTTCTTTGAATACTAAGCACTGTCTGCTTCTGAAGGTTCAAACAAGTGCTTTAGTTACAGGCTGTCTGCTCAGCATTCCAGTGCATAAAACCTGGTATTTTTAGGGAGTGCAGCCCCTGAAGCCAGTAGCACACTAAAATGCTCAGTCTTCCATAAATATTACCCTGCCCCTGACCTTCCTTCATTTTCCATGCTGGATTCCACTTCTGAATCTATTCATTTTGAATAGGCAGCAAAATCCTTCCCTGGAATAGACAACACAGATACACCTTGCCAGCTGTAGCAGTTCGTAATGTATATATTATTGAAATATTGGCAGTGGTCTCTGAAACCACAAGCAGAATTAGTTGTACCCAGAGAAACATACTTTCTTTCAGTGGCTTGAGTAGCCAACAATTACTAAAAATATCCTCCTCCTTTCTATAATTTCAGAAGATAACATAGTATTTAGTGCACAAGTGACATAACACATGAATCAGCTCTTCATAAAGACCTCTTTTTCCCATGGTATGTTAAAAATATTCAGATGGGGCAACACACAAAGGCAGCAATTTCTTTCTGCTCTTTGTTAAGAGCATTTAGTGTTTGAGAAAGGTTTTGAGTTGCCTGCCTTCCAGTCTGAAACTTTCTCTTTGGCCAAGCATAGATGTGAATTCAGCCTTGCAACCACTTTATTTGTGTGCTTAACCTTAAGTGCAGGAGTAACTGCAGCGATGTTCCTAACCTATTATTTTATGCAGTAATAGCCTGCAGAGGCTCTGTATGAGAGGGATCCTGGCACTGGCTGCTAAGAGAGTCGCTTGTGTCCTTAGCGTGAGGCCTGTGTCCTTAGTGTGGTGCCTGCGAGGGGCCAGCCAGGCTGGGGACACTGCAGGAGGAGAGCAGAGAAGAATGATCCCATTGCAACTTGGAGTATGACATTTGCGTTGTTTTTTGCAGTCTCTGCATAAAAATGTATGTTTTGCAGCAACGCACCCACCTCAGGAGTGATCCATAGCTTTTGTATTGTTGCTTGAATCCATGTGCTTAAGTTTGGAGGACTTCAGTCTGAAAAGTTGTCCTACAGACCAAGTTTTGAGTGCTTACAAAGATATTTATAAGGGATATGTATTTGCAGTAATCAAATGATAGTACGAGCAATATACTGTGCACTCTAGGAGTGGCAGGTTGAGAACCCCAAGGAAGAGACTCGTTGGATTGAACAACACATCTTGCATCACTGCAGTAAGGAGCTAGGACCCAAAAGACAAAACTTTTGGAGATCTGGGCTCTGCTGTTATTTCTTGGCTTGGAATTTTTCCTTTTTTTATTGTGAATAAGGCAGGATTTGATGTTGTATTTAGTGCAAAGCCAATCTAATAACCAACTGCTGCTGAAAGAAATAGTTGTATTTCTCCACCCCCTTGGTCTCACTGCCCTGTGCCATCCCTTGCATCAGCACCGCTGCTCTAGCACCTGCAGAAAACTTCCTTGTTTCAATATTTAGTTTTCTGTTAGTTAAGCTCCCTGAATTTGCTCAGATGTCTACTCAGATATGCCGGGCCGGGAAGCAATGAATTCCATGACCAAACATGGGGGGCGCTGCCTTACCTGTAATAGGAAACCTTGACCATAGATTTGCTCAGGATTGGAAGTCATTCACATTGTATATTCATGCTGAATTTTTAGGAATATCCAGCAGTTCAGTTCTCCAGGAAGATCTTAGAATGAACCCATCAGCCTATTAGCAGTGGAGTAGAGTGTGCATTTCTGTTCAGCAAGTCCCAAGTGATAACCTCTGTGAACTTATGGGGAATGAGGGAAGCCCCAAACTGTGGGAGAAGAGTAAACATTGTACCTAGCATTTTGAAAGGAGAAAAAGAAGGGATCAGGAATTCATAAATGAGCCAGCCCAATAGCTATTGCCCAATAGCTATTTCCTGGAAATACACTGAAACAAATCTTTAAAGAATTCCTTTATAACTATTCAGATAAGAAGATGGTAAAAGACAACCAATGTAAAATTGAATTGGTTTGTTCTCAGCAAATCTGTCTGATTTCTTTCTCTGGAATAAGCCTAGGGAAAGGGGGAAGATGTTGCTGGAGTGCCTTGATTTCAGTAAAGCTTCTGCTTCTGTCTCATATAATGTCCTTATGAACAAAATAGGAAAAAAAATTCCAGTAGGGAGTTTGCAGCTGAAGAACTGCATTGGGCACCGTATTTTAAATATCAGGAAGGTGTATTAAAGTCCAGAGAGTGTGACAAAAAATTTGAGATTTATAGAACACGACCTATGAAGAAAAGTTGTGGGAACTGATAAACCTACAGAGAAATCACCATGATAGTTTTTCCAATATGAGAAAGTTTGTTACGCAAAGGATGGTGCTTATTGTTCTCTCTCTACTTGAGGGAATTCAAAAGAAACCAATTTAATTTTCAGCCAAGATGAATTAGGATGACTAGGAGGAAAACTTTCTAGCCACAGTGGGAGTTGAGTAATGATGCAGACTTCAGCAGAGGGTTTCCAGAACAGGGTAGACAGATGGTGGGGAGGGGGTCTGGCTCTCCTAATGATTCAAAGGCTGGGGAGGTCCTATCCAGGCCTGTGTTATTACCTGTTAAGAGTGACCCAAGAGAAAAGCATAAAAGCTACTGCCAAGAGACTGTGAATGGATGGTGGTTTTATCAGATGTTGGTAAATAGCTCTTTCTTAGAGATGGGAATGATATTGCTTTCTAGAAAAAAAAGGGTATTGTCATCGTGAATTGATGGCAAGTGATACATATATATATGTATATGGGAAAACAAAATGTAAAACTTTATAAAAACATAGAATACCAGTAACAGTCCATCACAAACTCTGTTTATATATTGTGATAATAAGCCTAACTTCTTATATTGAACATCAGTTACATTTGTGATCTAATAAAAGATTAAGGTTTTTTAAAGTAACTTTTGCTAGACTCACATGCAGTTTTAATTCACTTACAAATTTTTGTGGGCCTCCTGAGAACTTGTAATAATAGGACAGGAGAGAATGATGCAGAATTCATTTTAATTTGCTTGTCTTGGAATACCCTTTGCTGTTTATATTACAAATTTCAATATACATCTCAGAGGATCAGAACAAGTATAAATATCTATACCAATTTAAAAATGTACCATTTTTAGAACCTGTCGTATATTCTCTGGTAAGGCATGCTATTCATCATCTTATGAGGCCAATTTTTCTTAGAAATATGTAAAAATATATGTACAGCTAATGTAGAGGATCCCAAAAGCTGTGGCTGGGAACATAAATTAAGTCCAAAGTGCTCAATTTTAAATGTATCTTCCTTTTCTACAGCACTTGGATGTTTGGAGCTCCGAGTACTTTCAAATCTGAATTAAATAAGTTTTACAAAGTCCCAGAGAAGGTGATAGTTATTACTGGTTTTATTCCTATTATTTCATAACATCATCTTCCAGAGAAAATGCTGGTATTAAGACACAGTTATTATCCACTTTGATTCTAAAGCCCAGACTGAAAAAAATGGTTACGTGACCAAGGTCACTTGAAAGTTTATGCTGTTTCTTCCCATGCCTCTGTATTTTCCATCACTTTTAGCACTGATAAAGAAAAACACAGTGGCAGCAATGCCTGGTCTCTGACCTCAGTTTTCACGGCAAGCCAATAGGCATTAGCTAACTCCTTTTTGTCCTACCTCTGCTGTGCACAGTCTGTGTTTTCAGAAGTGGAAATAGTGGATCCACTTTTGTATAAAGCCCTCAATTATGAATGCATACACTGTGGCAGAATGACTTCAGGATCAGAATTTGTGATGCACAGGGATTTTAACAGTTCTTGATCACTCTTAATGAGTCTTCAGTCTAGACCTGCTGTATTCTCAGAGTTACCCCAGACAGTGTGTACCGATGAGCTGCTCAGCTGTAGTGGTTACTTTGCTCTGCTGTCACTTGCTGTTCGCATTTCCGCTTGCTCCTCAGCCAAAGAAGGAGAAGCGACCTGCCTGGAGTCTCAGCTGACTTGCCTTGCAAAGTCCTATCAGTAACAATAATCAGAAGCACATGAAATGAGGTATAAACTATTTGTAAAGGTGGAGCTCAGAAGTGCTGAACTCTTAGCTCATTTAGTTAAACAGTAAAATATTACCACTTTAATAAGCAGAAGAAACTCCACCTAATCCAAAACATCTCACATTTTTTATAACAAAAACATTTGTTTCCTCTTCCCCATCACTATTTTGTGCCATAAAGGTTATCCTTGGTATATCTGTTGAGATCCCCAACAGCCAAAAAGTATTAGAGCTGACACTAAGTAAAGTTAATTGACTAAAAACATGTCTAAAATGGCTGGCAGACCACTCCCATTGGGTTGCTTTATGCTGTGCCACAGGTTTGAAGCAGTTAAGAAAACCAATTAACATCAAGCTAGCGTACAATACCGTTTTGTTCTGTAATTCTACCTGTCACATTTTTATTTCCCATTTCTTTCTCATCTTTCTTCATAATTGGATACAAAAATACTAAGCTGTAACTACTTGGGCGAAGAAAGATGAGAAGCAGACCCTGAACGGATCAGCCTGTGTATTAGAAGCTGTGCGTTGTGAAAATCCAAAATCGGTCGGAAAGTGATGATTCAACCAGTAACGTACAGGATGATATATGTAACGAACTGGGAAGCTACAAAGAGCTGAGTTGTGTGGCTTAACTGCTTTAATAGACACTGCGTTTTACAGACCAATGCTTGAACATCTGTATTGGATAGTTTCTAGTGAGGAAACAGCAGTAGCCATAAAATACTCAGCAATGTCCTATATATAACAATGAAGGTTTGAAGACAAGGACACTAGGTTATGCATTTCATTCTTTTCCTTACTGAGAACTCAAACAACAACACAAAGCAGGCGGACCGGCGACTGATGTAATGTCTCCTCTGACACAGATTGCCTTCCAACATTTTTAATAACTCATTTTCCCAAGGGTGGGGTGATGGGGATGCTTTAAGTATTCCCGGAAACTTTTAAAAAGACATGCACCCAAATTTCTGCTGGTCTCGGGCACCTCATACTGCTCATTCCCGAGGAATTAGCTCCAGAGGAGGTTCTGGCTAGGGGAGGGCAGCAGCTTTCAGTGATACTTGTCCTCCGGCTGCGATCGGGAGGAGAAGAGATGCTGCTGGTGCCCGTGGTGGCTGCACGGGGGAAGGGGCTGGAAGAGCACCCATCTGCCCGTCTTTGAGCTCCCAGCAGCATGCGGGAGACAACGTAATGAGAGCACGTACAAGCCTGTCTTTGCACAACTGGTTCCTTGGCACCGAATCCTTGCTTTCTTTCTCGCTGGCTTGAGGGTTAAAAGCACTGGGTAGTTTCAGTGGGCACTGCCAGGTGCTTGGAGTCCTTTAAGCCCCAGGCCCCAGGTGATGTCTTTGTGGCCATTTCTGTGCTGTTTGGGTGAGGGAGGCGATGTCATGACACGATAGGTGGCTCGTCCTGGGTGTTCTCGCATCCCTCCATTTTTGAAACCCTTCAAAGGAAATTATGTGTTTGCTCTCGACTTTTCATCTTTGGCAATTTGGCCTGTCATTGGAAGACTTTTGCTTTCATGGCTTAGAAAGCTCTGTGTGTGTTGCTCTTGAGATATTCTTATCTCATTGAAAAATCCTACTTGGATAAAGCTACCTTGAAACGTACTGGCAAAAGCCATAAAAATCAGCAGAGTATCTCTGGCCTTTGGCTGGGTTTGTCTTTACCTCCCAGTAAGATGGAAGTTGCCCATCTCAACTGCCTTTTTATGTGATTCACCTTAGTTCTGCTAAAACACATTGCCAGTGGAAACAGCCTGGCATCTGTAGTACTTACACATTGTTTGGGGCTTTGAATTACTTATAAACCTCTAGTTTTCCATCTTACATACACAGCAGTAAATGCATAAAGGGAATATGTGCATGAACGGGCTCACTAAAATTATGGGGACTTGAGGGAGGGCTGCAGAGGGCCTGGACACCTTTAGTGAGAGCTTTCTTCGCAGGCGAACTGCAGACAGACAAACCCCCCTGCGCCAACCCCCGCAGCCTCTCGCCCGCTTCGGCCGCGGCCTCCGCCTGGGGCGCGCGTGCACGGCGCTGAGTGCTGCCGGGCAGGCCGCGAAGCCCAGCGCTCGCTGCCTTGCCTCCACGTTTCTTCAACCTAAATGGTCGCAGGCAGCAAGGTAGCCACTCTCGGAGTCCATTTTCCAAAGAAACTCCTCAAATGACCCACTTTATCCTTTTAAATTGCAGTGACCTCTGCAATAACCTGCTTTTAGGACATGCTTCATCCGCTTTAGATAAGTTGTCTTCTAAACTGATTTGTTTTACATGGGGAGAGAGGAGGAAGGAAGAAGGATCTGTTTTGCTTGTCTGGTGCACTTTTAAATGCTCGAGTCACATGGTTGAAGGCACTTGTTTACAAAGGTCATTTTCCAAATACACTTTATTGTAGGTAATGTTTTCTTAGGAAGTAGAGTACTGTTTTATGAATTTCTATTGTTGTAGCTCGTTCCCCCAGTATGTAACTGGTGGATTTGTGATTTTTCAAGGAAGAAAAGGTCTTTCCATATCGCTAATAAAAAATATATATATATCCAACATTCTATTTACAAATATTGAAGATTAAAAGGAGTGTTTTGTCTCTTGGCCAAATATAACAGGAGCATTTGATAAATTCTCATTATGTCCTTGTACTTCTTTAATCAAATACTTCAACTATTTTTGGCTCTTTCTGCAGTTTTACTTCTGCTTCGATAACTTGCACTGCACCATAAGAAAAAAACATTGTCCTTTCCCTGTCTTTGTTAACATCAGAGATATTAAATCTCCTACACAGCCCTACAACCAAAGCTGTATGCATGACCATTAGCGAAAGAAGAATTACGTAGTTGCAGGCAGGCTGTGCACCTTGTGGGAGACTGGGCGCTTGCAAACTGAACGACTCTCGTAGCGTTCTGCACAGCAAAGACTTCTGCTGCTCCCAAAGAAACAAAAAGTATACGCCACTCTCCTATTAGAGATGCTCTGAACAGCAAAACGTACATTTCTTCATACAATGATATCAATAGCTGCATCTAAATTATAGGGTGGGTGTGCTACATCCTGCGTCCCGCAGAGCTGGGCTCCTCCTTGCCCCAACGAGGAGCTCAGCCCCGCTCTCATCCCAGCTGGGCATGCGGGTTTCTTTCTAACTTTCTAAGGCCAGGCTGGTGAGACGTGCTCATCCAGGACTTGCTGCGGGCAAGACATGGGTAGGGTGAGCACGTGGACAGCAGAGCAGGGTATTGCTGCTGCACCGCAGCACCCCGGGAGATCTGCATCCAGCGCTGTATCACTGTAGCCATTAGTATTCAGTAGTGGAAATCAACCCTGAAGTTACTGTATCCAGAGAAAATCAATGTCTGTGTCCTATTACAAACTCAGCGTCCAAGTTCCACCATGTTCCTTCTGTTACAGCCTGGCAAATAGGTGTTACTTTGGGTATTACCAAGTGTATTGAGTTTGGTGAGATGGCTTCTCAAAAAGATTTAGCAGAACCAGAAGTATTTGAGGTGAATTGCTGAGATTCTACTTTGCGCCTGCCCCCTTACATTGTTTGACATTTGGGGATTTCTTCCTACATTTTCCATAGCATCAGCCTTGATGTTGCTTTTACTTCCTTGCTTATAAGATCTCTTTCTTTTGCTTTATCTGGAGCTCTGAGCTTTTCATTCCTGTCCATCCTTAAACTTCACCTCTGCCAGGGAGCTTCATGAGACTGCAGAAGAATATGCTTTCCCACCATCAGTGTGGAAGCTAGTTTGTCCCAAATTCATCTTTGTCTTTTCACAAAGCTTTTTTATGGGGCTGAAAGGAATGTCCAAATAGTAAGTCTGCTCTTTGGGTGATAAGATTTCCTTCTTTGTCTTTTCTTGCATTTTGAAGTGTCTAAGTTAATTAAAATGAATTAACAATAATAAAAATGAGCAATAACTTATGACCCAAATCCAGATAGTCTGACTCTGCAGTTGCTAATATATTTTTAGAGGTGATTTGCTTCTTCCAGGGTTTCTTTGAATCCTTAGCCAGTAGTATAATAAAGGGAGAGACAGACTGACATAGTCATAGCCACAGCTCAAAATCAATGTAATTAATGTTTTCATGTGCAGCTTTTAATTCAAAGAACTTGATGGGTAGAGACCCAGTTTAACCAGAGTACATAGCTATGCCCCTAAATCAAGTGTCTGAAGTCAGGAAGGCTGCTAGCAGAGCTCAGGTTACAAATGTACTTCAGCATTTCTTTGAACTGGGGACCACTCTTTTTTCATCATAATATAATATTTTGCACAACCTAAACATGTAGGTCAAGAGGCCAGAAAATTAGCACAAGCTGTAACACTCTTGTAAAGGGGAGGTGGGAAGGCATGGATGGAAACAAACCCCCAAACCATTCATGTGTTTTAAACAGTTTCCCTTCCCTCCATTCATGAAATGATATGGAACAGCTGGTCGTGAAACCTGGCTGCATATTTGTTAAATTGGAACAGATTACTAAATCAAATTTGTTGACCAATTTTCAAGTATGTGGCCTTGAGATATTAAAAGAAAAAAAAAAAGTTTGCATTGACTGAAGGGGAGGGGGCAACAGGCCAGTGGTACGAACATTTCAGGCTGGTGGCATTTTTTGGCAGGGAGGAGGGGAGGAATCTAATCGCTAACTCTCGTGTGAGTACCCAGCTTAAAACCTCAGGGAATTTTATATAGTGCATGTTGTCAGTATTTTAATCATCCACAGCTGTCAAAACTCTTGTAACCCGCCTCTTCTATTTAAAATGTGTCTTCTAGGCATAAAATAATTAAAGGTGCAGGACCATAAGGTAGGCTCAGAGCCGCTGCAATGTGACAAAACTCCACATATGAAAGGCATTATTTCAGGAAGTTTTAAATATAAATTTTGTTTTGTCAGAAGGCTGCAGGGCACACATTTTCTATACTGTCAAGCTTGATAGTAACAATATTTATATTTCAAATAAAAAGATTAAATTGCAGTCTTGTGTGTTTCTGGTTTTCACATAGTTTTTACCAGTGTATCATAGTGTTCCATATCAGTGTGTCATCGAAACTTTTTTTTTTGCTGACACCAGTTTTGCTTTATTGTAATATTAAGTCTTGTACTGTCAGTCCCTGAATTGAAATAATGAGGGCAGACAGTAGTCTTGTTGACTTACCTATATCTTCCCTTTCCTCAGAACCCCCCCAAAAAACCCTGGAAACAACACAAAATAAAAACAAATCCATTCAAGAAGCTGATTGTAAAGAGCGAGCTTTGGAGGTTGCTAATATAAAATGTCTTTGTGTGTGCGTATGTGCGTGCATGCACTTGGGTGTGCGTGTGTAATCTCTGGGTTTGTGTGTGTGTGTAATTCTGCGGTTTGAAGACCCCAGCTTGCGAGCTCTTGTTCATGTGCCTACCAAAATGCTTGAGTAGCTTCCAAAAAGATTCAAGCTTAGTACGAGAATATGGATGGAAGAGGAGGAGAGGGCAGAGACGTTTCTGAATATTTTCATCTTCTCTATTTGTTTTTAATATTAAAAGAACTACCCCAAAGAATGAGCGTGTCGGTTGTTTTGAGCTGCCTGGTTGGCAGTTGTGAACGTCGAGCTACCACCCACGGGCCCGTTGCTCTCCCTGGTTTGCAGCTCAGCAGCCCCCGGGGGTTGAGCCCGGGCCTTGGCTCATGTCGTCTGTGCGGCGCTGGGCTTTGCAGGGCGACGGGCAGAAACGTGGGAAGGTTCTGGCTGCGGCGGGGACTGAAGTGCCAGTTGGAGTCGCTTCCCCTGCCAGCCGGGGCTGAGCGGCTCCCCTCGGCGTGGGTGCGAACATCACAACCCTTGTGGGAGTCTGCAACTGGCCAGGACTTGCTGTGCCGATTCCCCCACTTCTACCACTGCGTGATGATGATGATGATGATTTTTTCCCCCACTATCGCTCAGTGCCAGCTGATGCTTACAGCTCCCCTGACTGTGATGCATTTGATAAACTGGATTAACCAGAAAAGCAATTCTAAATTTGGCAGTTGTGGAAACTGCTCAAGAATCGCTATCAACCTGGGCATGATATGAGCTTGATTCCTCTCTCTCTGTTGCTGTTCAGTGGCACTTCTTTCTGTCACTCGAAGCCTTTGGTCTGTCATGCGGTCAGTCATGATTTTACAATAATGACATTAAAAGTAAACACCACTATTGATAATGTGTAAGATGGGCTTAGCTGTATTGCTGATACTTAGCTATATTGCTAAGGCAACTTGCAGGGAACTGACTGTAGAAGTGCATCTCCAAGAAACTTGTCAGGCAGGAAATATTATTTCTTTTGTTATTAGTTTCTATACCAGGAAAAGCAAACTGCCTGAAATACATAAGCTAATGAGTGACAGATCTGACCATGTAATTCTCATGAATATCCTTGTAATTACTCAGTTCTCTCCCCATTTTATGCTGTAATATCAACCCTGAAACTGCCCAGAGAATAACTTCCTACTAAAGGAAACCTGTGGACGTTGAAAAGTTATTCAAAGTTATGCAAAGCCAAAAGAGTTTTGAGTTTTGGATTTTTTAAAGTGCTACTGATATTCTACAGTAACAATCTTTTATTTCATTCTGTAACTGGCCAAGAACTTTTTAGTTCACTGTAGAAAGTGGTTAAAGAGTTTCATGGATTATACGTACATGAGGATTAAACGTCAGTAAAACAGTTGTGCCTAGTTAAGAATATCCTTGCCTTTTCCCGTGTATAAATCTGTGCCTATGTGCATCCCGCTCCTAAATTCTTTGCAAAAGTGGCCAGCCTGATGAATTGATCAAAGTAGGTGCATCAGGGGAAGATATTTAAAAGTAAAGCTTACATACAAGTGGAAAAGAGGAGACAACAGGTGGCACTATCCATTTTATTCTCCAAATCTGATCTTGCCTAGCACCCCCCCAATCACTTTTTTCTCAGATTGAACTGATGGATGTACAAATCAAGCTATTGCAGCACACACATTTCAAATGAGGTAGGCCTATTCTGATGGAAACATCTGGTTTCATTACACCAGGTAACACCTGCATGAAATTACATCTGTGCTGAAAGTCCTTTAACAGAATTTGGTAATTAAACTAAGGCAATCTAATCAAAGAAAGGCATGAAGAAGGTGATACATGAAGTTTCATTCTCTGCCATGTAAATAAACTGCATTAGTATATTGGGTCTTTCAAGAAATGGTTAACATCAACAGCTTGCAATTGAGTAGATTTCATGTTAAAAGCAGCCTTCCATAGTATATCCATAATATATATTCTGATCTTCCAAACAAATCTCCAGGGTGCTGTCTGGATTTATTGCACTTAATAGCATATTTTTTGGAGTGTACAATGTGTGGGTCCAACTGAATTTTACTAGGATATTCCGTGGCTCAATTTCCTTTCAATATGTAACTGTGTCCTTTTCAAATTTTACTTTAAAGGCTCATATAATTGATTGCGTTGGTGGAAAGCCTTTGTTCTTTGCCCTATCAAATGGGTTCTGAAATGCCAAGACTAGCCTTGAACTGAGCACAGGCAAGGAGCTCAGTCAGTGTAGCGACACCCATGCCTGAGTGGGGTTTTTGAGTTGGTTTGACATGTCCAATGTCCAGCTTCCCCTCCGTGTGTCCTGTTGCTGTGAAATGACCCATATCTGAGCCTGCAACTGGTTGAAAATGGAGTTTCTGGCTTCGATCCTTGGTTGTCTTGTGATTCTCCTCAAAGGAGATGGTTTCCCCACCTTGGAGTAGGTTGTGTGTTAGCCCTGCACGGGGTACAGGCACTTCTGGCTCTGTTTGTGCTATATTCTGCCATCTGGCTATGTCACCTGGAAGGCATAAATAAAGCCATTGTTTCACTCATTCTATCAGGGGTTGCATATATTTTCCTTGTCAGAAAGCACAGAATAATAGATCCAGCAGAAATCGCAAATAAATGCTACTACTGTTAGAAACAGACCAAGGGCAGCAGAGTTAATGCTCATAGTTTTAGGATGAGTTCCAGCAATTCTTTATGGAGCTGATTGACATTTTTTCACAGATTCCCCCTCCCCTCCAAAGCTGACTTTTTGGCCACAGAAAAAAATTTAAATGAAAAAATTTAATCTTGGTAATAAATGCCCTTGCTAAGTATAATAAGTTTTCCAGACCTTCTCTAGAGAAAGAACAGTCCTTGGAGCATAACTGGAAGTCAAGGTCTCATCTTGGAAGTCAGCTTTTAGGCAGACTGTTTCTTTCTCTGCTTTTGAAGCAGCATATTGCTAATCACCTGACCTTTGAACAAATGCAACTTATTTGTTCGGGATACTTTCATCCATGTTAATCCAGATGTGCCTTTTAAAAATATATTCCTCCTGTTGATTGCTTGATGTTCTCAGAATCCCTTTCCATGTACATGCCCTCAAGTGTGGGACACGGAGCAGTGCTGGATTTGGGAGAGCCGTCAGGGAGAAGTAAACTCCAGAGCTGAAAGGTCACCTTGTCAGAAGTATGTCAGAATGTTTTAAGCTGGTGGCCTCTGCTGATTGCTGCTACTGTCTCTTGCTACAGGTTGAGGACCAAAGAGCCCTTTACAAGTGAGCTGTGTTTAGAGGTAGAGACTAGAGCCAGGAGCAGGCTGCAAGCTTCCTAACTTATCCTTGAGACACACCTCCTATGCACACTTGCTGTGCTTGTCCGTTGTGAGTGTAACGTGTACAATGTCTCTGTGCTAGTGCTTTCAACATGAGGCCGTTCGAGCTTCAGTCTGAGAGCCAAGCGTGTGCATGGCATTCTGGCTAGTGCAATAGCCCACAAAAGTCTTTTCCTCCTTCTCTAGCATCTGTAAATACAATGGAGATAGTGTTCCCTTGCTGTTTGCAAAGGTAAAAAAAAAAACAGAAGACAGTGGCAATAAACTTTCTGCAAAACCCTACTCCGCTGAAGATTTAAAGGATTGACATTTGCATTATATTTTTTCCCCACCCAGTTCTCCTCATTAGCTGGATATCTTTATTTTCTAAATATTTACCACCTAAACCAAATTTACAATTTAATTTGCTGCATAAAATCATTTATTGACTGATAAAGCTCATTACTAAGGCCTAGCCCAAGCTGTAGCCTGCCACGACAGTTTTAATTCTTGTAGCAGCAGGCTACTGCAAGAGAAAAACAATCCTGTCACGTTAACGGCAGGGGTCTAAATTATTCAAATACACTAAATCCTCCCAGAACAGTTCCCCTGCTCATAATTTGTCTTTTCTCACCAACAATTAACTAGCAGTATTCTAAGTTAACTATGCCAACTCTTTTGAAATCTCAAGGAAAATGGAAACATACATGCAACAAATGTTTTTAGAAAAGAATACATTAAAAGGCCAATGCTGGGAGACTTCCTAGAAGAATGTAATTGTTTAAATTGATCCATGGCTTTCTTTAGTACAGAAGGAAATTACTGGATGTTTGCATGTGTAGATGGATGGATTTGATGCTCACTTTTGGTGTGAGATGGCACACTTTGACCATTATTTACACCTGCTGATGACCCATTCAAGTTCTGATGCGTATCAGTTCTGTTGAACTTAGAGGAGTGTCTCTTCTATCTCCTCACTTCTATCAGAGCGTTTGCTGTCTTCATGATTATGCATTGTTATAAATAATTGCAATACTAAATATACCATACTGTGACATGTAAGGCTGTAGTATGCTGTGAACGTGGTGAAGACTGACGGATATGGCTGGAAGTAGCTGATATTGGGCATCCTGAAGAAGCTGAAGGCCTGATTCTGTCCCAGTTGGGTCTCTTGGATTCTTCTTTGCAAGTCAGCCCAGTGAAATTGGGCTGGTAGGTGGTCTTGAAATGATTCTCTAATTAGGGCAATTTATGAAGTTAAGAAAAAACAAGGTTTCTGCTGCCTTATGTGCTTTGATTTTTGGCCCACTGATCAATTTGGTTTCAGTCCTCTGCATATTGCAGAATATGGGCTTGCTGTTTTCCTGATCTGTACTTTATTACTAGCTCCAGTAGGTAATAGACCCTATTATGCATGTGTGAATAGACACACATACACCCACTGGAAGGCTGAGCAAAGGGGGATGTTACCTCACTCCACTGATCATGAGGAAGAGTTATGGTTTTCTGTAAGGGAGAAATACTTCTGTTCTGCAGAGGACAATTCAAATCATGTGTGTCTTTGTGTATGTATGACAAGCTCAGCCCATACATCACAGTCAGTGACGGGCAATAGTAAAGTCTTTAGCATTCTGGTGTCTCGTATAAATATTGCTGCTATATAGCACTTTACACTGCTTGAGAAACCTAAGTCCAAATTTTCCTTGTCCCATTCATTTTCTCCCTTCAATTTTTGTGGCAGTCCCAGCGCAGAATAGTTGCTTGTGCAAGCCTTCAAAGTTAAAATGATGGCTCCAATTTGTGACCAAATAGCTTTGACATTGTCTGTGCGTTTGCTTGAGTTTATAAAAGACTTTGCTTTTCTTATTTAATCCTTTAATGTTAGGGCAGTGTGATGAATGCAGTAATTCTTTCTGGTATGTCTGTAGTGACAGTACTAGCTCTCCCATGAAATTCTCAGTTTTGAAACTTATAATTTTTTTTTTTACCCTCTCCTATGCATTACTATAGCATGCATAGTACTTTACTACTGGGATGCATCTCTGAAAATACATGTAAACATAGGATGGGTTTAAAATATATAAAAAGAATACACAAGATTATGCATTATTTGCTACCCCACTTTTCTAAATGTCATGTATCTGAGACCAGTGAATGTGGCTGCTCGTGACGCTGATTTACCCCAGAAGCTATGGCCTGTGTTTGATGTGTGCTCTTATTACACACTCTTCTTCCCCACTTCCAATGTCTTTTTATGTTCTGCTGATGGCTGCTGTTACCTGTGGACCACGCGACAAAAGCTGTCCTTCATGTTTTACACTGTGTCAGACTGTGCCAGACAATGCACCATGAACTCGGTTTTTAGATGGAAATGGTTTTAAAGCATGCCCTTTCCCTCAGAGGAGTTATTGTCATTCATGAAAGATTATTTATCAGCTTTATCTGCTAACATTACTCATGTGCTGTATCTTTGATGGATTTCTCATCTTACGTTTCTAGAATACATGTGATGGCATCTCCTTCTCCTGTAACAGTTTTATTGTGACAACTGAGTAGACTGTAAGCACCTCTGAAACCAGGTACCTTGTCCGTCCATCTTAGATCGAGTTCTGTTAGGGGACGATGCATGAGGAATTTCTGATATATCCTTCTAGCTAAAAGTACAGCTTGCATGTGGGTCCTAGCTTCTAACTTCTTAATTTCTGCTTCCATGAGATGACTGTCATTTTCTTTTACATCTTTCTGCTTCTACTGTCTCATACTTCTGGGCAGTCACCAGTCTTTGGTTTGTCCCTGGAGGAAAAGAAGTGTCTGTATCGTAAGAACTGAGCGTTTTCCCGGTGCGGTGTGATTGGCCTCCATCCAGTTCCTGCTTGATGGATCGGATTTTCCCTAGTATAAATCAAAGAGATTGCAGTAAATTCGGTCGAACTATGCTGATTTACACCGCCTGGAGGACCTGGCGCTGCAGTGCCAGATCCGTCACTTAGGGATGTGTCCGACGCTGCGGCCGGTTGAGCGCGTGCTGGAGTGCCGCCGCAGGGAGCTTGACCCGGGGCTGTTTATTCCAGACGTGCCCACAATTGCAATAAACCCTGGCTGCTCCGAACACGCTGTGCTAGCTCCTCTGTGTGTGTGCGGCTTCGAGGCTGAAGTTGGTTAATTGTGGCAAGTGTGGTTTTCTGGGACATCTAAGGGTTATGTCACTTTTCTAAAAAACTCTTTGATCTCGAATCAAAAGAAGAGGGTGGGTTTTTAATGCCGTCTTAACTGTGTGGCTTTTGCAAATTAAAAACCCACTTGAAATTGGTTATACAATATGTGCTTGTGTTTCTCTAAGACTGATGAGACCACCTTTGACTCTAAGCTGCTTTTTCTAGCAGATCATCAGGAAAATTTGGTAACAAACAGT
Source organism: Apteryx mantelli (assembly GCF_036417845.1). Classification (NCBI taxonomy): domain Eukaryota; kingdom Metazoa; phylum Chordata; class Aves; order Apterygiformes; family Apterygidae; genus Apteryx; species Apteryx mantelli. The sequence goes on from NC_089987.1 coordinate 6,651,006, forward strand.
TAGGAAAAGCTAGAGGGAGCTTTTGAAATAGAAACTGTGCTTTTCTCTGTGTTTTGCGAGCCAAGGCTTTAATTTACAATAATCACAATAAGGGCAGAAATGAAGCAGCTAGCGCAATGTCTCATGTCAGTAAGCAAAGTACTAGAAAAAAACATATTTTTATTCTGTCTTTGTCACTAAAATAATCACAGTCTTAAGTAGTTAGCATCAAGGGTCTTATTCATATCCCACTGATTTGGCCAGAATCTTGGAATTTACTGAACTTCTGATTAAACTGTTTGTTTCTTATTACCTTGTAGCTCCATATGTATTTTTATAATCTAAGGACATTCTTCTCAATTGTTTGCACCTAATGCATTCATTTATGCATGCTGTGAGCTAGGACCATGTAGGTGAGAAGGTTTTTGAATTAATGGAGCCTTTCTTTTACCAAGGAGATCTGGCACATTTAACAAATACTGCAAATGTAAACCTATAGAACACTAGTCCTGCTGGCTCTCTTTGTGGATTCTTTTGGAGTAGCCTGTGGACTTCAAAATATGTCTGAAATAAAAGCTGGAAACTACTACTGCTATTCAATGGATTTTGCATTTTGTTAAGCTACTGGGTGAAATGTTTGAAATGTGCTTTTTTAAATCCTGTTTGAAAACCAGATTTTGTAGATCTAGTAACTGATGTAACAGACATACATTGGAGTCTTTGTTGTCCAAATTATGTTTTTTCTGTCAGAATTCTGTGGTGGCAAGAGTAAAGACATTGATGAATTTCGGATTTCTGCAAAATCTATTTGATGCTTTAAGTAGTTTGACAAATTTATTAGAGTTTTGAAGAAAGGAAAAAATATTCCGGCTTTCCTTAAACAATAATATTTATCATAGCCCCTATTGTCTGGATGAGACTAAAGGAAAAACGTTGGTGGAACCCAGCTTTATTTCATTCTTTGTGAAAGAAATGAGATTTCTTATTGTGTGTATTCATATGATAATAAGCCTGGTCTGTTCTAAGCATAACCAGTCATCACTGTGTGTGGGTAAGTTGCTTGCCAAAATACCTGCATATGGGAGAGACATTCAAATACCATCACTTTATTTTGTTGGGATTTCCTTATAGGTACTGTGTTCACAACCACAGTATATATTTAACTTCTCTCATGCATATATACATGAGAGAGAGATTACATTTTCCAAAGCAACCAGTGATTTGGTGCAATCAATTTTTGGAGGGATAACTTAAAACAATTTTAAGCAACCATATTTTCAGGGAGATAAGTGCCCTCAACTTCTGAAAAAAATCTCTTCATCAAGTCTCTAGTTTAGCCACCCAAAATCACTAGTTGTTACTTGGGAAATTTAAGCCAGAAGTAGCTAGATGAAAAAAAAAAAAGTTCAGAAACCAATGGCAGTTATTACTCTTCTGGACTGCTGAGCTCTTTTGGAAACATGGCTATTTATTTTGATACCTAAGCAGGAACCATTTTGAAAATCTGCCGGGTACTTTGCTGCATTTGTTCACGTGGGAAAGGAGGAGACCCGGCTCTGCACGGCTTACAAAGCCAGAACTGCGCTGGTCTCCCGCTCCCCGGGCTCCAGGCAGTGGTGAGATAAATGCCCGCGAGCAATTGCCATGATCTCATTTTGCCTCCATCCCTATGACATGCAGTTGTTGGCTCCTGAAACCCCATTTGACTCAAGGCTACTGTATACATTTCATTTCTTTCATGTGAGCTTTTGAAAGTCTCATCTGATAAGGTGTGAGTAGCTGGTGTGCACATCTAGTTCACTCGACCTACAGCTTAACACGCTCTGTCCTAAGTGGAACTTTTCTGCCGTTTTGTTCAAATGCTACTTTGCGTGAAAGTAAGTCTTCTGTTCCTATCATTAAATATGCCTGAATCTTTGGGGGCACATCACAGAGATTTGAGGTTTTGTTGGGTTGAAGTCTGCCCTTGGATACAAATGTACAATTCCCAGTGTGATCTGCAGAGAATTAATCTGTCATTAGCAATATTGGGTGTAGCGTGTCTAATTCCCATGCACCACCCTGAAAATTTCCACCACCCCCACAAATGGAAAAGAAAAAGAGGACTATTCCACTTATTCTTTTTTATATGTAAATGAGACTTAGAATAATTGTTTGATAATGACATGGGTTTTTTGTTGTTGTTTGGAAATATCTCTTGACAATAATTTATCCTGCAATTATTGTTGCTTAGTCCTATCCTTATAATTAAGGTCAAGAAAGTGTTGTTCATCACCTCATTAAATGTTTTCTCTTTCAGGATGCCTGACTCTCTTTAACACAGCCAAGAGCTGATAAAGCCACTTGTATGCAGAGCTGGCTGCCTGCAGATCTTTGATCTTTTTTTTTCTCCTTCTTCAAGAATATGACTTTGTGAAGTAGTTGCTGCTGCAGTTTCAGTTTGTTGTTTTAAACAGCTCGGTTGCTATAAATACTCATTCACTTTGATTTCCAATTGGCCTTGTAAGACAATTGTTTTTTGTTGGATTCCCACTGAATAGATAGCTCTCCTGCCTTATTCTGTGGCTTTTTTTTAAAAAAAAGAGATTAAAATATAGCTTTCTTTTTAAGCTTTTCCACAGCTCACGTCTTCCTGAAAAGGAAAAACATCAACCTGTCCTGCTCTAATGGCTGAAGAATTCTTTGCACTTCTGTAATGCCTCTCCGTTGGTTTTATGGGGAGGGAAGGGTCTTGTCTGAGGCCAGGCAACAAATCAGCAGCATCTGCCAGATCTTTGATAGAGTTCTTTAACAGAAACCTCCCTTTATTCTGTTGTACTCTTCCTCCTTTATGCATTTTTGCATTTGAAAATAATCTGGTACCAGAAACCTGTTTCTAGAAGCTGTTCTGCTGTCTAAGATATCAGGGGTTGTGCTCATGTGGAGGGGTTGTCCCCCTGTGAGAACCTGTGTGCACCTTGCCTCCTCTGTCACTACAGTGGATAGTGGTAGTGGAAACCTCAGCTGCAGGCTGAAGGAGGGAAATTTGAGATGTTTTTATAAAAAACAAGTACTCTTAAAAGTCCTTCTGACCTTCCTACCCCAAAAGAAACAATCTAATATTGTATTGTATCTAATTGTATTGTATTGTATATCTGTTGTATTGTATTTAATATTGTAATTCACATCTTTCTGTGCTTTAACAATTGTATTTTTAGTAGTGTTATATCTTAGGATGAATGAATTCTTAGGATGATGAATTGCATTGGCTCTTTCAGGGCTAAAAATGAGGGACAAAAGAAAAACCTTCATGAAACTCCCGGTGTGGAGAAGGGCACACCCTTTGGCTGTTTCCTGCCATGCCTTCTCTGGCTCATGGAACAGGCAACTGGCAGAGCTACCTGGTTGTTTGTGTTGGTTTTCCTACAAAACTGAATTGGTCTCATCTTCCATTACTGCAAAAGTGACTGTGTTTATTATCATTATTCATTTTTATTATTATCCAGAGACTCACAGTTTGTAAAACATGCCTGGGAGTAGTAAAGAGACATAAAGAATGGGCGTATTCCACTGATGACTCAGCGGGGAGCTAAAATCAAGGAGTTTTGTGTGTGTATCGGTGGGGCCTCTCTTTCTACTGTCCAGTAAAGGAGAAACTGGCATTTTTTGCAAGAGAGAAATACATACATCAGGGACTTTAGGAGTCAGTTTCCATAGAAAATTATCAGGACTTTTTCACGTAGGACTGAAGCACCTTTGACAATGTTGCGGGGGCTCTAGATTAGTCACCTTGATCTTATCTCTTGCTATTCCTGAAAGGTTTGTATTTCTTTTGTTCCATTCCTTACATGGTTGCTTTCATTGCGGATCTCCTTTGTTTCCCTTTTTCAAACTTTCCTCCAGATAGAAAAAGGACCTTCACAAGTGTGAGGTACAGGCAAATAAGATGCCCTGAATTAAGATGAGACTACTCCTTACTCCTCTGCTCCAGGTTATGCCATGGTAATATAAAGTAGCAGCCAGTGTATTAATAAGCCCATGGTGCTTCAAATACCCTCTTTCCTCTTTTTTTTTTTTTTTTTTTTAGGAAAGTGCCAGTGTAGTAACATCTGCAATCATTTATTGAGTACTATTCAATGCTTTGAATAACTTTCATCTGCCTCACTTAAATAGTCTGTCAATGACCAAGGATACAAAGCCAGAAGCACATGTTTAAGACCGTGAATCATCCTTCAGTTTTAAGGGGGCTTCTCACCCACACAAAGTTCAGTTTGCGGTTAATGGGTCTGGGTGAGCTGGGGCCTGCGAGCCGAGTGCAGCGCCGTGATTCTCTTGGTGGTGACGGTGCAGGCAGGGAAGCTTTGAAAGCAAAGGGAGCAGCAAGTGCTCCTCTGCTAAGCCACTTAACTGATTAAAATGACCCAGTGATTCATTTAAGTAAGAGATTACTTGCTCAGGCTTGAACTGCCTAGTAATAGTTGATCTTGACTATTTGCGTAATCTGATATAAGTGAATTTCCCTGTTAGCAGAGGCAGCTGTGCTTATACCTGAAAGGTTTTTGTTTAAAATAAGAGTTCAAATAAAACCCCATACCTTTCCAGTGATCCCAGGGCTTTCTGTGTGGGGCAGTCCCCAGGTAGGGAAGGCCTAGATGTTCCTCCTCCTGCTTTATTAAAACGAGCGCTTGGCGGCAGGGGTAAAATTGGGATTGTGGTGATTAAAAGAGAGGTCACTTGTTCTACGCCAAAGAAGGGAGTGCCCTTATAGCAGGTGCTTGTGGTCCCAGGAGAGGTCAGTGTTCACATGCTGCCGCGATGCTCCGGGATGTGCTCCGCCGTGCAGCGAAAAGAAATGAGTTCGGTGTTCAAGCATAAATTGGATGTGGTCAAGGAGGAGACGTCTGCTGGGAACTATGAAATATTGAGTCACCACCTCTGGGCCAGGAAGGTGGAGGGTGAAGGCAGGCCTGCGGAAGCATCAGCAGCCACCTTCTCCGTACTCCTCCGGGGGTGGCTGTGATCGGCTGTGCTCCATGCGGGATATGGGGCTGCAGGGATCTGTGGTCTCATGGCCATTCACGTGCCCCTGTGACTTCAAATTCAACAGCGTTAGCTCATTTAGGTGAGGGCTATGCTGCTACAGGGCATAAAATAGTGAAAATACAGTTTGGAGTAAAGTCCTGGAAAGGAGAAATCATCAGTGACTTGACCCAAAAGCTGGGTGTATAACTCCTTGTGGAGTGAAGGGAAAACCCGTCATAATTAAATAAAAATGAAATACCTTTTTTGGATGTGCCAGGGCCTTAACTGGTAAAATGCTCTGGCCTCTTGTCAAAAATCCAGTTAGTCATGTGTATTCACATGTGTGACCCAGATTCGCACCAGATGATGCAGAAACCAATGGCCCACTTGAAAGCAGACATTTGCCACATAGCTCCAGACATGGTGCCTAATTCCATGGAGTCAACAATGAAAGAAATTGGGCGTCCCATTTCAGGGAAGAGAGGCTTCTTGCAGCTGACGCTGCGGGCAACATGGCCAGCTCTGACCCAGCGAGTAGACCACAGTGATCCACCTTCTGCCCATCAGCTCTTCAGTGTCCTGTGTTCCAAATACTCCTTGAAGTATACAAGTGGAAGGATCTTCCAAACCCTTGACTAGAGATCCTGTCTGATTATGTTCCTGTTATAATATGATCTGGTCACCCTTGCTTATCACTAAAGCTTCTTCTGTAAGTCACTGGTGCTACAACCAGCGTGTTTCAGGGGAAGATAAATCCTTTAGTACGCGTTAGAGCAGCTTTAGTGAGAGCTACCTGTCAGCTTAAATCTCCCAGAAATTAGTTAAAAAACACTCCAGATCGGAGTGGTGAGTTCCAGATGCTTGAGTGCACCTTGGCGTGGATGTATTGTGCACATAGAAGTGTGATTCTGCTCCTAAGAATCCTTTTTTTTCCTTTTTTTATCAGCTCATATGGTCTACACCTGTACTTTGTTGGCAACACAGCCTGCTGCAGCTTCAGTTTTGAAGATTCACAGGAACAAATCTCAGCTGTCACTTAGCTGTTTGCTCGTGTGAATGTGTGAGGGGGACTTTTGTTTCCTAAGTTGGGAAACCTAAATGTTCCCTGATGAATTAATACATTACATGAACAGACATTTATTTGATTCTTTTTTCATTTTTCTTTTTCCATATTTACATTAATAAGTAAGGGGCAAGAAAAAGCAGAACCTTTTTCAAGATTTGTTTTTACCTGCTGAAACCAAGCTAAAAAGAGTAAAATTGGAACACTGCCTCACTAAATTAAAATTGAAATTTAAGGATTTGAGATCCTCAGGCCTTATTCTGATTCTTCCTATTTCAGATCAATGGGCAAGGGTTGGTCAATACCATCACTTGTGGCCCGTTTCTTTGAAGATAAAAGTAACCATCATTTTTGCTGTTTTTTTGTCTTGCATTCATTGGCTTTGTGGTCTGCAATCTCTGACATAGGAGCTGGTAGGATTATGGTCAATTTTTTCCTCAATCATTCGTGCTCAGGTGGTGGTATTAAAAAAGGCTTCTGTTTTGGCCTGTGTCTGTTTTACACCCTGATTAATAGGTCAGCTCAGGAAGCATAACTGGAAAAGCCATTTCTAGAGGTTGAGCAACGCGGCACTTCTCCAGTACGTATTCCATATATGTAAGGGGTAGGCTTCAGTGATCTGTCATAGCAAGACTAATAGGAGGCACTGAAAACCATGCTAAACATTGGAACGGTACACGTCCTTCTGTATAAAAAACATGTAGTGTCTTCATCTAACCTCCACAACGCCATCAAAATAAATGGAAAGTGCTTATCCTTTTAATTCCTTTTGATAATTAGGTCTTGGCTATATGGATATATTAAAGACCAAATGTGTGACTTGTCTTTGGATTCTGGTCCATACTTGTCTAAACTGGTAATTTTCCCTACTGGGAAAAGATATTATTCATCAGTCACTTAAACAGTTAAGCAAATCTTTTGTGGGCCTGATTCTGAGCTGGCAGTTGGGCATAACCTTTGCTTCAGTTACATTACTGCTGATTTATTCCAATAAAAAGGAGAAGAGAGTGTGTCCCAATTCTGTGGTGACTAAGACCTACAAGAGAGAGTAGCACGACATATTTTCTAGGAATTTTTTGACTATTTTAAACAGTGGCTTAGATTTAGTTTTTGGAACTCTGTTGGCTTCAGGAGGAAGCTCTGTGCATTTCTCATTCTGATATATACCTATTGACCTTTCCAAACTGGTCTTTAGTTGACTTTTTAGTGTGACTTTCTAGCTTTTGAGCAATTTTGGTTTCAGTAAAATGGAGTGTTGCCAAATGGGTCTTTATCATGTTAAGTTTTATTTATTGACAGCTTGATCCCACATTCATTGAAGGCAAGAGCAATGCTCCTATTGATTTTCATGGCGTAGGGTCAAGGCCTTATATATGGCAATGGGCAATATGCCAGCAGTAATCTGATTTGTTTTGCTCTTCGGATGCATGTATGACTGAAAATTCTCATAACTGACAATTTGGGAATCAAAATCCTCTGTTTATCAGGACTTAGTACAACTGAGGATGGATTTGCCAAAGTCCAGTGTTGTAGTGAGACCACTAGTGTGGGTGAAGGGAAGGTTTAGTTTCCTTGCCAGTCTGTGACTTTTGTGGAAATGTGTTTGTGTCCTATGGATTCTGATCTATTATGAATCAGCGGTGGCCCACCAACTCATTTTATTTAAACTACTGAAGATTCACAGATGAGTTGAGTTTTACTTGCAGTCACCGTGGACTGCAGTGGAGCCAAAATTCTGGTGGCAAAATTCCTGAGCTAACTGGTTTCCACTTTAAGTTAAATTTTAAAAAACATTATGATGATTAAACCTGGCTAATTATTGTTGTCATGAACACTAAGCCACGTGTGGGGCCTTCAGACTGTCTCAATGTCATGCTGCTTCATTGATTATTTTGTTCCCTCCTTGAAATATGTTGTTCTGGGAATAGGAGCAGACTGTGGCCTTCATGACATGTCCTAGAGTGATTCTGGAGTTAAACATTAGATTCAGTGGGAAAAAAAAAAAATCCAAAAAGAGAATAAACAAAATAATCTAGGACTCCAAAGTCTGGACCCCGTGGTGCTTGCAGCTTACATAGTTTATGGCCTGTAGCATACATGGGGAAGGAAAACAGGTCAAATGTTTCTTTCGCCTCCCAGTGCTCCACCAGTGTAGCCCGTGTTAGTCCTGCTGCTGTGTACCTTAATGATAGTTCTTTTATGTAAAGAGTGCTGGATAAGGCTGAAGCTCAAGTGGGAGTTTGCTGTTCCTGGCTGGGCAAAGGAGATGCGGCAGCGTGAACTGGGCCACCATCCAGCAGCAGAGGCGTGTGCCGGCAGCCCCGGAGAGAGCCAGTGCATTCAGCGCTCCCGCAGTGCACGGCCACTACCCCCAGGCACTAATACACTGCAATGACTTTGTATCAAGTCAGGTTTTCTTTTTAATCCATTTTTATTCATATTCTTTTCTTCTCCCTTTTTCCCTCCTCCTTACACCTTTCTGGATTTCTTTCAACCCTCCGTCTGTAATATCAGCTATTAGCATCTGGAGGCGGACGTTGCCTCAGCTCACATTGTGGTGCCCTTCCATTCTACCTGCGGCGCCGGTGGCTGTGAGCGGTTGACCCTGGGACACAATCCTCTCTAGCTTCACAGCACTGCTGGCATGTGTGCCCGAGAGCTTGCTGTGATTAAAGTTGATTTAAAAAATCAGGAGGTAAGGAGGTAATGCTCCATTCACCCAGCTGTACCTGGAGCCAGTCATTCATGCTTGAGAGAGCCTATGGCTGCAGGAGAGCTGCATTTCCTGGGGGTGTTGGGTGGTGGTGCAATCAAAAGGGCTAAAATTGTATATTAGGTGGTGGAATTTGATCTCCAACATGTAGGGGCAGATTTTAGATGTGGCACACCAAGGAGAAAGCCTGTCTGATTTGCATGACAATGTTCTGCTGCCTGGGAAATGTGTAGGACATGGAATGAAATACAGCCTTGGGGAAGCAGCAGTTTTGTCCAAAGAAATGAAGAGATATTAATTTAGTAAAATTGCATAGATCTTTAGTAGGTGCAACTCTGGAACAGGAGCCAGTGTTTTCTTTGATGGGTCCTGTCAGTGATGAGAAATCAATCACAGTGCACAAACCTGAATTTCAGCTGGTTGATCCAGTCTCCATTGCACCTGTGCTGTTCCTTCATTGCTCTAAAACAGAATGTGGCACATTAGGTTTCCTTTTTTAAAGACAAGCTTAAAAGATGATACACTTAAGTCAAAAATGAAATTTAAATAAGGATGAAACTGTAGTTTATAGTAATAACTTAGGTGCATATAATCTCCAAATTAAACATTTGTATGTCCTCTGGGACACCTGTAAGGTAGGCAAACAGCAGAGGTATATGCCTGCTGGTTGTGCATTAGAAAAAATGGGTGGAAACTCAACCTTGTTACCTAACAGGGTGGCTGGTGCTGCAGGGCATCTTTATTAGTCTGCTACTAATGGGAGCAGTGATGGGAACCAGGGCAGGAAAATGCCTGTCTATGACTAAGCAAAAAACATAACCTCAGCTTTCATATATGGATTATTGAAGTGAAGCTCTTAGCTATTTGTCACTAGCTGAATAGGTATTTAGATGTTCTGGGAAAAATAATTAAATCATCACAGTGTGAAAATATCTGAAAAACTGGTGTCTAAAACCTCAGAGATTTTTCTCTAGACAGCAGCTACTGTTTGGGAAGAGTAAATTTTCTTCTAAATGGTTTTCATAAGAAAGATATTGTTACCAACTCTTCTTGATACTCAGCTCTTTTAGCATTAGGACACTTGCCCACAGGCTGAGGAGCATATCCTTTGAGCAGTGTTTGGCTAAATGCTTGAGATTTTCATCTCAGCACTCAGATAAAACGTTGATGGCCATTTTCAGATTTTTAGGTCTTACCATCATCTTCCTTCATGCTCAACCAGATTATTTCACCCAACAGTGGTACCAGGTAGCTCCTAAGTTGCTATTCAGAGAGAGATCCTGAATTGCCCTCAAGAGGTGCCTGACTTATTTCTCTTGCTTATATAAGTAGCATAGCCTATGTTGTGCATTATAGGCATTATTATGCATTCTAGGCTGTGCTACTTATAACTAATTTGTGTGAGGTGAACAAGGCACAAGGCATATGGCTTTAAGAAATCACTCTGCATTGCCTTGAAGGGTGTTACCTATTGCTGCTTAGTAAGTGTTTGTTTCCTTTCAGCACTAATCTCCCACAAAATATTTGACTTAAAACACTGGAGGCTTACAGAATTGATATAGACGGGCAGAGACAGCTCAGTGTAGGCTTCTCAGCTGTGGCTGACCTTGCCCAAAAGCAGTCTTTTATCATGCCTCCCCCAGGAAGACCCATGATAGCACATTACTTCATTTCGTTTCTTTCTGGAACATCTCCTCCTGAATTCAGAGTCTGTTCCAGCTCCGTGTGTTGCAGTCTAAAGGGAATGAGGAAGCCCTGTAAGTTGTTCTTTAATTTCCTTTGCTACAGTTAGATATTTGGTCAGCCAGAGTCACATGGTATTGCTTTTGATTCCCCAATGAATTGGTACAACTTTTCAAAACCAAAGCCAAGGCAGGAACAGTGGAGCTGCCCAGCTCCTAGACAAGCCCTCCGCACTCGTCACAGCAGCCGTTGTTGCAGAAGAACGAAACTTGAAGCCGTACGTGGCTCTTTTCTCCCAGAGCCTTTGCGCTCGGCTCTCTTCCGCCTCCAAGTCCCTGAGCCCAGTGATGTTGCTGGTACCCCCCAGCACCTCGCTTCCTTCCTCCTGACTGCTCTGCGCAGCCCACGTCTCCTCCACGAACAACTTGATCTTATCTCATGTTGCCCTCCTACATCTCCTCCTTGTAACAACTTCAAAACCCTCCTCGTATCTGATTTCCACCTTTGTTTTCTCACCATCTCCTCTGTCTCCAGTTCTTGAAGTGTGCATTCAGCTACAGTTCAATGCTATGAGCTAGCAAAACGAGTGGATGGTTGTACAGACTAACTCGTGATGTGGCTCTGCTGTAATCCTCAGATACGTTTTTCCCCTCCTTTGCTCCTTTGTTCATGGTTACCCCTTACTGTGCTCCTGGAATTTCTAACCCAGACGATAAATGATGACAGTGGAGATTGTAAAGGTAATAACAGAAATGAAATATCAGGCCAGGTCTTTAGCTGGAGCAAATCAGCTGCTGATCTAAACCAGCTGGGGATTTGGCCCACTCTAAAATGAAACTGTAGGATAGGAAGAATCTGTATAATTTTTCCCCAAAGAGCACTTTTGTCATGATGCCAGACTGATGTTTCTATTCTTGTTTTTAAAAATAATATATTTTAAAAAGTGATTGTCTCATTATTGCCCACCTGTGGTCACAATATTGGTTCTTTCAAAAGCGAATATGCCAAGTCCTTAAGGCACTCTGTGGTGACTCTTGAAATGGCTTCATTCAGCACCTGGGGTTTCTCTTTAAAACTGTTAATCCAAAAAGACACAAGACCCACATTTGTTTCAGTACCCAGCTCTTAGTGGCTGCAGAACGCCTTACCTCAGAATTTAATGTTTAATGATTTTTTTTTGAGATTTGATGGAAGGCATCAGGACACCCCCTTCCACCTCCAGGAAAGAGGACATTTAGGAGTGAAACATTCTGCCACACAGTATTTGGTTCATGAGCCACACATTTGGCAGTTTCAGTTTTATACAACCTTAGATAATTATACCCAATATCAACCCAGTCTTGCACAGCTCAGCTTCAGGTTATTTCTGTGTTTACTCCCATGCATAACTGGACCAGGAAGGAATAGGGAGCCGAGAGCTTGTCTTCTGGGTGCCCTTCCCTGCAATGGCTGAGTTTTCTAGATGGCAATCTGGAGTCCGCTACTGCTTGCAGTCTCTATCAAAGTGTAAACCAAGGAGATGGTCTTCACCAATCATTAACTACAAGGCTGGCATAAAGGGCTAAGTCTAGTAATTGTACTTCTAAAAAAAAAGTGTCCACAACTCTCACGGTAGGTTCTGTTCAGCCTCACCAGTCATGACATGTCCTTTCTTGCATGCAGCAACAAAAATAGACCCAAGTGCTGAAGGAGGGAAAAAAAAAGAAAGAAAAGAAAACCCAATTTGTTCCCTATTAAGCTGCTGAAAAGCTTAAACCCATTTCTATTCCAGTTAGTAGCTAAGTGAAAATGTAACTGCTTTATATATTTCACTAGAATTAAACTTAAACCTACAGAATTAGGTTTATTAATTTCTGTCAGTGCTCAATGGGGAAATAAGAGTGCCCATTCATTAAGGATACACAATTACTGCAGACAAAAATGAAGCACAGTGCTATTAACCATAATAAAAATGTTGAACACTGTGGAAATTTTCATTAAATAGAATCTATTCCTTATATGACTCTACTTAATCCTTTCTGTCTTTTTTTCCCTTTGTGTTCTCCAACTCATTTTATTTTATTACTTAACTTTTATATATGTTTCTTAAAGTAATTATGATTAAATATTTTTTGGTAGTAAACAGTGTTATTTCATTAAAAAATCTTTCCCCACACTTATTCAGTGAAAAATAGTCTTTGGAAAACAATACAAGCATTAAGTAGGGCTTCATTATTATTTTAGCTCATAAACATAAAAGGGAAACATGCAACAAATGAGAAAGAAAACCATACCAGCCTAGCCACTAAAATGTCATTGACTTCATGGAGTGGATCCGTAGTTGGAGGATACTGGTGTATTAGTATAAGTTCACTGAAATCAACTGAAAATCAAAATGGTGGTTATTTCAGAAAAGAAATAAATGTTCTAGGGAGATTGAATGTGTTCATGCTTTACTAAAAAGTTAAGCCAAAATAATTAAGTATGAACAAAATATTCTCAGAATTTTAGTATCTTAACATACACTTTGAGAAGTCACTGATCCCACATTTAGACTCTGAATTCCTTATCGCAAACAGTATGTCATTTGAGGGACATAGCTTTCAGTGCTTGAGAAAGATCATCAGTTAGTAACTATGATATGGATTAGCTGATGACTTCAGCTGATGAAACTCTGTTGAAGCCAACGGGATTATGTTCATTTCCAGTAAATAAAGACCTGTCTCCAGATGAGTTAAAAACGATTGTGACAGTGCCTGGTGCAGTGGATGACCTGCGTTCCTTGCACAGAAGTAAATGAATAATAAATAGCTTTGCTCAGTTGATCAAAGATATTTATTTAACCTGAGGGCTACATTATTAAAGACCTCCTTAGGAATGTCTATGAGGATTTTGTTCATGTTCTTGTACTTTCGGAGTCCTGAGCAGTTTTCAGATTGTCCGTACTAGACCCACAGCTCCAGCATATCAATAAGTAAAGCCAGAAGACTTGGGGAATGTAACTGAAGAGGAACGTAGTCTGATGTGGCCCAGGGAAGAAGGGATGAGGTGAACAGTGGTGTTCATGTGAGGTAAATGTGATGCTGGATTTGAGGAGGCTAGGTTAAAATTTTACTTTGGATGACAAGAATCATTATAGACTTGCACATAGCTTTTAAAACCGCACTAAAATTCGCTAAAACTGCACACACTATTGTCATTATTTTGGATTATCACTGTGCTTCAAAGCTGTGTCCCCCGAAGTTTGGAGTCTGCTCTCTAGACTGATAGGGCCTTCCTTTGCAAGCGGGTCTGCAATACAAACTACAACAAGAATATTAAACAGGCTGGAGAGGTTAAAATCCAGTGGGTTTCTAGGCCACTGATTCAAGTAAAATTCAGTCCTAGTTCTTCTCTACATTCTTTTCCTTCATGAATGTCTTAGGACAAAGGGATTTCCTAGGTTAATATTTTTCAGCTCGCCCTGGCAACTCTTGAAAAAGGGAATGGGCATTTCTTAATTTATGCCATAGTGATTGATGACCTTGGCAGATTTCTTATGCTTCATGGACTTTTGCTATTTCTATAGAAATTATTGTTTAAATGATTCGTCCCAATACAGACTATTAAGATGACTGACAGGAAATGATATGACTCTACTGTATTTGAGCCATCTAAGGCAAGTTACCTCAGTCCAGCCAGAAGCATAGACCTTCTTGAGTAAGACTTCTGCAGTTTCATCAGTGCTTGTAGGCCTCAGTGAGGGATTTTAGTTAGCTCACTGTTATTTGTTGTTTGTATAGTTCTGTGGATGCGATCAAATGTGAGCATGAAAGATTTTTGACCAACTAGCTGATTTGCAGGGACAAATGACTCTTGTGCTCACGAATAAGGTAGTCTAAATGCTACCATTTGCACTTATGAAGAATTGTATCAAAAGCCTTTTCAGAGTTGGTCGGATAGGTTATTTATAGATCTTTTTCTTGGATGACCTGATTGATGATATGCAGATGGTCAAGGGGGCATTAGCTTCTTCTAAAGCCTTATTGTGTCCAGAACTGTTTGAAGTCTAGCTTCTTATTTCTCTCTATTAATAGCACCTTTCAGTTTGGGCCTTGGTTGCAGGCTTGGATGTTCCGATAGCTTCTCTGTTTCTTTATCCCGTTTTCACCCGGGAGCTGAATGGGACACTTGTTTGACTTTCTGGCATTTAAATACTGGGAAAAAAAGGCACCCTGAGACAGAAAAGATGGGAAACCACTGTATTTGTCCACCTCTGCATCCCCCAGTAATGGAGCACATGACCCTGTTTCCATGATTTGGTGCTGTATGGCTGCTGGAGGACTCCTTTTCACGTTCGGATGTCCTCTGCAGATACAGCTCTGAATCAGAAAGAAATTGCCATGACCATTGCCATGTTCTTGAATTTGATGGACAAAGTAAGGTGTGGAAACATAGAGATGGATTATAGCCAAAAGAGACTGTTTTCTGAATAGACCTAGGCTACTTAGCATTCAGTAAACAGCTTTAAAAAGGACACTAAAAACTGTCTATGCGCTTACTACCTTGGTGTGGTTAACTAGTCAGAGTATAACCACAGAAATATGAGTGCATTTCAATAAACATACAAAATGGCTTCATTTTCAAAGTACAGTAGTTCCCCTAGGTATTCTAAAATCTATTCTTCTGTAGACAAATATTCATTTTCTTTCGGCATTAATTGTAGCATTGTTGCTGATAATGCTTCCTGCATTATACTCAGCTGCTTCATACTGTGGATAAGAGAAATCAGATTGAGAGCAAGAACAGAAAATACTAAGATTGCAGCTGCATCTCCTGGGGAAATTATTGCCATTTCAAATGTCAGTCAGCCTGATTCATTATTAAAGGGGAGCACAAGACACCTCCTGCTTGAAAACTGGTCTGCACAGAAATGGCAAGCTGATTTTATTGTTACTGTACTGATGATGTAACCTTATCAAAATATGCAAAGGTTCTGTTTTGTCTCAACTACAGGCATAACCTTTGGTATCCTGGGTAGTGGCTAAATTAATCCACTCCTTCAGAACAATGCGGTTTCAAACACGACAAAACCCTCCCGTTGTTAAAGAACATTTATCTGCTTTACTTTCATTTGCATTTTCCATAAATTGAGTAGCAGGAAGTGTGAAACACCTGAAGTTCAAAGTCTCTGGAATGCACAGATGTTGATTTTCATTATAGACTCCAAAGACTGGCTCCTAAGCAACACTGCAGAGATTTTTGTGTAACTTAACCACTTTCCATGGGCGTGCGGGGACTTGGAAAACTCTCCAAAGAGCAATACGATGGATTCCTGGAGGATTGGGAATGGCTGGTGTGCCAGAGTGAGAATTGAAGTTATTGTCAAGTAACCTTTTGATTATCTGGTGGGATATTTCCTTAGTTTGACTGGGTTTCTTTTCAAAGATAAAGTTGCAAAATATCACAATGCTTCTGTTCTTTTAATACCCCTCTGCCCAAAGATATAAAAGTGTGTTGCCAGCTCAGACTCTTGGTTGACCTTCTCTTACTTTGTTATGTATAATGCATAGCAACGTATGTTCTCGGTGCTCCTGCAGGCCTTTGCTTATACTGCCTGCTCAGATTTACTACTGTGGCAAAAAGAAAGGAATGAGAATGCCTTAATGCACATTCACTCCAATGAATGTGGGGAATGCTGGGCATTTCATGAGCATCGCCCTGCTAAACATGTTTGCACAGCAGCTTGTGGCATTTTTGACTGCAAATCTGTTTGGGAAGCAGACCTGTGGTTGGGTGCACCTGAGTGAGGTATTTCCCATGTAGTGGTATGTAGGGCGGACTAGGTACTGGTATTCACAAGACCGTATAGCATGTTTTTTTAACCCAGTGGGGAAAGCTGGCTGTTTAACCTGTCACTTGGTGTCCACTTAGTCACACATGATGCTTTCTGTGAGCACTGTCTAGCCGAGTGTTGGCGCAAGCATCCCATTAGCGATATTGCGCCTCCCTTCAACAAAGGCAACTCCGTGGCTCAAACGTCCAGCCTTCCCTTCGCCATCTACACCAAGGCATTCAGTGAACCCTGCCTCTGCTTAGTGGGTATAAATGCGTATATTATTGTTTATTGCCTACTAAGTGGGCAGAATGTCTTGTCATCTTGCAGCTATCCCTCTTCTGTTTTCCCCTCTGGGGTGGGGGAAAAAAAAGAGGCATTTAGATTAAAGCCTTCAAATTGGAAGCACAGAGGAAAGAAAGTCATTAGTGACACATTTTTGAGAATCTCCGTGTTAAGATTAAACCATTTCTGATTGCCCAGCTCCTTGCATGTAGACCTAATGTGAATACTGTGTCTGAACTGAGTAATAAATTTGTAGCAGGAGTTGGAGAAGACAGAACTAAAATCCCACTGACGCTGTGGTACCATTATACAGTATTTCCCAATTCTCCCTTCCCTTTCTTATTGGAGAGTTCCAGAGGCCAATTTCAAGCAAGGTATTGAGCTACTTTGTCACTAATGAAAGTGTTAAATTGCTTTCTCTTTACTACTCCTACCAAATTCATGGTTTCATCTGGAAAAATCCCTACAGTGGTTGCAAGGATTAACAGGGGTGTTAAATCTCACCTTGCATAAACACACCTGGAAGAAATACAATTTCCTTGCTTTGAACTTGGATGTGATTTCACGATTGTGAGCGCTGACTCTCCATGCCAGACATTTAGGTGGTGCACACTGACAGATGCCTGCATCAATCTTGGGAGCTGTCTTGAGGATATGACCTATGCATTAAAAGGAGGTGTAGTCTTGTACTGAATTATAGCCAAGAAGCACTCAACGCAATTGTGGCCAGGTCAACTTTGCGCTTCACTGGTCCTCAGTAGGTCGTTCAGGCCAATTTAAGCCTACCCAGACTGTTGGCGGTCCCAGGAAGCCATTAGAGTGTACAAGAATTAGTTTATTCTTTAACTTGCAAAACCAGGACAGTACTTGCATCATTTAATGTAGGCAGGGTGGAACTCTATTAAAAATGGTAAACATTGGTATGTACACTTCTTCAGCTTGAAAAGGTGATAAAAAATAACTATGTGAGGCTAGGTACTTGTCCTTTTCTTTGGAAACCTTGTGGTGGTGATCTTGGTTACCTTGCAGTGCTGTGCTGTTAAATCATCCAACAGGGAGTGATGTAACGTCAGGCCTGTGCAGAACCTGCTTGAGTGGCACACAAAATTGCTGCGCTAGTTTGGGAGGATGAGTCATCGAAGGAAGTCGCTAGAAGAGTATTGCACAAAGCGCAGAGAATTGGAGGTAAAAAATGCAAAGAGTGTTGGGGTGAGGATGCTGGATTTTAATATACCGATCTTGTAGTGCTGAAGTGCTGATAAAGCGAACAGCATTTGAGAACACACGAAACCTACAATTTACATCAGCTAACTGCGAAGAGGGAAAGAACAAACATGGACCGTTATGGAAACAGGCTGCAGCCATATTTGCAATGAGGCAAATCTTGTGATGGAGCATCCAGATATTTTAGAGTATGCTCTGCGTTATGAGAACATTTATTTCTACTCTCAAGTCAGTAATTTGCATATTTTTTCCCAAATAATAATTGAAAAGGAGCTAGCTTATAAAGTATTTGGCCATCTAGTTTTCTCTAATTGTTGATGGCGGTCTGGAATAGGAAGGGCTTCCGGCAGCAAATGTGTAAATGTAGATAGTATCTAAGATCAAGTATTGCTATAGTTCAGTCTCTCAATTTTGGGCTTTTTGGTAAATAGCATGCTGAAAGGATTCAACTTGAGCTGAGAAAACTGTTTCAAACAGCAGATGCAGTGGTGTGCGTGCATCCGGCTGTTAAAGATCTAATTCAAGTGCATTCTTGCATATTCCTTTCATTTCTTGTCCCATTCACATATCCGTTGATTTTGCCCTAACCTCCAGAGACTGTGCTGACCTGAGCAAAATTAGTGTTTGTGTCTCTGCCATTGTCAAGTCTTCGGTGGGGCAAAATCGCCTCCTCTGACTTTGTATCGAGGTGGTGCTGCTGCAGAAGACTAGGGTTCCCCAGCTGGAGTTTCCACAGGGGGATTTGCCTGCCTGGACCCCAGATGACACAGAGGTGGTACCTGGGAAGCCCTGGCAGCGCTGGTACTGCAGAAAAGTCCAGTGACACCTCTGTAGCAATTCGGGGCTTTGACACCTGCTCAACTACGAAGGCGATGTGTGAAAGCTTTGCTTTTTGCTGCTCTGTCCGAAGCAGTGCAAAACAGTCCCAAAGGCCTGGGCTGGAAGCGAGCAGCATTACTGTTAGCGGAACAGTTGCAAACCCCACTTTTTTTGACTGAAGCAAACTGAAGACCAGTGTTTTCCAAGTTACGTCAAGCAGGAAAGAAAGTAATCAGTAAGATCTTTACAGTTGGAGACAAATATTGAAATGACCAGAAATACAAAAATCTCCTGAGAAGTTTATTTGTAAAACAGGTCTATTTCATCAACAAAAAACATGTATCAGTTTCTCAAAACCAGGATATTTAGACTCCTACAAAATATTAATGCAGTTGTTCAGGGTGATGGTGCGAAAATGGACGCTGACTTTAGTATGTACCTGGCATAAAGGGTAGTGCAGAACAAGGATTGCTGCATTGTCTAGAAAAATAAGCAGCAATCATTTCCAGAAACGAATACCTAGCACTATGTGAGCTATCCGTGTCTGCAAAACATGTGAATGTTGAGTGTATATTCAGTTTACTTTGGGAGTTCAGAACAGAAGACAAATTCTTTTCTTTTTTTTTTTTTTGCTAGCACCTCACACAGCTGACTGTGCTTTACTTCTACAAACACATTACGGCAACCTGAGCATTTGCATTACCAGTGATTCTAACAGTCATAGACAGGGTCTTTTTATGATCATTTTCATACCAGGCAAGATTAGGCAAATGGCAAGCAATTAACAAAATGTTTGCAAAAAACTGAAATTAAAATAATGCAAACTTTCTGCTTTAGCTTGATTTTTTCCAAGCAAGTAGGAAAATATAATGAAGAATTTTTATCAACTGACTCAAAAAATCAGGCCTGGAAATAAGAAGTTAGCTAACTTTCAAGGAATGAAAGATATGAATGTTTCTTTCAAGGCTTAAAAAATAGTTCCAATATGATACACGTGAAAATAATCTGCTTTTAGGAACTGGGGTGTTTGTAGTATATCAAATAAAATATGTCTCTCTTGGACTTTTTTCTGTGGTCACATTGTTAAAAAGCTTTTAAATTTATGTTGTTGTTTTGGCAAAAATATGAAACTGATGAAAAATTATGGCTGACAATGCAAGTTGGAATGAATAACTACAGATATATGTTGATTTTAGCCACTGATTTTCAATAGCAATAAATCTTGAATTCTACCAACCCAACTTATGGGTGTCTTTCAGCACAGTCAACCACAAAATGCAGTTGAACCACTCACATCGCATAATTAGAGCAGATGCTGGTATAACATGCAACTGCTGTTCACGCGTTATTGTGTGAAATCCTGCCTTTCCTGTTTGTTTGTTGTTTTCTTTCTTCCCAATAATTACCCAGGCAGCTTTCAGAAATGCTCCACTGCAAGTCAGAGAGGACCAAGGTATTTTTTTCCAGCAGTAGCCCCAGAACAATTTTGGGAGCATGTGTGTATGTGAGCGTGTGATTTAGTCTAATCAGAGCGTTGTGTACTTTAAAGAGGAAAACAGCGGTTTTTGCTAGTGATGAGGACCAGATAACTGGGCAGCATAAGGAACGCTGAGAAGCATCATGACTGAATCCAGACTGAACTGAGAAACCTGGGTTTTATTCACAGCTTCTAAGTTGCGAATGGGCCAGTCATATTGCCTCTTTTCTACTATTCCTCTTCCCAAACTTTCTGTGTTTTGACAGGTTAGATGTAAACTAAGCTGTGCAGGGGATGGAAACCCCCTTTGCAGTATGTTGTGCAGCAGAACAGGGCCCCGATCTTGTCTGAGGCATCGAGTCAGTACTGCAGTATAAATAAAAACTAAACAGAATAAACGTCAAGCTGCGGGAGGGGGGTTCATAAATTCATGTCACTGAATACAATGTCTGGGGGGTTTTCTGCTGGATTTGTTGCAAATAGTTTGAAGTGAAGCTTTCCAGCTGACAGAAGATCATTCAGCATTAGCCATTTAGCAGCTTTCACTGAAATGGAGTGAAATAAGTTTGTTATTTATTAAGTTCATCTCACAAGTTCCCAATTTGGTGGAAACAGTTTTATTTTGCTTCACATTTAAAACCTGCAAATAGCTGAGTTAATTTAACTAAAATGAGCATTCTCAAGATGACCTGTAAAGGGAAAAAAAAATCCAACCCAACTGTACTTTAATCTAGAAACCATCAAAGCCTTCTTGACACACGTATTATTTTAGGGCTCAGAAAAAATAAACAGTTTATGTGGAAGATTAAGAGACAGTTTGGAGTTTGCTTTTGACATATCTTGTCTCCAAATCTTAGCTGAGGATTTATTGGAACACTATCGTGTCAAAGCTACTTCATTTATATGATAACACATCTGTAATGTTTTACAAGTGCAGCAGTCCTTGTTGAGAATGTTGCTTTTTAAGTCCTAAATTACAGTACCTGGAGAGGTATGCATAATTATAGTGCATGTTAGCAAATGATAGGATGCATTTTCCCCTAGGCTCTCCGCATTAATCATCAGCAGAGTGGGTGCAATAAAATCATAATTGCTTCTTCAAAAGTTATAATCTAACTTATACAACTTTAAGTTAGTTGTATGGCAATATGATACCGACTGTCAGGTAGCAAGCCCTTTTCCTTCATTTCCTTAAAATTAAGGCAGTGTTGCTTGGTGGTGAACTGTAATTAGCATCATTTTCATTTACAGATTTGGGTTTTAGATCCTGAGTGAGCGTATGATGGTGTAAGCTCCAAGCTTGATGAAACGATGCTGATTTACATGTGCTGAGGGCCTCTGGGCTCATTGCTGCTTGTTTGGTAGGCTGCTTATTGCTGTTTATTCGGTAGTCGGGTGGATGATTAACCTCTTCTATCTCTTTAACTAGCCATTGTATCTGGAAGAAGGGCTGTGTCAAGGAAAGGAGGTGTTTTACCTAAGAATTCTGTTTAGTATACTATTGCTTAAATATTTGTTTCAAGAGAAGAAGATCAGGAGGAGAGATGTTTGTTGCAGAATGCAGACCGTGTCCTGCCCCTGCAACCCGTCTCAGGGAGGAGTTTTACACTTCCAGCAGCAGCGAGGCTTGAGGGAGGTCTGACACCCTTCCCTTCCCTGCCTCCCCCGTCCGCCTGCCCACGCAGCTTCCCTGCCTGCTGGCAGCACTGATGCTGGCTTGACCTCACAGGGAGGCAGTTCTGAGATTTGCACTAGCACTGGATTTAAAACCTCCCACCCCCCAGAAAGTGTTGAATAATTTCGTGCTAGTTTTTCTCCTGAATTCACTCCTTTTGTTGTCGGATGAACGTCAGTGACCTCGTGTGAGACTGTGTAATCGGTAAGTGTAGGATGGAACCATTTAAAGATACTTACATTAACTGTCATAAACTCAAGCCTGCAATCAAAGATCAAAGCAAAGCTTTAATTATTTAGGAAACATTACTGATGTAATCAATACAACTTACAAAAACAAATGTTTAACTCTAATTCATTGCCTCTTAAGTTGATACATATGCATGCACACATGCATGCATGACATGCATATGCGCGCACACACACACACACACACTCATATATATATATATATACATACATATATGCATGCGTATATATATATAAAATCAGGCTTATGTTCTTTGAAGTTTGGCCAACTTTTCAGTGCGGTTGCAACAGTCATGTGTATAAAGGCATGTCCACAGGCCCTATTGCAGCCTGTGGGTTCCCAAAGGACTCAGAAGGTTAATGGATGTGATAACGAAGCAAGTTTTTTCAGTTTTGCACAACCTTATTCCTTAAGATCAGATCTGTAAATTAAAATCTAAACCTATGTATTGAAGGCTGGATCCTGCAAGCTAGCTATTCTGGCTCCAATCCAGTAAAGCACTTAAATATGTGTTTTAACATTAGGTGCATGACTAGTTATGGTATGACTTCAAAGAGGCTTCTTTTGCTTAAAATTAAGCACATGCTTAAATGTTGTGTTATATATTTGACTGAGGCATATACAAATGGCTGAGCCATTGCTAGAAAGCTCAGCACCTTGTTTCTTAACTGAGCAAATAAAATCATAAAGAAAAGAAAACAAAACAAAACAGAAGGCTCCTCCTTTTCTAAGTAGTGTTTCCATTGTTGTTTTGTGCCTAATTTGCACTGAAACGTAAAAGCGCACGCTGCTTTCCAGACCTTTAAACACAAGGAGGAATATGCTCAACTTGACAGGAGTTGAAACGTGGAGGTCAAGGGAAGGGCTCCTCTCATTTCTGCTCTAAGTGCTGGCAGTCTCCCCCTGAACGCCGCAATTTCGCGTGCACGTTTACTGCGTGGCGTGTGCCTTTGCTGTGCGCAGATACGGTTGAGCCTGAAGCAATTCTTCCCAAAATGAATTGAAACGTCGAGGGAGGCAGTTGGTATGTAAACTTACATCCACTGCTTGCATCCAGTTTTGCCCATCTTTAAATCTGGTTTTCTTAGCATGGCAGTTATGTATTTAAATACTTGATTTGCATAGAATTAAGCTACGTACTTTTAAAATGCATTCTATTGCTAAACACCATAATACCTGAAAAAGATACACATTCAAGGGAAACTTTCAAAACTAATGTTTCACACCAATTGAAATATTTGCTGCAATGCAGAAAATTGGAAAAGTTACTCTTAAACAGTTCACTGGGTTTTTTTCTTTCAGTTTTCTAAGGAAACTGTCCTTAAAGATATAAGAATTTCCATCTTTTATGTCAGAAATACAAAATAAAATAAATAGGAATTGCAGCGAACATCCTATTAATCAGGGCATCTTCACTTCAATTTTGTGAGGCTTTTAAGTATCTTGAAAATTTGAATTTTGTTTCACTCTGTGACTTGCTGGTGTTAATAGCCAGTGTTGTTTTGCGATCAAATTTCTCAAAGTTAAAAATAGTTTTTCATTAGCTAAAATGTACCATGCAATTGTGCGTTTAAGCAACATGTGCAGTTTGGGGGAAACTAATCTAAAAAAAATGTTGACGTATTTTTGGTAGACTGAAAAATTAGTGTTAAATTATTTTAAAATGCACCCCAAGTCACAGCAAGCTGCTGTGTATAAGAGCACACTGCCTCCTCCAAAGTCATGCTTATCTTTAAATTTTCCTTTCATAAACAGTTGGCAAATATGACATCAATTTAAGCTATAATGACCACATTTAATTTTCATTTTAAATTTATTCTGTTACTATATATTGGTATCCTAGCTGATGCCAAGTCAGCCAGCCACAGGTCTGTTTTTCATTTATGCATTGAACTTCTTTAGGTTAGACATGCTCAAGAGTCCTGGTTTAATGCATAACCCTAATTATAACTTAGAATTAAGCTACTGCTGACTGCAGCATTTTAGGCTGGAGAATCAAAGAATGTATCTAATGAAAAAAACACAGCTCCACCCCTCACTAATGCCTTATCTTTATACATTTTTTTACTTAGACTTTTTTTTTTTTAGATTGAGTGCATAATACAGCTATAAAACAGCAGTTTAGATAATGTAGTCAGCCTGTCAGTTTATATATTTCTACTCTGAGCTTAAGGGTTTTCTCTTTATTTTGAATTGGGCCTCACTTCTTCTTAAAATGCTGGAAGCTTTGAAGAGATTGTAGCATCACAGACCAGTGATAGCTCAACATACTAATATGTCGTTATGTTGGACCTATTATCTGTGCGCTATAAAACTGCATTGTTGTTTAAGCTGGTTGAAATATTTTTGCAAAATGTTTGTTTTTGGATGAGAAATGCCTTTCCAACCATGTAGAACTTTGATGAGGAAATTCGTAGAACATTCTCACAAAAATGGCTTTTTTTTTTTTTGTGGCAAAATGTTAAAACTCCCATTCAAAACACTGTCTGGTGTATAGAAAATAAAAATACTGGGTTTTCCTCACATGTTTTACCGAAAATAAAAGATAGTTAAGGGCAAGCTCTTGTGCTCATATCAAACCTGCCTGGGTTTTGTATACTGGAGTGACTTGTTGACAGCTCAGTGGAGAGGAACAGCAGGGTAGTTTCATAGGGTCTTTACTCTGGAGTAACTCTGCTGTATGAATAGAAGCGGGCTTTTGGAGGGGGAGATGATTAATTCAGAAATTATAAGCCATGTTCCATACGTCGGAAGGAAATATGGCCTGGGGAGGTGCCACAGCCGTGAAAAGTAAGATCAAGAAGAAGAGGGATGACCTGGGAGGAGCTTCGTGCTCAGATGAGAGCCCAGGACAGCGTTCCTGCAGCGGGAGTCGATAGCCGGGATCAGAGCAGCAGCAAACAGGGACACTGTGCTAGTTCGCACAAGGCAAAACTGCCAGTATGAGATGGGGGCAAGCTAAAGTCCTTGCAAGCTACCTTCGTGCACCTGCTTCTCTGCTTTTCCTTTTCTTACCCCGTTAGCGAGCAGAGAGGAGAACCAAAATACCTGTTTGTTCTGATTCAGGTTTCCCACCTCAGGCTGCCTGTGGCGTGGCAGTACTGCGGCAGTGGCACGTACTCCCGCCAGGCCCTTGGCATGCTCGTCCCGTAAGGCCTGTCTCAGAGGACGTTCTCCTTCGCGGCCGTGCAGGGTCCCTCTATGGTGCCATGGTGGCAGGAGCTGCTCTCCTCTCCCTGTGGACCATCTGCAGATAGTGCACCTAATTCGGCTCATTTTCCTGGTGTCACACAAGGGTAACACCTCCGTTTTCTTACAGTTACTCCAGATATGTGCTGAGCTATAGGGTTGGAGAAGATGAACCCTTTGCCACTGAAATATGAGACTATGTGTTTTGGTTCCTATAATGGTTCTTATGGTTGAGTGCTGTTCGTAGGAGGCCAGTCAGAAAGAGTAATGCTTTGTGTGATTAAAATACTAATGTTCTTCTTCTTTGGAAGAGAAAAATGATAAAATGTGGGTTTGTACTAGCATTCCACTTGCTCAGCGTGGGCATGTAGCAGCACTGCCAGGAGTTGGTAGCATTTACAGTCCTGGCGTGAACGAATGCGGACAGAAGCAATGGAGAAACAGGCCACACAAGCCCGGGGGCTTGTCCACACACAATACTAGCATCAGTTCAGCTGCAAAATCCATTTAGCTAAACCAGTGTATGTCCCTGATTGGACACACTTAAATTGGTTTATAACCAGCTTACATCAAATTAGTTTAAATCAGGATGTTACCATAATAGCTGCATCAACCAGTAATTGTCTAATTTGATATAAGATGGTTGCAAACCAATAGCCTTGCTTCCACACAGGCTTTTGCACTGCTTTAAATCAATTTAATAACTGTTAAACTAGTGCAACTTTTGTATGTCGGCCAGCCCTAAAGCCCCAAATCTATGAGAGCTGGACCTGGGAATGTGCTGGGGCTCTGTGCCGGTTGTGTGGTAGAGCATGTCTGCTTGATACTAGTGGAGAAGAACATGACAGACTGTTTAAAGCAAGAATGGGACACAAGGCACTAATTTTCCAAAACAGTTTATTGCTCTATACAAGGAAAAAATATGAGGCAAAGAAGTTCTGAACTCATAGCTGTGACCCAGGGGTTTTAATGAGCCGTGTTCACAAGCGCTGAGAGGTTGAGGACAAGCTGCCTGAAAGCTTCCCAGAGCCAGCTTGGGTCCTGTTTCACTGATGGTGTGAGCTGGAGCAGCGCTGAACCTTCTCGAGGTTTAATCGAAGGATAATGACCCCCAGGAGGCAGTGGGGCCAGTTCAGCATATTCCTTCTTTCTAGCCGGTCAGGATAGGGCTGGAGCAGGAAATATTAGTGAAGGTTTTATATATGCTAATGGCGTTTCAGATTTTTTTGGAAAGATGAAACCCTATGGGCAGAAAAAACAGGCAGCTAGAAAGCAGGACATTAGGGAAATAAAGTCAACAGGAGAATGCCACCCCGAGCGGGGTTATCTCAACATCTCTGCAACTAAAAATGGTCTATAATGTTTTCCAAAATGAGCTTGTGCAGAGCAAAGAGAATGTCTCTAATTTCAAGGGTTCCCAAAATACTTCTGGAACGAAATTCTCTGCAGTGTGCTGCGGGCGTTGATCCTTCGAGTGCTCAGGAGTACTCGAGCTCTGAGTTCTCACCGTTAAAGCTTTGTCGACAGTGCTGAAAGCCGTCCTCTCGCAGGCCGAGCCGAGCTCAAGAGGCTGCGTTGCGTTCACAGGCTGACTTTCAGGCTGTTGCTGGCACGCTGGCAGTGAGGAAGCATGTTAGGCAGGGAGGCAGCGGGGAATTCATAGCTGCCGAAGCGGTTCCCCTACGGATGGGACCCGGAGGTGAACGGCAGGAGCTTTCTGTTTGTGTAGGTAATGGCAATAGAAGGCAGCATTTTACCAAGGCAACGCTGCTCCGGGTACCCAGCGGTCAGTGTCCTCGGGACCTTTTTTTCCTGTGACTGTCACAGAATACTCCTTCTCCAGTCTGCACGTTTTTCTGGTAGAAACTGTTTTGTCTTTTAAGAAATAGAAAGGCAAATCAGTTTTCTGTTCCTCCCTCGGGCTTTTCCTGAGTGTTTGGAACAGCCAGGCAGTACTGTTTTCCCAGCAATAGAAAACGTAGCAATGCATTTCACCTGAGTGAGGCTTCCGGATATTTTCATGCTTCATATATGTAGGTTGAGATGCTGTGGTGAGGAGCATTCTGCCCACCAAAGTAATCCTACTGGATTTGAGAGCAATGTGTTTTGGAAAATAATACTTTTGTTAAACTGTGACTTGCAGAGGATTACAAGTAGCCTTGAGAAACAGTGCAGATCTGATGTCCAAGGGAAGAGTAGTACTTAGAGAAAGGAACGGTCTACTTACATAAGAAATATATTTCTTACAGTATGCAAACCGTCCTTAAAGACTGAAGTGGGCCAAGTGAGAGAAAAAGTAAAGCAAGCTTTGGAAAGACAAAGCATGTGAAAAAAGAAAATGAATAGAAAATAAATAGACCCCTGAGGGGTCTTATTAAAAACCAAATCACAATTTGTGGGAATTGTTTCCATAGCTCCAGTTGGTTGTGTGTTGGGCTAAGAGGAACTTGTGATAAAGCAAAGACAAACAGCTGGTTTACCTTTTTTTGTATTATGGTTCAAACCCAAGGTATAGCTAAGCACTTGATGTATAGGTGGTATTCTATTTATGAGAGACAGATGCTTTCCAAAAGCCCTCTTAATGTAAATTTTAGTCAGCCCACAATTCTGAGAAGGGCAGCAGATCTGATTATAGATGTATAGTTTCTAGATGACAGTATGGTGATTTGTTTTGTTTCAAATTTCGCTAACTCCAGTGGGGAATTAACCCTCCTGAGTTAGTACTGGGAATGGTCTTGGCCCTTTTTGTTTCCAGCGTGAGGGCTGGTTGCCAACATGGAGTTCTAAAGTCACATTTTCACTTGCATTCTGGGCAATACCTCCCACATTTTGGACTCTGCAGTACTCAGTGTAAATGGTTCCTCAGAGCTACTTTGGCAGCCAAAAAGAGCAATATTGTATTTAATTTCTGGCACTGCCACTTGCTGAATTGTCGACACAGCTGTAGCAAACCTCCAGGTCTGGATATATCTGGCTAAAGCAGAAGATCGCTACATTTCATGATTGAAATCCATGTAATCCATGCCACTCAGGATCTGATCTGGGGCAGCCAAGCAGAAATGTAACTCCTTTCTGCCAAAGGCATTTCAGCAATGAATTCAGCATTGTTCTGGAGGTAAGGGGGCACAGAGGTGAATTCCTGAAGAAATTAACCTTTGTAAGGGCTGATGCCTTCTTCCAGTAGGGTCTACCAGAAAGTTCTGCTGGCTACAAACCAAAGTGTTATTTTCTTAAGAACAAAACAACAGTGCATGTTTGCTATCAAACTTTGACTTTTTCCTTCCTTGTGGTGCCACTGTGGCAGTAGATCTGTTTTGTTTCCAAAACGAGCATTTAAGAATTAGGCTCTAGGCAGAAAGGGCCACAGCTTTCAAAAGCATTTTCTGCCCCTCAGAACCCAACCAGGTTAACTTATGCTGGTCCTCAGTAAGTTTGATGAGACAAGAGAAATCCCTCAAACAAGGGAGTTTCCAGGAATAATGTTTCCTTCAGTTTATGTCTGGCATGGCTGGTGGCAGGCACCATACTATAGTTATGCTGACACCGGTGAAAGTTCCTCAGAGGTCTGATTTAAAACACAATGCAGCACATGCAACAAAATTGTTTGCAGCTTTAAAAAGTACTGCATACAAGATAAATATGCATATGTGTTTGTGTAATTGCCACAGTTGGCAGTAGCAAAAACCAGAAGGTCCAAGCATGCTGAGCTCCATCATATTGCTGCAATGAAGAAGATGGAGCTCCACTCTGCACTGGGCTCCGTTTCATACGATCTCCACATGCCTCAGGTTCTTTCAGATTTATCAAGATAGCCCTGCTGTACTGTGGGGTCTCCACATATGTGTGCTCCTCTTGCCAGCATTGCTTTGTCTTCAGTACAGATGAATTTAAGTGAGAGAAAAGAACTTACCATTGTCAGTGTGAAGGTTTATCCAGGGACAGATCTTCTGTTTGTTTTAAGGGTGCTGAACTTTCCCGGAGCCAGCTGTACTGCTGGGATAAAGTATCCTTGAAGATCAAGCCAAGCTTTCATACAAATGTCTTGGTGTGGTTGCAAAGGCCTAGTCACCCCAGTGTGGTGAGCTGGGGCCTCACGGCTAGTAGAGATGAAGTGTGCTGGAAATACAGCCACAACCTACATAAGTCCACCTGTCCAAAATCTAAGAGAAACAAGTAGGCTAAAAGAGTCCAGCAAGCCACAGCTTGCTCTTATTGGAGGTATTATTTTTCCTTTGAACCAAACTACAGTGCATTAAACTTCTCTTTAGTGCATCGAGAAGTGGCACAAACACTGACTGTAAATAGCACTGCAGAGCACCCTCAGCCTCATGAATCATCTGCTCTAATGCTTCAAGAATGGACAAGCAAGAGCAGTACTGCAGGAAACAGTAATTTCTGGTGCTGTTCCCATACTTCCCGGAATATGCTGCCATGTGAATCTGCCCTCCTGAAATCCATAAAACCAGCAAGCAGGCTCTCAAACATTTAATTTGAAAGATCTCTGTTTAAATCATTTTTGACTTGTGCCAGGGCAAGCCTGTCCTCCAGCTAATTACATTCTAGGGGCCCAAAGCCAGCTAGCGAAAACAATTGCTTCGTAACCAGTTTCTTTTTGTAAACTTGAACTACTTAGATGTGCATCGTTTAATCATAATAGAGCCATATGCGTACAGCTTCACTTGTCTTGAAACCAAAATTAGAAGACATTTTGGCCTGTTTCTGAAGTGCCCGGATATAAGGCAAAGTGCTGTGAGCGCTGCAGCGGGGGTACTGAGCTCCCAGACCCGGCCGGGGTGGAGGGAGGTACTTGCAGCCTGATCACTTCGGGGCAGCAATGCTCTGCGCTGGCCACACTGCAGCAAATACCTCCTCGGGGCAATTTCAACGTTTTCTGCCTGGTGGGGTTGTGCACTAGCACTACGGGAGCTAAAAGTGGGACTAAGCTGCTGGACGTAGGGCAAAGCTTAATCTCATCTATGGGCAGTTTTGGGGGAGTGTATGCTGCTCCACAGAGAGTTGTTTCAACATGCTTCTAAAATACAACAGAGGAACTTTCCTTTGCTAGATATTTACATATTTTGCAGATATTTGAGAAAAAGTAAATAATAGCCTTAATGATATTCAAACCTCTTTGCCTAAATAGTGCTTTCATTTGCATGTCAGTCTAAATACATCTCCGGGTACCTTGAAAGATCTGGATAAGGAGCATGCTCAGTCAGTATCTCAGAAACGATCAGTGAACAGCCATAGGAGGTATTGCATCCGGAGGACAACACTGTAGCACACAACAGAAGCCCTAGGGTTGGAATCTGAGCTTGCAGTTGTGTTCGGCCAGCATGGCTTTCCTGCAGCCGCGGCGGCTTTGTTCCGATGGGAATAGTGTCCGAGTCAACGAGGCATCTTCTGGTGCTCTTCAATAGCCAGCTCTGCTTCTCTGCCAAAATCCCGGCTGATGTGGAGAGAGGACAGTGAAACTGTTTGGTCATTCCAAAACATTCCTAAAAAGCTTTGGATAAGCTTAAGAAAACAATGTAATCATCTCTGCATAGGTATCCTGCTACCACCCCTCTTTCCTCTATTAAAGCTGTCAGAACTTGCTGAGAAAACTTTTAAGAGAATTTACCAATATGGCTTTAGTTTCCAAAATACAAGTTGCTAAAAGGGCTGATACTCTGAGTGTTACTTGGCTGTAACGATTAATTAAAGGTCTCTTGAAGAACTCTCTGTGGCTACAAAATTGCAACACAATTTGCGGAGGCCATAAACATTAAAGGCTGCAGCCCAGCTTGCAGCCAGCTGTTGGCCAGCAGCTGAATTATCCCGGACAGGGATAATGTGGAACATACCAAGGTAAGATTAAAAGGCATACTTCGAGGATCCCTTCATTTGGGTGGGATTCTGCTAATTTTTACAGTAATTCTTTGCCCAGCACTCAATTCTGAATACATTTTCCTGTGACTGTCGTGGCTTTTGGTCATCCCAGCAGCCTCCAGCCTGCTAGGGGTTCATGCTGGGGTAGCCCCAGAAGGTAGTGCTGGTAACTGATGCTACCTGGGCTAGGTCTCACTTTCTGTCATGCTGACGTGTTAGGAAATTAAACCTCCTCTCTCTTGACAGTGCTTCTGAATATTGATTTCTGATTCCACAACCTGGCCATTATTTGAAACTAAACCTTGCCGCAAAGGAGAGTGTTAAAACATAGGTCAAGGACAAGCTTGTCCTCCATGCCTGCAGCAGCTTACCAAGGGCTTTGTGAAAGCCATTTTGCCATGAACGGAAAAAAAAAAAAGCATATTCAGCATGAATAAAACGTGACAGTGATGTGCTAGCAAACTGTGATCTGTTTTGACTGTGGTAATGGTGTAAACTTCAATGGGTGAGGGCAAGATCACCGTGCACTGAAACTATGAAATCAGCTTAACGTGACCGCAGTCCACTCAAAATCCTCTGTCACTCCTGCTCCATCACTGCAATATGCTGTGACCGTGACGTGCAAGCAGTGAGACCAAAGTGACATACGGCCATGGAGTGACAGCAATGCCAGCGAATATGTGGTGCTTGCTGTTTGTGGCCAGTTAGCCGTGGGAACGCCGACTGGCCAGGGCTCTTTGCAAAGAGCTGGCAGCAATCACTCGTATAAATGATTTTAACTGAAGAGAGCTTGGTTTTGAATGTATAATACAGAATTCCCCGTTAGCCAGCCTCTATAACCATGCAGTTACCTCCGCTGCCGGCTGGCAGATTTGCCCTATTTAGAGAGCTTTTTGATATTTGATGCTGTTCATTTTTGCCTTAGCTTAATACAAAATATAATACTGATAGATGATTAACTTAGATACATATGAAGATTGATATAATAAAAGATCAACATGTCCTTGGGTTTAGTGTACATAATTTTATAGGGAAGTGTTTTTTCCCCTCTCCATTTAGCTTGATTATTCAAGAGTTCTTTAACCATTACAACAGAATCCTTTTCAGAAGAAGAGCATTTTTCTTTCACCCTAGTTGCTATGAGAACATGAATCATCTCTTTAGCACAATAGCAACAACTGTAGTGCTTAAGTGCATCCACTGATTTTTTACTGTTTGTTCTTTGCTCTCAACAAGATAAGCTGTTGTTATTTCTTTCTTCTTGAACAAGCGTAACATGATTGCTGAAGTAGTAGGAATAATTGGACCAAATAGTGAGGCAGTTAATGTAAACAGAGAGAATTCATCGCTTTCAAGTACAGTAAATTGTCCTCCAAAAATATGGAAATCTTGTCTATTTCTTGTTGTGCCCTAGAGCAAATTTTGTTGAGTTTGTTGTCACATCATTATTTTCGGACTCTGTGAAATTGCTAATGAGGAGCAGGCTGCTTTCCTTGGCGTGGCGTGTGTCTAAGGCTGCGGTGGGATATATGTAGACCAGGGCTAAACCGCTGGCACCAGGAAGGTTAATGTTCTCCCGAACCAACTATCCACCACAGGTGTCAGTTCTCACTAAAACTGTTGCCAGGGAGCCCGGTTGTAGGCGGGATGGAGCTGGCTTCAGCTGCAGGGAATTAGCTTCTGAGCGTGCAGTCTGTTGGGCGAGCCTCAGCTTGGGAGCTGAGAGGGGGATGACTCCTGCCCTTCAGGATGGTGACACCAAGAGTTGTTTTGTTTCGTCCCTAAGACTGTGAGCCGTTCCTTTAGATGACTTGCTCTGGGGGTGTGTAAACGTGATTTTAAATTTCTTATTTAACCAGTAGAATTAGTTATTCTTTCTGAGAAACTGAGGATTGCTAAGTGCAACTTATATTTGTATGTTCATTTACAAGCTACTCTTTTGCTTGCTGCGACTCAGTGTTAAAGGCAGTATTTTCACAACAGTTAAGTCTACTTACTTGAGTAAAGTGTCTTCTCTGGAAAGTGCTTCTTGAAGACCATAGGCTGGTGGAGGTGTTTTTGCAGTCTCTTGGGTTTTGCTGACCATTGCCTATATTACAAAAACCTTCCTTCTAACCTCCTACTGTTTAAAGATACTTGTGAAATCTATGTTGCTTGTAGACAGGGAAAATTTGCTATCTATGTCATAGTGGAAATGAAGTGTGTCCTGGATGGGATGAGACAAGGCCTTGTGAGAAGTTTGTAAAAGCACTTAAATGATTTGAGGCTAGTGACAAGGACTTATGTGCCTAACTTAAGGAAGGAGCTTTTAGTTCATCCTCCATTGGCACCTGTGGTTCACATAATCTACTGCCCCCTTTAAGATGAGAATAAATGCTACACAAATATGTCTAGGCAGGTGAGATATGTGTAATGATCAGTTGAGACAATTTTCCCAACAGCCCTCTTAGATTTTAATTATTTATGGATTCATAAGTGCACTTCTATAGCACAGGTGGATTGGAATGGAAAGAATACCAAGGCTTATATTCAAGCACTATTTTATTGGCATAATAATTTTTTTGCTACTAAAAATATGTAAAATCTCTCCTAGATCAAGTAGGCATCTGATGTATTGATTCTGTGTTTTTTTTGTTTTTTTTTAAATCAAATGATTGTTATCTGGTGCTTCTAACTTTGAATAGATTAAAGCAATGGCCCAGACCTTTGGCTAATGTAAATTAATATAACTCCATCGACTCTGGGGAAACAACATGGATTTATAGCAAGTGATGAATCTGTTCTTACTGCTTGATAAAATATAGAGATTGGGCTTCTTCATCAATTCTTGTCTAAGAACTAAAGAAAGAAAAGATAATAATGGGGCTACAAGTAGGGGTATGACTCAGTGTTATTCTGATCTTAAACTTGTAACCTCAGGGGAAAGAGGTCTGAATACTTGGCATGGATCTTCCTTAAGTTTGATGAACTGCTTCACTATTGTATTTAATTGTTTGCACCTAGTAGTATACTAAACTGAGATTAAATCCAATTAAGCAAAAGAACAGTACTGCATTAACTTTGGTTGAGAGTGTCTCATTAATTCGTATTATGTTAATGTAGGGTAAATCCACCAAATATTATTTAAACATAAAAATACCTAGGTAATCTGGTAGGCCACACTAAGCTTCTGTTCATTCTTTTTGGATGTTTTCTACAAATAACTAGGACTTGACTAAGCTATTTCTTAATTGTAATGTTTTCCTGTAAGAAATGTCTGAGACTTGTATTGGCTCAGCAGCAATGAAACAGCAGAAGCTCTAATGTAGAAACAAGTTGTGATATTAATGGGGAGGGAAAAACAACTCCTAAAGATCAGTATTAAGAAATAAGTTCTGTGGTGATGGTAAAATGTCTAATTTCTTGATGGCTTAATTGTAGTTTGTGAAAGTTGACCTCAAATAATGGTAGAATCATAACGAAATTTATAGTTAATCTAGTGAAATCTGACACTGCACCTCCGGAAGGACCATGAGACATAGCTGTACTAGTCACAATTTGCTATAGGGGATATGTACGTTCGTTTTTTAGCTCCCAAAGCCTAGCTTTGTTAAGCCAAGTATACTGCTTGGCGTATAGGCCTGTTGGGTCTCATCAAAATGAATGGCAAAACTCCACCTAGTTTCAAAGGGAGTGAGACTGGCCTTGGTTGTCTTCTTTACAGCCAAATCCACTGGGGCAGGTCTTGTTTTATACGGTTAGACTTATGTTGGTAGCTTATGGGCAAAGATTGTTTCACAAATCTGTAGTCAGCTTTCCTGATGGCAAATGAATATCGGTGATTGACTGCTATAAAAAAAAATACTTAAGAGAATTATGAAATCCTACAACCAATTTGTTTTATAAACAAGCATAGTGCTTTCCATCATCTAATATCTTAAAAAAAAAAAAGTTATTTATAATTAGCTATTAAGAATTTTGCTTCAGGCCTCAACCTTAATGGAGTGCGTATTAACTGCCAGTGATGACCAGCTTTTCAGGAAATTCTGTTTATATAATGGACATACTATGACTTTCTAAAATGTAATTGATGTATCTGGATCATTAAAACAAGTATCTTCCTTTTCTTGTGAAATTTTACATGCAGTCTAGAAAGTTTATTCCTCCCCTCAAAAAAAAAAAAAATTGCCTACTTTTCAGTTAATACTGTCTCTTTATATTTGAATGCTGCCACCCATTATAGTGTCTCTGAAGTCTGATCCAAAGACCTTTAAATTCTGCTGAAATCCAAGGAACGATTTTGGTAGGTTTTGACTTGAGATGCGGTTGTTTCTAGGTCCTTTGTGTCCTCTATAAAACCGAAAGGCAGACTTGCTGCCGACACCAGAACTCCTTCCTGGGGCAGCAGGTGCCGTTAGAGCCGGACCTCTAGAGACTATATGTTCTTGACATAGGTCTGAGCTCCAAAATAAAACCAAGATATGTGGTTTGAGCCAGCTTTTCATTAGGAGGGCTGCTTGGGTGTTTTTAAAGTTTTGCATGAAAGTACCTGGTGGAAAGTGGTTTCTCTTCCCGAGGCTGCGGATGCGGCTTCTCCAGCCCTCCAGGTGCCTGTGCGCACTGAGCGCGGGGCTGCACTCGCGCGGTGACGGATGCACGTGGCTGTCATGTGGCGTTACCGCCTGAGCTAGAGTGGCACAAAATGCCTTAAATGCTCCAACTTTTATAAAAATAATTTTTGCTGATCCTGATTCAACTGAAACATAAAAATTAGCATAAACTTACAATCAGCAGGATCTCTATTTGGCTTTTTTCTTTATTTTTTGCCTTCCTTGAAACTCTTTTTAAGATGTGCTCATCTTTAAAATTTCCATGTAATACTGAAGAACTGGTTTTCCCACCCCTTGTTTGCAGCATCCTCAAGACATGAGATACTTTTCTGGCCATCTGAGTATAATAATGAGGCAGCTGTGCAGCCCCCTTTGCTTGTTTATACCTATTGGGGCTCAGACCTGTTGCAGTGTCCTCTGGATGAACCTTTCTCATCTCAGACCCTGCAATTTGATGTCTGCTCCAAGCATTGGTTAAAGACCAAGTTTCAACAGTCCATTTACTCTGTGTGAAATTTAGTGGATTTAAATCATCACCTTTTTGGTGAGACATGCCAGTTCGAGGCTTAAAGATCTTGTGGCTTTGTTTTAAATAATGTCTGGGGCCTTTGGCTTTGAAGCCTGTCAGTATACTGTATAGACTTGCCAAGTAAATCAGTACAATTTATGTTATCATAAGCCATTACATGTGGGATTTTCTTTCCTGAAAGAAGTAGAAGAACTCATACACATATATGCATACCTATGTATATATGTAAAGCATAATTTGGCAAAGTCTGTCTAATTATTTGAATTGGGACTGGCCTATTTAAATGGCTTTCACGTGCACCTCGGCTAGCTTTTTATTTTAGTTGAATTGGTAGTCCTTCGGCTCCAGACCCAGAAGGGGAGTCTTGTCCTGCTCGGGACCTCCCACTGGTGTGTTTGTGATGAGTGCGGCCCCTGCAAAAGCCTTCAACTCTGACCGATTGCTGAATGCTCCTGGAGCAATTCTTTTTGCTGCAAAACTGATCCCCAGCAGATTGTCTTTAAATCTCATGTGCGGCTGCTTTTCCTTTTAAAACTGGAAGTCGGGCTTTGTCCAGATGGAAACAGTGGTCTGTGAACTCTGTCTTTTTTTCCATGACAGTTGGTTTTCCTCTTGTTTTGAATGGGTCAGGGTTGCTAACAGCCAGCAAGAGCCCCTGGGAGTTTTGCCCAAGTAATAAATGCAGAGGTATGTGAAACTACCATGATGTGTGCCACTGGCCATGCCACTCTGCAGGCGGCGTGTCCAGCAAAGACGTTCTTCTGCTGAAATAAATGTGAACTTACAGGATGCTAGTCTGGCACAACTATAGCTTTACTGTGATACTGTTTGGCTAATAGATTTTTATCCTGTATACAAGCCTCCATATACGTGTATAACACAACTTGAAGCATGTTATCACTACTACATAAGCTAGTGTAGTAAAAATACAACTGAAGCAAAATTTAAATACATGTGTGAGCACAATGCACTCAGCTTGCATAACAAAGCTAAAATTAGGCTCCTGTGATAAGGATATGTCTTTAATTTAGCCTTAGAAATCACCAAACTCATTGTACTGATGGTATGACCTAATCTAATCTTCTGTCCAGATTTTCAAAGATGAAAAATTTCAGCAAACTAATCTAGTGCAATGCTGAAAGCATTTGATAGTTGAGAGGTGGTAACATTTTTTTAAAATATTATAATGTAGCTGATGTGGGATTTTCTGTAATGCAGCATCAGTTGTCTGTTATTTGCTTCAGACTATATTTATGTGGAAGAATAAAACTAAAAAAACTGGCAGGCCTGTTAATAATCAAGAAGCAGGTTATCATAAATGCTGGTAATGTTTTTCTGTTCCTAGGGTTTTTCCTCTTATGACTGGGTTTTATGAAATATATAAGATATGTGGCAAAATGAAATAGACCATAACCTGGTATTTTCCTAGTCTGATGCTGCTTTTCACTTGTCTAAATTAAACAGACCCTTTAATAGTCCCTGTTACACACAGTAGTCTACATAAACCAAGTAAAGCTTTCAAACAGGTCCCGTGCCCACCTTCCATCTATGCCAGCAAGTGATCTTGCTCATAGTGCAAATTAAATGCTCATCAGAGCAGACAGTTCTGAGTAGGGAGTACCAGAAGGGAAGGTTGGTATCTTAGTTAAGAAACTGTGCTTGGTTTAAATTGGTTTAAAAAAACCCTCGGTTCACAAGTTCTGAAAACCTTGCATCCTCTTGGAGGGTTTTGGGTAGTCTGAAGCCTGTCTTAAGCTCAAGAGCTGCTCTCTGGCTGGGCTTCCTGCTGCTGAAGGGATCGTTGCAGAGGAGCGGTCTGAAACTCATCCTGCCCTGGAGTAGGGAAAACGTTGAGGTGTTGACAGTATGAACTAGAGTTTGTTTTTTCTTGAATACAATTTTTCTTGTTTTCAGAACCTGGACTGCAGCTCCAATTTTTCAGATTTTAAAGGCTGTTTTTCATTTGTGTGTGAAGGACTTTTGGGGTATTATATCTAGTGCAGTACTACCCAGTAACTCCAGCCAAATATTTACATCTACCTGTGCTGTGTGCTGTACTGAAGAGCTACAGAGAAACTTGTTCCAGCCCTAGACATCTTATAATACAGAGATCAAGTATAACAAGCCAGATAAGAGAGAGTGCTGGGAGCAGTGCGATGGTGGGAGAATGGAAGAATGAAATGGCAATAGCAGCAGTAAGTACAGGAATGGAAATAGGCTTCATTCTCAGTCCCTGCCTGTAGGATATGTTGGATGAGTTTCCAATACTGAAAGCTTTTCACTGTCATCCAAAACTCGGCCACAATTGATTGCTGTAGTTTCCAGACTCATCCTGCATGCATCATAAGAAACCAAACTACCAAGTTATTTTAAAATAATACCATAGCATTTGCAAGATTCCCAATTTTCCCAGACAGCATTTTGGGTGAACCACAAGAGATGCATCTTACAGGGCCACAGTCTGCTCCAGCAAACCTGGAGAAACTCCACTCGCTCAAATGGAAAATTCAAAGGTCCAGAAACTTTGAATCCTTTTTTTTTCTCCTGAACTCTTGGACAATTGTATTAAACTGGCTTAAAACAAAAGAAGAAAATTATTTCCAGTTAGTGTAGATTGAGTATATGCTATGAAGAAGGAAGGCTGAAAGCCATGCCCATAGCATATTTTTCAGGCACTGTATTTTGTATAGCTTAAGTATCTGCTACTAAAATGTCATCATTCAGCAATGGTTACCACAATATCAACAACTGAAATACCACAGCTGGTGTAGGAAATATAATAACCAGTTGTCACAGGAGATTCAGGGTAGGAAATAAGTGTGCTATCTCCAAGGATAGTCTTTTTAATGTCTATTTTTATAGGCGAGGTTCATCTCTAGACTGTTACTGACTCCAGATGGTACTTCTAGCAGCCCATGGCATAACAGAATTCAATGGGTAGATGGGGAAAGTAGACTAATTATGATATAAAGCACTGTCTTAAAATTATTCTGAAACACAGGAAGAGATGTGACAAAGTCTCTATTATTGCAATCTTTAACTCAAGATCGGATATCTTTCTAAAAGTTGTGCTGTCATGTTATTAGGCTTTTGTGTGGAAAAATTCTCAGGCCTATCCCATCCTGATTTGATATTCATAATGGTCCTTCTGGCCATCGATGGTGACACTTCCTTGATAGGGGGTTCTTGTTAGTGACCATGTATCATACAAGAGTTTCCTAATAAATTGGTAAGTAGGAGCTTGACCTAATCATGTTTAATGCTTCTAGGTGCTCAAAGTGAATTAAATCGCAGTCCGCCAGAACAATGAAATTATCTGAAAAAATTCTGTATCTCTTTTTATTTCAAATTAACGCTTTCCTTGTAGTAACAAATACTTACTCATCCTTTCACAGATCAAATCAGTAGAATATTTATTTAAATTTTATTCCCAATAGGGCAAAATTCACTTAACTTTCTTTCTTCTGGCCTCCAACTTTCACTTCCAGGATTGTCTGTAAGAAGGTTCCGAATCCTGGGGAACTGAACTAGTTGGAAACCACCAAAACTTCAAACACTGAAAACACCTTGAATAAGGCCAAACTGCACATGTGACTAAGACAGTGGAGCAGGAAGTTAGTGTTTTTTCAGAAGGTCTGCCCAAATGAAGAAGAAAATACAAATTTTTTTTCTTTTGTGCTGAATTCCAAAACCATTTTTTAACTTGCATCTTTTCAATTTTGTTTCCTTCAGAGAAGCCAGAAATTCAATTGTTTGGTCTCCCACCTCTGTTTTAATGTGTTGGCAGGCTGAAAGGCTTTCACATAAAATTGGAATTGGACCACTGTGGCTAGGATTTAATCACATACGTTACACCTTACCAAAAGCTAATGGAAGCCAATTGTGGTCTAGTGCATAATTTACACAACTGTAAAGACAAAGATTCAAAGAGTTATTTTTGGATTGCACAAATCGGAGGTCAAAATCCCATTCTCGGGATTATTAGAATAATTGGATCCAGATTCTCTTTTTGATGTAGATGAAAGGAAACGTCTGGCTATCTAACTTTGTGTTCAGTTAGAAAGTTTCCAACAAAATGTTTTACTCTTAAAAAGTGCATAAGATGTTAAAATTCCAAACAATACTCACAAAATATGGCTTCTATGCTGAGCTTAATTGAATCTGGTTATTTATTATACAACATAAAACATATTTATTACATGGGATGTGTTCAAGAACGTCTCCATTTACCATATGTTTTCAGAAGTGCTTTACACAGTGCAAATTGGAAAGATAAATCTGTGCAGTGAAACTGCAGAGGATCAGGTATTCCAACCTGAGTCTCCTGAGCCAAACGTGGCTCAATCCCTCCTGAGATAGCTCAGATGCCTAAACTTACATTGGGCTGTCCTGTTTCTTTCTCCAGAACTGCCTTCCTTCTGCAGTTTTATTCTTTGTCTGGTCTCCACAGAGTTCACCCACATTTTGCTCATGCAGTTGCCTGTGTTATTCCTTTTTTTTTTTTTCCCCTCCATCTCTCGTCCTCTGTTAGCTTTTCTCATTGTCAATGTTCTCCTTGCCAGCTGTATGAAAGTATAATGATTCGATAGTGCCCATTATTTTGGCCACAGCATGAGAACAGCAGGGAAACCTGTGTGTGGCATAGCCTTGCCTGAAGCCAGTATCTAGGAAGCATGGGAAAATGGTTTTGATGTTACTGCAGATTCTGCAACACTATTTACTGTTCTGTTCAATTTTGCAGTTCCTGGCAAGTCCCCATAAACATATAGCCTCACTCTGTTATGAATCCAAGACTATAAATATTAACACTTTTTAAAACACTTTCTGCTCTTCCTTTATCTATCTTAACACTAGTTAGGATGAATTTTTGAGTGAAAGAGAAGGAGGTGGCAAGTTAGTTTTGTTCTTCTGCAATAAACTGTGCATGTAAAATCATACCAGTTAGATTTTTTTTAATTTAACTGGCCTTTTATGTCCTCCTGTGATGAGTAACAGAATTCAGGTTTCTCCATAGGGCATTCTCTTTTAAGGACATTGAACTTTTTCCAATGTATTTGCACTCAGATGTAAAACAGCAGCTCTTCCATATTTATTTAGTGAATCTTTTCTGGTAAATACAAAGAATTTGTCATGTTAATTACATCTTGTTTTACATAAAAACACTCCTGACCTGCTTATTTCGAGGATGCTTGAAAGGAGGAAGGCCTTGTATATAATTTTTACCTTTATCCGGACAATCTTCTCTCTCGCAATAAGGGCAGTCAGTTCCCAGTGAAGGAGATGATAAGAATGGGAAGATGCACAAGATGAGCAAAATTTGACACAACAGATGTTGAATCCTTCCCAGACATCAGCACATATTTTATATTAGATTAGTGCAGTTAAATCTGAGGACTAAACCTTGCTGGCAGTTTTCCATTAAGTTCTTATTTATGCTTGTATTAAAACAGTCATTTGGGTCAAAAGATGTATTTGCTATATAATTAAAAAAAAACTTTGAATATTTGAGACAAATCCAGATGAAGACAAATTCAAATGGTCTCTGATTAATATAACTGAAAATTATATATTTCTTTGACCTGAGGAATCATTTAGCTGTAATAGCTACTTCTGGTAAACTTGACTGAGAATGTCAGTTGAATCACAGTGAACTTGAGTGTTTCTTAAACCAGAGACCAAAATGTTGGTGCCTGAAGTTTGAGTCTCTTTCCCCCCGCCAGGCCCCTGCTGTAACACTTAAACAACTGCTCAGTACAACTTCCAATGAGCTGCTGACCTTGTATCATTATGTCAGATGGAGAAATCCATGTTTAATTTGTTCTGATTACTTCCAAGCCACATGGCAACATTTCATTGACATGGTGGTAGTTGTTGACTCCCGGTTACCGTGTTTCTGAGCAGTGGGGTTCTGGCTTCTTCCTAGTATAGTGACCCTCTTCCATTTGCTGCTCAGAAAATGCTTCTGCATCAAGGCAAAAAGGTTGTCTTGGCTCTGGGACCAGAGTGGGAAATGCCTGTTGTATGCCATGCTATGCTACTGAGCACACATTTAGTCAACTTTGCCATGGGGTTTCTACTGTCAGGAGAGTAACTTCTACTGCTGTAGAGAATATTCACACGTTCAATTTATAGGAAACTTAAAAACTGTATTCAGTAATATACTTGTTTCCATAAAACTTACATTGAATCAATCCAAGACTGAAATATACTGCTGTTTAAACAGAAACGGGAATAAGTAACCCTCGCTGGGTTAATTTAGAGCAATATTACATTCAGATGTTCTGGAAGTGAGCGACAGAGCAGACAGAACAGTGATGACCACTTCCTAATAAAATAAAAATAGGTGATACTTGTTTTTTTAGTTTATATTTGTTCTTAAGAGCCATAAGAAATGGCTAAGGATAATCGGGAAGCCCATTTTTACCTTCTTCTGAGAGTTAGGGTTTCACTTGTTTGTATGCCAAAAAGCCCCTAAAATAAAAACTTCTCAGCTTGCAATACTGAAGTATCTGCATTAATTTAATTCGCTGCTGATAAAAACAATACTCCTTTTGTTTCTGATAGGGTTAGGGGAGTAGCATAGCACTATTCCACAGTAAAACTCTGGACTGTTCTTTTCCAGCATAGAGAAGATAAATCTACTTTTGGCAACAAAGCAAGCCATATTTATCAAGGCTGCATCAGCTATTAGGGAGGCTTGGTAAATACTCCAGTATTCACTGTGATCAAGCTCACTTATACAAATGAGTTGCCTGTTAAAATTGGCTGTAAATTTCTTTGTTTCTTCTTGAAGCTGGAATTATCCATACCCTGGGTGACCCATACTCTTTTTTTGTCTATTCTCCTGTATAGCCAGCAAAAGAAGACCAAACATTATCTTTATTTTTCTCATATTTCACACAGACTAAGGCAACCGTATTTTCAGTTCCATTTGATCCTGGAATTGAGGGTGGGAATAACAGAAACAAATGCTCAAACAGCCCTCATGAGGAGAGCCCCTGCTGGTCAACCATGTGTGAAATGGGCCCAATTTTAAGGCATATGCAGGTGTTTGGAAGCACCATACCTGTGCCTAGTTCTCTTGCCGAAGACTTGCATTAAATGTGTGATGGCAGAGTCAATTTAGCAAAGCTTATAATAAAGAGATATGATTAATGGGAAAACACAACAGCACCTGGGAAAGTTGGGTTTCCAGACAAACACCGTCTGGAAGCAAAGCAGAAGTGCTTCCATCTAAAGTGACAATGGAGAAGAAAGATCAGAAAGTATAAATAAATCTATTTTACTGTCTCTCTGGGGAAAGGATGAGAAACGAGTGAAATACTGTTGACATGAATAATGCCTAAAACACAGAAATAGCTGTTAAATGCCTGAGTTCCGTGAACTCAAAGAGAATGTGATTGTAAAGATTTTTCTTTTTTTTTCTTTTCCCTTCCTAAAACCAAGAAGTTGAAGAAAGAATAGATGCTCATAGTGCAGAGCATCGATGTGTAGGTTTGGAGACTTTAAAGACGGTCTCATTGGAGACCAAGCCATTGGGAAATGAGGTTCTTACTGTTTTTTTAGCTGTAGAGAATTGTAGCTAGAGGGGCACTGTAGCAGGTACAGAGGCTTTGAATGTGTCTCCACCAGGGAAGGTTATTGGTGACTGAGCTGCTGTATTTGCACTAGGCTTTTAGTTCACTAATGGACTTGTTTTCCCTAGACTGTTGGGCCACCAGCAACCCTATCTTAACAATACTGGCAGACTACAAAAATGTGAAGAAGTGCTGGTTACTCCCTTCTGTGGCCACTGGCCAATTTGGGACTGTCAACAAAACAACCTGTCAAACTCCTGTGGGACTGTCAACAAAATTTTTATCAAGGAATACCGTCGCTTGTCTTGTGTCTAGCTGACAAACTGAAGTATCACTGATTGCTATGCGCTCTCAAAAATCCTGGTGCTTGTTCATACAACAACATTATAACAACAGTCTAAACATCAGGACATATTTCTGAAAGGTGGATGTTTCAAGGAAGCTAGTTTTAGGCATCTACTGTAGATGTGTACGTCATGGTTGACTTGGCTGTCGATGCCCCGAGCACTTCACTGCTGCCTAGGCAGGGAATGTGAGCTCTAAATTCGGGCACTTAGATTAAGCACTTAAAATTGGGCAGTGCAAATATGCGCTTGGGGCTTGGTATTGAGTTTGTTGAATATGACTGCAGAAGAATGAGGTGACAGTCTCTGGTGATTGCCCTTGACTTTAATTTTTAAATAGAAGATTCAGCTTATGTTGAAAATAGATGAACTGAAGCTTGAAAAGAGCTAAGCTACTCTTAAAGAGTGGGTGGCCTGTGAGGGATTCCAGCCATATCTTAAGCCTCGTTGGTGTTGTTAGCTTGAACTATGACTTCAGTTTTGCCATTAACCCATCTCCCATCCATCTACTGTATCTGCATGAAAGCTATTTAGCAAAAGGATGAAGCAACCTCCATGAACCAAGAGGGAGGAAAAGAGGCAGCTGAGGAGGAGAGTTGCAAGAGGGAGCAGGATGCAAGTCCTTGCCTGGGAAGGGCAGCTATGTTGGCAGCATCGCTGTAAATAGCACTTTTAAAAGCCAGTCTGTTAGCTATGGAAGCACAATATTGCCTTGTGCTATTTCCCTGCAGAGAGTCTGCAAAATAGTATTTCAGTCTTTATTCTGAAGAATATATGTTAATTTTGCTGGAAACAATTTCGGCCTTAAAAGAAAGGAAGGTTGTTTAGTTTTACCTTATCCAAATTCTTTTTAAACAAATAGTTTCTTTGTTTCCCCTCCTCCCTGTCCTTGTGTCATAACTGAATGAAAGAAGTTAAGT
This sequence comes from Apteryx mantelli, assembly GCF_036417845.1. Taxonomy (NCBI): domain Eukaryota; kingdom Metazoa; phylum Chordata; class Aves; order Apterygiformes; family Apterygidae; genus Apteryx; species Apteryx mantelli. The sequence goes on from NC_089987.1 coordinate 6,695,987, forward strand.
CATTAGTACACTCTGCTGGTCTTCAATATTCTTTGAACAAAGTTATGGGGAAAGTAATCAATAAACATTTTTGTTTCTTCTAGTCTTTCAGTTGTAGTGTGATTGCAATGGAACTGAGAGCAGAGATCCATCTTTAATGTTGCTTTTTTCCCAATAGAGCTTATGAGCCAATACACATTGTTTACTCAAGGGGCCATATGCAGCTAATCTTTATGGAAATAAAGGATGAAAATATTCATATCTAGCAACATTTAGTTAACTTGTTTTTCCCCACCTAAGTAGGGCAGGTAAACACATCCCTGATATAGAATAAATCACTAGTTTGAAGGATTTTATTATTTTTTCCCTTTTCTTTTCTGCTTGTCTTGAACTAAGAAAAATAAATCCATAAAAAGAATACATTAACCTAATATAGGTGCATTGAATATCTGCTGCTACTTTCTACATAGTATAATTCTCATCTGATTTACTTCAAAACATTGTGATCCCAGCTGTAGAATAGCAGCAAATGCAGACGGAAAATACTTAGAATTACTGAGTTAAAAAGCTGTCTCTCTTTAATAACGTAAAATAGATGGGCTGGGAACAGATGGTGTAGCACAATCTCTATCCACACCCTTCAGCAGGAGAGCAACTGATGGTTTTCAAATTCACCTTTTAAAATGTGAGATCCTTAAAAATCTGGAAAAAGCCTTAGATAAGAGATTCACTCAAGCAGCCAGTGACCAGAAAACCTAAGACAGCTGCCAAATAGAGCAGTAAACAAAAATGTTATTTGATACTTGGATTCTTACAAGGTTGTGGGTTTTTTTTTCTTCTCTTCTCCTCCCCTCAAAGGAAAAGGTGACTATTTTATTGCAACACCAGGGGATTTCCCACATGTGCGCTGAAAAACAAGTGCTATTTCTGGAAGTAATGACCAAATATTTACTGAGTCAGTAGGAGGTGACTGTTTTAGACTTGGTGTCAGTAAATAGTGAGGACAGTCTAAAGAAGCTACTTGTAAAAAAAAAAAAAAAAAAAAAAAAAGGTTTGGATTGAGTGATCACAAGGTGATTTAGTTGAACCTAAAAGGAAAGATAAGTGAAGTCTGTAAATGCAGTGGTAGATTTCCAAAGGACAAGCACTGATAAATTAATGGAACCATCAAAGTCAGCTGGCCTGAAGAGCCCATGGAGTTGGAAGTGGGGGAGGCAGGGCATTTTTCACAGAATGGATCCGGGACTTGGGTCCCAGCATCGTACGGAGACAGGCTGCAGGTCTGCAGGACATATGGCCCTTGCCTGAGGCAATTCCCTGCTTATTTCCCTGCTCCCTTCACATTTAAGGTAATGTGCTTTCCTCCATAAGGTTAAAAGCCATTTTAAAATGACCTTAGAGTAAGACATCATTCACAATGAATCAGAAAAACACCAAAACCCCAGACAAATGGTTGATGAGCAGAGACAGCTATGCCTTAGAGGTGAAGTTACAAATAAACCAGGAGCAGCTGAACTTCAGCCTCTTCGCTGAGGGCCCCTGAACAAGTGGGTTTTACCTACCTGACCATGGGCCCATGTTCATTTTGGGGCAATGCGGCTGCTGAGTGGGATGGTTGTCCTTCCCACTGCTGCTCTTGCCATGCCTGGCTGCATGCTCCTGTCGCCTGTCCCAGGCCATTCACTGAGCCGCTTAACCCGGCAGCGATAGTAAAAGATTAGCCTGCAGCTGAAGTGTTTCTCTGCCCTAGCTCGCTCTGCAGCCAGCAAACGCTAATGCCAGCGGGAGGTAGAGAAAGGAGCCGGGGCGAAGGGGCTGCCCTTCCAGGGAAGCGTGCTCTGATACTGGCACAAAGTGTCCGTAGGCGCTTCTCCCAAGGTGAGCAGAGAAGTCAGCAATGTCTTTGTAGGTATGTGCTTTAAAAGGCATGAAAGGGTGATCAGAAGGTAATGGCTGTGCAGAGCTCCCTGGGAGCATGGCAGGTATGGGAAGATGGACACTTTGGTTCGTCGTAGCTTGGCAGAACAACTTGGCATCTGAGCAGGCCTCTTTACAGAGGAAAAAGTGGTTCGCGCTCACTTGCAAATGACTGCACGGACAGAAAACAACAAAAGGCTCAAAATTAGGTTTAACTAAGTAATGAGAAGGGTGGAGAGTTGCCTGCCTCGAACACCATGGAAGGCAGTCTTGCTTTTTTTTGCCTTTATCAGATGGATGACTATGAAATGCATGCTAATCTCTCAGAAGGGTAGGAAATAGGTAAGTGGTTTTAAGACCTCATTTGGTTAATGAATTAAAATGCAGAAGAAAAAGAATCCGTGCAGATATACCTAGTTGGTCATTTATCATTGCAAGCACTCCTAAAAACCATGCCAAATTCAGGCTTCAGGTCATTCACTAATAGCCATAGGCAAATGAAATTAGCATACTGGTGAATATATTAATCCTAGTCCGAGAGAAACTTGTGTATCCATTCGAAGCCCTGAAGTACAGTGCAAAAGTGTTTTGTCGTTCCCCCCCCGCCCCCCCCCCCCCACACAGGGTTTGGATAATACACTAGAGATAAATTGGCCATGTAAAACAAGCAAAATGTCATCCAGGTGACACCTGTAGGCTGAGGAAAAAGACAACTGGCAGGAGAGTATGAGCTTTGAAAGGACAAGGACTCCACAGCATTCCTTTTAAAATGCTCAGCAGCTCATTGGATCTAACACATAGAAAAGTACATTACCTTAGAGTGAAGAGACTAGGGAAATAAGCAGGGAATCTCATAAGCTGCCTACTTTTTCATCTCTCTCATGTTAGCAGCACTTGAGACCTGAATTTCAGCTATAGATAAAAAGGTAATTCCCAATGTTTGGTGTGTCTGGGCAAGGAAGGGCTCTCACTAATGCTGTATTTCCACTTGGCTTTCTGAGAAGCAGTCCCAAACAGCATAGGGAATTTTTCTGTTGAGAAATGCTGTCTATATCGTTGTAGATTCCTGTTATAATGCCCAAGTTCTGGTGAGGGTAGTCAGGGAGATGTCATGCCTCCCTGAAAGTTCAGATGTAGCACGATGCCTAACGGACAAAGGACAAGGCAGTGGGAAAAGAGGGAGGGAGCGGGATGAAGAAATGCAGTGATGCCATTGGCTCTCGCGAGTACCTCTTGAAGATGCTTCTGTTATGAGTATTTGTTGACTTAATAAAACTGGAGAAAGAGAAATAACTGTAACTTTCTGTTAGGAAACTTAGGTTTTTGCCCACAAGTGCGGTAAGACAAGATAGCATTTGACAGCTGTAGTTCTTTGAATAGTCACCCTGATGTTGCTCTCTGCCTACACATGATGTTGTCTTGACTTCAAAGGCACTTCCCATTACCCAGCACTGGTCCTTGTTGGCACACTTGCTGCAAGATGAAAGATTAAAATAAGGGAATAGGTACACGGGACTGCTTCATTTTACTAGTTACTGGTCCAGGAGAGTGAATAAAGCCTATCTGAAGGGCTGCCTCTTTCTCCCTTAGTTGCCAGCACTATGTGTTTGCTTGGTGTGGGTTTGTTCTGCTTAGAGAAGAGAGAGGAGAAAGGAGTGCCCAGCAAAGATTGCTAGAGCAGATGGCTCTGGTATGACCTTCTGCATAATGGAATTTTTTTTGTGTGTAGTGTCTCTGACTTCTATTTGAGCTACAGATATCCAGAAAGATACTCCTATAATCACTTAATGTGCTGTGAAAAATTGCCTGGTTATTACATTGAAGGACTCTGTGCAAAAAGGGTGCAGAACTCATCTTGTGTGGGAGAGATTGTGTCTGCATCGTGTAAAAACCTTAAGGAAAATGTGGTCCAGGGTGCTTATATGATGACTGAGATGATCAGACACTGGTGTACTCTACCCTTGCCCCACAGAGCATTCTTGCTGGTCTTGCTGCCCCCTTAATATCATTTCTGATTGGGAATATCTTGAATTTTCATTTTGCTGGGCATGTGGTGACAGCTCCATTGCAAAAACAAGCGTTCCATGTGCAGCGTAGTCCATCACTGTAAGCTGCTTGGCTCTGTTGTTTCAGTGATATAAATGGATCTCCATGCAATGAGATAGTGATTAATAGCAGGTAGAGCACACTGCACAAAGACGTGGTACTGTATTCCCCCCCCCCCCAGCAGTTGTCGCTTAACGCACTCTATCAGGAGCAGTTTTATATAATAGACGTGGGAAGATCCATAAAAGTAACATCTGAGACTGTAGTAGGGCAAGTATTGATTTATTTGTTACAATAAAATTTTTGTCATTACTATGCAATTGCTCTATCTCTGGAAGAATTGATATATGTTGTTGGAAGCTACAACCCACTGTGAAAACTTTTCTTTTTTTTTTGTCTTCTATAATTTCCTGCAACTCTTCTGTAGAATCATTATTCCTTATTACATAGACCTGGCATGCCACCTATTTAGATAAATGCCTGAGCGAGTGTGCAGTAAATATTCACAGCAGCTCATGTTTCAACTATATATGCCACTAATTAGATAATTTAGTGGCACAAATAAATAAATACAAAAATAGAAACGGACCCGAGAAAACAGTGGAGTAAAATGTACTGTCATTGTCATTCCGTGGACAGAGATACCAACTTTTAGTTTGTATCAAGTGACTCTAATATACTACAGATGTGCAAAAATAAAGGAAAACGGTATCAGAAAAAAAATGCTAGTTTAAGCTCAATTATACGGGTAAAATAACAAATGATCAGGAAATATTCTCAATATTAACTCCTCCGCTTTATATATCCTTATGTTTTAGGCACCTTTCTTGCAAAAAGCTGAGGGAACATGCCAAGTTAAGTATACATAGAATTTTAATATCTAGAATCCCTTGTTTTACAGATCTCAAAGCACTTATCAAAGGGGAGAAGCACCATTGTCTGTCATTTGACAAAGGAAAAATAGCATGCTACTTGTCCGAGGCCATGCCAAAAAGCCCCTTTGCAGATAAGCTGCTGGTTTTTTTGTCTGTATTTGCCTTAGAGTTAGATAATGCAATGCTTAAAAGTGCTAGCAGGAGCCACGACCTTGCTGTGCTAGGGAATTCCACATTGCTAATTCAAATGATACAGAATTGATGCAAGAAGAGTGCAAATGCTTTTTCCCTATCAGAGATTTTTTGCAGATTTTTCCAGTGTGTTGACAGGTTTACAGTTTTCCTTACAATTTCCTTACAGACTTTATTTGTCAGCATGGTGGAAGCTTTAAATTAGATTCACCCTAGATTAAACCTATAGACCCTGAAACTGTTAAGCAATTGGATTAAGCAGGATTGAGACAATAGATGAAAAGGTTATATTTGGAACATCAGCACAAGCTATAGCAGTTGGCAGTGATTACACCTGTGTGAAGGCACCTTGGACCCTCCAGTTGACACAACTGAGTCTTGTTCACTGTTCAAACACCATGTCTGATACAGCAGACTTGTATTATCTGGCATATACTTGTTATCTCGTTGTCATTGGTATTGCTGACTGTAGTAACGTCCATTTTTACTCTTGCAAATTTGCAAAAGTGAGTATTGTGCATGAAGGAATCTGGTTTTCTAAACTTGTTTAATCTCCCTTCAGTAATTGGCAGAGAACATCCAAGTTCACGGTTTTCTTCTTGATTGTAGTTTTTGATGAAGACAGCTAGCAATTCCATCAGTCCTCACGAGCTCTTTGTAGAGACTGTGTATTGCCTTGTTTTCTTTTCTCAGCATTTCCTCAGTGCTTGAAAAAGAGCATATGAAACTTCTTGCTAAGTTCTCACTTCAAAAGTTAAGTCTGTGGCTGGCATCTGCAAGGGTGTCAGTGACTGCAGCATTCAGTGGCACAGAGATACCATCAGTTCATCGGTGATAGAGTTAACCCTTTTTATCAGTTAGGACACAAATCGTCTGCAGAATCTGCTCTAACATATCTCGTGGTGCTCTGCGCTTCCTGTTCAGGAAACTCCTTTATTCAGTGCAGATGGTTCAGATAGTGAGGTCTCGCAGTCTGATAATCGTGGAAAATTTTGACACTAAAAGCAATATTTGCAGCACTCTATTTAAACTAGGAAGCTCACCCTATAGCCAGCAAAGAGGTGGATGAGCTACTGCATGGGTGACCTGAGAGCACCTCAGTTAGACTGGAAGAAGCCAAGATGGTGAGTGGCTAAAATAGGGCAAGGGACTATTTGGGCTGATAATTGATGAAGAAGTGGTTGTGGTGCTATGATGAGCAGATCTTGCCGTATGTTATTCGATGGTAAGTCAGAGGAGCGCCTCATGGAAGATCCTTGCTTTGAGCCAGTAAAAATAGGGTACTTTAAGGACAGTGTTCCAGGCCTAAGATGTTTTATCATCTTGAGGGTTTTAAGGTGGTTTCAACATTGATTTTCATGTCTGAGCTTTTCCATGCTGGATTTTCATGATTGCTCAGATAACACAAACTACAAATATTTGTGGTTAACAATCAGCTGATAGAAATATGAGGTTTGCGTGACTTTGTAGGCAGCTCCATCTGAGGCTATTCAGTATCAGCTAAGGTTAGTATCCAACATCAGCCAAATGAACACTCATGAGAGAGGTCAATAAACTACAAATAAGATTTCTTCTGGATTCTTCTTTTTCCAGCATCAAACTGCTTGAAATGAACTTTTCTTCACATTTTACATAAAGAGGCTTGCTAGCACTTTATTGTCATTTGTAAACTGATCAAACCTACATCATATACCAGTCCGTAATGTCTGTGCCTGTGCTGCTTTATATCAACACAAAAATATGTAACAAATAAAAGATACCATTTCAGCTTTAATTTTCAGCATCCAAAGAATATACTACTTTTCAGTAGTGAGATGATTTCCAGCTATTTGGAACTAAGCAGAAATATCATACCACATCGCTAAACATCCGTGGTTTATATAAAATATAGATTGCCTTTAAGTGCTTCACTTAAGTCTTTGGTAAGTCGTATTTACGTTATTATTGTTTATGTTCCGAGAAGTCAGTAGGAGGACAGCATTGTTGCAGTTTGTGGTTTCATGATTCACACTTGATGAGGTAGCTATCAAATGAGGGAACAGGAACCACTGAGAAGTTTATAGCCATGCTGTACCATAGGACACATGGCAAGAACACAGTAGTATGGGCAGGTCTCTGTGGTTTCTGAATCAGTATTTTATTTTCCTAGACATGTTTGTTGTTTAGATTTGCTAAAATCAGCCCATCCAGAAAAGCATAATTTTCACCGGAAGGTTTTTCTTTTTTTTTTTCTTTTTTGCCATGGCTTGAATATATTAATCTGGTTAAATATCACCACCTCACGGCTAATAACATTTGAGATTTGCAAGGTTCAGCGTTTTGCAGAGACTTCAGTCGAATCCTCAATAGAGTGCAACCAATCCTAAATTAAAGTGCAAGCAGAAGGAAAGGAGACAGTAAAAAGTAATGATCGTGAATGGAGTGAAAGGCAAGTGTGTGGTTCTTATGATGATGTAATTGGGCAGATCCAGATTACCAAGGTTTTGACTTTGACCTTCCTGATGCAAATTTTTCCTTGCGATGTCGTGTAATCATTGCATTCTGTTAGCTTTCTCCATGTTTCAAGAAAGTACTTTGTAACCTCAAGGGGAAAAATTGATGCGGTGAACATGCTCACAACAGACAGATGACACTGGCCCAGCAACAATCCTTATGTGCAATGAGTTTCTTGGTTCAAAGTTGGTTTTGCCTATCAGAACTGCTTCTTCTATTTATGCTACATATTTGTTAAAAGTAACCTTGATTAGGGAAAAGAGATATTATCTTGGTCAAGGCACCAGTTGGGGTATATGGATGCTGTTGTTGGGTCTGTGTTGACCTGTGTGTCAGTGATGAGTCTTGTGTTTCTGTTTCTCCATCTGCCCCAGGTAGATGGAAACCAACCATGCTGGTTGGTGGTGGACGTAGTAGTAGATGATGATGATGATTTTATAGAAATGGCTGCACTGAATCTCTTGTGGTGATCTCTCATTTAGCCTGATCGACTGATGTTCCTCACCCTTTTTTTGATGTCTTGATTAGGCAGTGCTGGGCTATAGAGGAAACTTTTGGCCTGTCCAGCTGTATCGTTCTATAAAATATTTATTCCTCAGCATATTTCAAAAAGTCAGTCGGTCAGGTTTTTAAGCCCTGAAGGGATATCTGGAGCTCAAGTCTGACGCTAGAAAGCTCCATTCAGTGTATGCTGTAAATCCTATTTGCACATAAGTGCTGTTTTGAGTGTCTCCAGGGAGGACATGGGAGTTTCTTAAAATTCTCCTTTCTGAAAATGTGTGTAGGTGTATTTGTGACATTTCATAAGACTGATAATTCAAAGCAAAGATGCCAGGAAATTAACTTTAATTAGATGAAATCCATGGCTCTCTGAAGTTCAGCTTTTCTACCGGCTTTACTGAGTTTTAGATCAGTCCACCTTAGAAACCTCATGTTGTTCAGATCAGAGCAAAGATGAATGTTGATAGACAGAGCTGGGGGTTGTTCCTGAACCACGAAACTATCAAGAAAGTCCACTGCAGGAAGAAGATCCCTTGTCTCCTGTTACTGTGAACAAGAAAGGAGAAGACAAGAAATTAACATCAGGGTAACTAAGAAAGAGGGCTAGAACAAGCGCTGCTTTGCCTTTTGACACGTCCAATTTGAGGCTTTTGGGTAACACACACCAACAAGAAGGGCAGAGTGACTGTTAAATGCCAGCCAGAGATCAGACTTATGCTGAGCTGTGGGAAGGGGAAGGAGAGCATTTGCTGTCTGTCTTTTGTTGTAACATTTGAGCCAAAGAGGCAGGCAGGGTCATTCAGCTCTCTTTTGCCAGACCAAAAACTTGAGGGATGTGAAAGCTAGCCAGTTCTTGAAAACGTCTTCCTTTCGGCTCTTCCCAACAAGATTCATCAATGTGTTAATTATTGTTTGGATGCTTAGGGATTACTCTGAGGAGGGAGTTTTATCTTGAACTGACTTCACAGGGTTTGGACTCTCATTTACTGTCCTAACTTGGTGTCAGAAGCACTATGCAGCACTGAAGTGAACCATGATTATTTCAATATTTGTCAGCTTTCCCATTTGATATCTCCCTCTACGTCTTTGAGGCTTTTTTTCCCTCCACTTCATATAGAGCACAACTAAAATACATATTTTTCTAAGCGATTGCTGTCTAAATTTTCCTTAAGTTAAACCATGTGTTTTGTTGGAAACTTTAGATGTTTATCTGTTTTTTGAGTTTTTTTTCTTTCCCTTTTATACTTTTACCCTCTCCTTAGGGAACAACAAAGCAAAACACAAATGTCTCATCGAGACAATGTTAGAAGGACAAGAGATAAAACAGGGTTGTATTTGCTCTTGGAAAAGTTTAAGACCCCTGCTTGCAAACCTCTCTATCTTTGTGGATGATGACCGGCGAATGCAGAGCCATGCACGTGAGCTCCACGGGGAACACTACACTGAAGCTCCTCTTTCTGGCTCCTCTAAGGGAGGTGGACAAACTCGATGTAGACGGCAGCAGAAGTACTTTGCCTGCTGTAAAAGGGTTAGAGCACTTGAAATCTCCTTTAACAAGATGCTTGCCTTTGTACCACTGGAAAGAAAGAGCCCTATTCACGTCCCTGATGGCTGTGGATTTGGCACCTTCCAAGAGCCCTTTATAACTTCCGTTTTTCATAATTGAATACATTAAGTTAGAAAAAGGAGGCATATATAATATGCAACAGACCAAGAATAGGGAACAGGTGATATTTTCAGATTGGACTTCTTATTTCCAGACACAAAATAATTTTGTGGGAGTTGTCAGGAAAGCCATCTGCATAACCATTCAGAGACGGGACTTTCCCAGGAGGAAAGTGCCAGGTCTCCGCTGCTGGAAAGGATTCATGCCTCCATGGAAGGGCGTGTGAAATGAAATCAGAAATGAAATCCCTCTGTGTCTACGGCAAGCGTGTCAGGAGGAAGTCAGCCTTCATAAGCTAATCCTATCTTGGGCTGTTCCCTTTTGTCTGAGGTCTCTTACACTCTAAAAGCAGCATTGCAGCTCTGTCCATTTATTAGCCTAATATTCACCCTGGGAGCCTAAATCATGGCAGGTGATGAACATAGAAGATTTCTGTCTAATTGAGTGGCTGTTCCATCTTAGGCCTGTAATTAAGATTAAACAACTCCCACACACACCATATTCTTGACTCTTAAGAACGTTCTCATATCTGGGTTTCCTGCAGCATCCCTGGCCTTTTTGAACATTGCTATGTGAGAAACATCCCAGAGGAAAAAGAGGGATAGGGCATCCCATCCAGAAGTGATCATAAAACCACAGGCTTGTCCAGAAGTCCTTGGCATGGAGGATAATATGGTCCCTGGTTTAAAAAATGAATAAAATCATCACAGTGGTTCCTAGCAGGAGATTGGAGCCTGTTTCCAGTCAGGCCTCGGGAACAGTTCTCTTCGGTTTCAGGGTGAGTTAGACTGGACTACGGAGGTCACTCACTGAATTAAAAAAAGAGGGGGGGGGAGAAAAGGAAAAAAGGCAGGAGGGAAGAGGAAGAAGGGGGGGGGGAGAAAGGAGTGGGAGAAAGAGGGAAAAGGAACACCAAAGAGGGCCTGGAGGGGTCAGTGACGAGGAAAATGGAAAATCTCGGGGTTTCGGGTTCGCAGCAGGCAGGGTGTCCCCGACTCGCAGGAGCCTTTCCGCCCCCCGCAGTTTTGCTGCAGCGTTTAAATGCAGTGTGAAAGCTGCAGCGACTGCGGCATTACGGACGAATACGTCTCCAAAGCCGGGATGCTGCAGACGCCCCTTGCTCCAGCCGGAGGGAGGCCGGTTGCGGTGATGGCGGTGAACGTGCGTCCGGGCAGGCAGGCCGCGCTCTCTGAGAGACTCTCGCTAGCGGGCACACGTGGGTTTCCAGAACAAAAGAGCCGTAAACTCCAGAGACACTGCTGCGCCAACACAAAACGAGACCTAAATTTAGACCCAGGGTAAACAGGTGACGCTCAGCCTGGCGGCGCTTCGCCGCGTGGCACCGTGTTGAAATATTAAAAGTTAACACAGGAGAAGCATGCAGCTCACTAGTGGTGTAGCTTTTGTGGGGATTATTAGGGAGGATATAGAATTTAAGGAGCTCAGGACTTAATCCAGGGAGGTAACCCGAAAGGAGTAGTGAACAGAGCGAGCAGGAACCTCGCGGGGTGGGAGGAAACGAAGAAGCAGCTGGAGGAGAGGAGCAGCCCCTCGGCCGCTGTGGCCGGCGGTGAGCGGCGCGGGGATGAGAAGCGAGGCAGCGGTCAGCTGTTCGGGCTGTGCAGTGTGTTTCCTGCTTCCTAAGCCTGCGTTTGGGTAGGCACTAAAATGTTCGCTCTTTTACAACAGATAATCCTGTGGTTTGGGAGGCAGAAACTTTACTCTGCTTTGGAAGCTAGAAACACGAGAGTGAAACCAAATTTCACTGCAACAAAGGGTTTGGGGGAGGAGGGATGAATTAGTCTCACTCCACTGAAGCAAGTCGTGCTACGGAGCTTTGTGCCGTCTGAGAGACAGGCTCGTGAAGGGGTGAAACAACGGGAGTATTACCATTCCGCCTTCAGCTGCTCTAAAAGAAAGATTTTGTTTGCTGGAAATTTATGGTGGCATCTAGGAGTGTTTATGTGAACAAGGAAAAGAAAAAGTGTGTTCACTCATATCCAGGCTATGCCTCCCTGCCAAGGGGTTGCAGCAGGCTTGTCTTTAGCTGCAAATTGGCTTAGCTTAATTTTCCTTGGTCCGAATTTTAATTGAGTGCATCCCCCCTGAAGAAATACCTGTTTTTTTTCTCCCTCACTTCCCCTACTTTAGTGTTAAGTGTCATGATGCATTGCAGGAAATGTATTTTTTAACTAGTCTGTCTGCAAAGGACTGTGTCCAAAATAACAGTGCAAGCAATACGCAGGGCATTAAAACGCTGTGGCCACTGAAGCCGGTGGGATTATCCATACCCCAGCCCGCAGAGATGTGCATGTATAAAGGGAGGGAGGGGGGAAAAGGGAAGGGGAGCAAAAGGTTTGAAACTCTGCTCAGACGTGAGAACAGGCTGCGTAATGCTCTGCGAAGCTCTTTGCATCTGTATTTTCTTTTATTCGCTGTAATGAGTAATGTATTTGTAATGGGTTATTTCATCGCCCAGGGGAGAGCCTGACCCTTCTCGCCTCGCCTTAGCGTAGCCCTTGGAAGCCGGGGCAGGGCAACGGCGTGTCGCCCTTCCCCGACGGGCGCGCGCGGGAAGGAGCCTGCCGGAGGCAGGGTGCCGGCAGCCGCCCCCCGGGCGAGGGCCGGGCAGCGCACCGCCCCACCGGGAAATTGGGGAGGGCGGAGGATTCTTCCCACTGCTGAGCAGGTCACCGCTGCAAGATTAATGTGTTGGCTCTCTAGGATGTTGTCTCGGCTACATGGTGGCGTGGATGCTGCACCTTGCGCGGAGCTTGGGCAGGGAAGAAGGCATGTTTGGAGGTTGAAATCGGGCCCTTTGGAGTGAAACAGTGCAAAGTTCACTATAACACTTCCAATGCTATTGGATTAAATTACTCACGTGCACTTTGCTGAAATGTATATGCGTTTACAACCAAATTCTTATGTATATTTTACACCTCTTTTTCCCCTTGATTTGGATGTCCTGATGAATATTTATTGCATCCAGTTAAATTTCAGTAGCATATTTGGTTGTCTGAAGTGAAATCGTCATTATTATTTACATATTCTTATTTATTTGCATATCCTTATTTACATATGCAGCTTTAGTATTTATGAACACATACAATTTTTAAAGTATAGTAAAGGCAAAACCTTTGGAATGGTACTTAAATGCAAGTGTTTACACTCCCAATATCTGCTAGAGAAGGTATAGAATAGAAACTTATGTTCATAGGCTGGCACATTCAGGAAAATATGTACTTCTAATGTCTTATTACTATTCTGTTTTTTTTTCTTCATGATGAATTTAAAATATAGAAGAAAGGCATGTGGAAAAAATGTGAATTTCTGCATCTGATCTACATCTATGCGATCAATATCTAAGAATCAAGCAATTTATTAGGAGTTTTCAGACTAAGGTTCTGATAGCATGTGATTTGTAGGGAACAGTGATTTACAATTCCCTGTGAAAGCTTTTCTGGGCTGAAAAACTAATGGATGATGTTGCTATTTAAGTGCTAAGAGAATGTTTTTCAGCCCTCAAAGGTTAGGATCAAATAAAAAGTTACATTCCCTGGAACACACAAGAGAGAGGTTATATCCTGACCTGATGTGTCCCTGTTATTTATCTGTTTGAATTCATTGAAAAATAAATGTTTTCTCCACCAGGGAAATATTTTATTTTAGTATGAAGAGTCATTGAGCACACATGTCTGGCTCGAAACAAAATTAGCTGTGATATTAAACCCATGTTCAAAGGTATATTGGCAAACATTCCTGTGGAGTCCAAAAATGCTCATTACTCTTCTTTGATTCTACAGACCTGACGTAGGTTTGTCTTGTTAATACCCACACGGCTATCCGGTGAATGAGAGAGATGGATTTAATGCCTTGGAGATGTGACAATTCCTGAAGGACTTTTGGGGCCTGTCCTGATATGGGGATCTTTTAAGTACAGTTTATGAATTCTGGTTGAAGCTATGAAGTTGCTGTTATGAAAAATTGTAGCATCTTAGGTTGCCTCAGATGGTGAATCCATCATTTTCTCCCAAGGTCTGTCACATGTACTCAGAGTAATGACTGTGGAGCGTTGCTTGGCTTAATGAGTGGCTTCTGAACTATAGAGGTTGGCTGGCGTCAGGTGAACTGATTTTCTCCCATTGGGAGAGGGAAATATAAGGAGTTGGGGAGTTTCTCAGAGAGAAGCAAGGCAATTAAACAGTCTTCGACGAAGAAATCATGAAAGAACAGGAGACGCAGGAGCAGCTTTTTCCTCTGAGGAGGAAAAAGAAGAAGATTTCTTAAGTGAAAAAGTCAACATAATGGCAGGACCCAGACTAGGCCAGGGAAAGTTGGCAAGTTGGCTGAAAAACTATTTCTGAAAAGAAGCCATGAAGCAGAACAAAAAAAAAGGCTCATCAGCTAATGAACTCAGATTCCAGTCCAAAGACTTTTCCAAAGTGCTGAGGAACCCAAGAGAAGAAAATAAATATAAGCATCATTATTTTTGTTTATGTATCTTCCTACTTTGAGATAAGTGACAGGGATTTTTTGGACACATGCAGATATGCAAAGGATACTTGTGTTTAGAGGCTGCAACTTCTAATATTAAAATCATCTGGTTGCAGATGATCCCTCTGATCAATCACCATGAGCAGATGAAGCTTTGCTTGCTTTCCCAGCAGTGAGGTTTTATGTTCGTTCTTCAGCACTGGTGTAAAGATGACTACTCTTTGCCAGTGTATCTAACTTCTTGGAAATAGTGAGGAGCTCTTAACTGGGGGACAGAGGCCAGTGGAGCATGTTTTGGTTTGCTTGGCTTAAAGCCCCTGGTGCAGATTCTTTTTGACCATTTGAAGTCTGGGCTGAGCTGTGACTTTTGCATCTGAAATAAAGAGCTTCCTTGCGTTTTTGAGGTGTTTGGATTTTGTATCCCACATCGGCCCGTTTAACAGCGACTGTCTAGATTTGCATTGTTTGGACACGAACTTTCCCAGATTCGAAACCTCTAGAGAAGTGGGGGAGCCGAGGGGAGAGGAGGATGAGGGATGAGGAGAGGCGGCAGATACAGTGTTTGTTCTGTCTTGAGCCCTGTCCCAGTTCTTCTTCCACTACACCGTGATATCTTGTCCAAATATTTTAAATGAAGCAGTTCCTATTTTCCCTGGGTGAACAGCGCACTGACTCTGCTGCTTCGCTCCTTGCTAGTTCTCAATCGCATTCCACTTTGCTCCTCAGCCTTATGGTCCAGATGGCAATTTTCACAGGTTTAATTTATATTTTGTAAAGTAATAAAGGGCCAAAGCCGCCCCCTCCTTTCCCTCCTCTCTGTTCGTGCTTATCCCCAAACATGCAGACCGGAAAGGCTCCAGCGGGAAACACACGGGGTGCCAGGCCTGAGCGCGCGTCCCCAGGAAACAGGATGGAAACGGTGGAAAGCAGAGATGAACAGGCGATGCAGAGTACATACTCGGTTGTTTTTTCCTCTCTCTACCAGATACTGCTTTAAAATTAGATGGGATACATTGATTTGAGAAAGGGAGTGGGAGGCAGGGGAGGAGGAAGAAGAGACTGCTACTCGGTCACTTATAGAGCTATTTACTGGCCAGCTATTATTTTCGTCCTTTGTATTACTGAGAAATTCGTACGTTGTATTTGCCTCTTGTATACAGCCCTCAACAAGTATCTCTTTGTCAGCCTCGCAAAGGGCAATAAACTCTGTGTTGCAAATAAGCCTCAGTAACTGCTGGACTTTATGACTAATTGTAATGCAGCATATATCCTTGAGGACTATAAACCTATATTAAAAGACAACGGTTGAGAGCAGAGCTATTGAATTGCGATAGTACTCATGTAACCCCACGGGGGCTCGACAGACAACAAGGAGGCCATTGATGCAAGCTCTCGTACAAAAAGCCGCATAGCCGGAGAGTCATCCAAACCAGTATGGTGTGCGGATGACCACAGGGCTCGGTTTAATGCTCCTTTTGTTTCGCGCTCGCTTAGAGGCAGGCAGCACGCACTCCGACGTCGGGATGGGCGCTGCTTAGATCGCTGCGGAGAGCGCAACGGGGCAGATGAGAAAATTAGTGCGGCGGTGCCCCCCTCACCTTCCCGTGTGGTGTGCCGGCACCCCCAAAATCTGTCCTGGTCCCAGGGAAAATCCTGTACTGCGAGTGAAAGAAAACAGACCATCATCTGTCTTTTTAAATTTATTTTCTCCCTAAAAGACCAAGCAATGTTAAAGTTTCTCTTGCTGTCTCTTTCTCTCTCTCTCTCTCTTTTTTATTTTTATTTTTAATGACCTAAGTTTCTGACGCTTAAGTTTCTGATGCTATACTGGTTTTCTGAAATGACTCTGTGAGCTCAGCTCAGTTTTCAGTTAGTAAGTTGAAACTTATCCAGTCACGTTTTAAGAAGCATTTTCACTGAGGGCAAAATTGTATCACAGGCTGGGAGGGATTTCAGGTTGAAAAATCCTAGTGCTGCCTCTCGCCTCCTGGGATGGCTGTATCTTGGGTTTGAGTACATCTTGATACCCCAAAATTGTATTAGTCACTAAATTAGTTGTACTTATTCTTGGGCACGATACGTTTTTTCCCCGGTATGGCTAGAGTTACTTGGACTGTGATCTCTGTCTGCGTGTGCACAGCGCTGGTTTTATGGAGACACCACTCTGAGATGCAGCTGATTCCTGAACTTACTTGTTTATTCCTGTCTCTGCTCCAGTCTGAAGACCAAGAGCATCCCTGTGACCTAAAGGTGCCTTTCCCTGCCTCAGCGGCCCGGGAGGTTCTGTCCGTTTGCTGGCATGCTGTCCTGCTGCTGGGCACCTTCTGTATTTTGCTTAAGTATTTTTTGCTTCTCCTTTGATCCCTTCTTCTCTGAGCCCTTCCTGTAGATAAACCCATGCCGATGGCCTCTTCGTGGCCCCGAAATGGGGCGGTTTCTCTTGCCCTTTGGAACGGCGCCTGGCCTGGGCTGTCCCTAGAGCTGTTCCCAGGCATTGCTGGGTCGGTCAGCTGGCGCACACCAAAACCAAGCCAACCTCCCCCCCCCCCCACCCCAGAGAAGGCATAGGGGCAACTGCGGGCCAGCGCTTGAGCCAGGGCACTGGCCCCGTTAGCTGGCTAGCACGGGTGTAGTCCAGCAGTGTGTGACAGAGCCTTAATGCCGTAGATCCTGCCAACACAGCGGACCCCGGGTGGTCAGCGTACACCTGCTTTGCGGTCTGAGTTCTCCGCCGTTCCTAGCGATGTGTGCTTCCTTTTGCTTTATTACTGTTACTCCCAGTTAACGCCAACAAAAGAGTAAGAATTCCCCAATTCCCCCAGTTGCAGTGTAATTAAGCTGATGAATACCTGGGGATCTGATACAGCCCGTGTGCGCAACATGATTAGCTGAGATGAGAGAGAGTAAAGTAGAGGCAGCAGGACGAAAACTGGGTATAAGTAAAGAAACAAAGCGGGACTGCAGCCAGCGTTATTGCTGGTGTCATGTCTGTGTACACAGCTTCTGATTTTATTTGTCTGCTGTATCTTAAAAAGTGTTTTTTAATGGAATAAGACGCCTGCGTTCTCGTGTAGTTGCAGGGAGGTGCTGGAGCTGAGCTTCTCAAGAGGCTGTGTGTATCTCTTGTAAAAGAGAGCATCCTGTGTGCAAAAACCACCGCACTGAAAGCAGCTCTCAAAAGTTTGGAATTTATTTTTATTTCATTCCAGACAGAGTGATCCTGGGGATTATTTTTAATATCAGTGATCTCTAACCAGCCCCTGTCTGTTAACGCATTTAAAGCAGGAGAGATACACGTGCTCCATTAAACCAGCAGTACTGATATCCTGGATTTTGCTCCATCATAAGAAATCAGCTGTGCTAGAAACGAAACTACGCAAGCTCTGTTTGCAAATATACCGATAGCTTTGATTTTCAGGCCATTACACGCTCATGCTTCGGAGCGTTTGGTGGACTATCTCAGACTGTGTCAATGCAGTTGCTCCGTGAAGGGTGGGTACCCATTGCCACAGGACAGATAAATGCACTTCTTCAAGTTCGTCTGTTCAAGTCCTGTTTAGCACCCAGCCTTTCTCGCTCTTTGCTCACACCTTTTCCCTATCGCCAGATGCCTCGCACTGACTTTTGGACAGACTGTTCTTTTTGACTTCCCCCATCCCTGGTTTTATTCCTTCTTGCATGTGATGCTCCTTGCCAAATCCCAGTTTCACAGTGATGTCTGCTTGGCACCTCCATCTGCTTTTGTCCCGTGGAGGAATCGGCTCTGAAGAAATGCCCTGAGTGGGAGTTATACTTTTAACGGAGCCAGTATTTTACTCGGTGAATTAGCACCAGAAGAATGAATGGGACAATTTGCATGCTTTACGCTAGGCACACTAAAGTCCTTCACTAAATCTGGCCTAATCTGCCCATTGAACTTGCCCTGACTTACTAGAAATTTTGCTGTCCAAAAAACTGCAATTTAAAGTCGCTGTGTGAAAACCATGTTCTGTTGTGGGCAATGTCAAAACTCTGCGACCTCCACGCAACCAGGACACCACCCTCAATGGTGAAGCCCTCGGGCAAATATTCAGACAACCCAAAACTTTCACTTAGAAATCCTATATTGAATGAACCCTGTCTTGTATTGGGAGATTGGGCTTTATAGAGTTAACTTAAAA
Organism: Apteryx mantelli; assembly: GCF_036417845.1. Classification (NCBI taxonomy): domain Eukaryota; kingdom Metazoa; phylum Chordata; class Aves; order Apterygiformes; family Apterygidae; genus Apteryx; species Apteryx mantelli. Next base: position 6,714,310 of record NC_089987.1, read on the forward strand.
GTTTAAACACAGTAATTCCATATGAATCTCACTGCCTTCTTTTTTCTCCTGTTTAAATAATTTTGTTTCTTTTTTAACTGGCTTCAGAAAAAGAATAAGGGGGGGGGGAAAGCCTTTTATTTGTTAAATTAGCCTAAAGCAAACAAATTAAAACTTCTTGATGTTGTCCACCGTAATTCATTATTCTGGTGCAGTACTCCTTCCTTTTTCTTCTTCTTCTTTTTTTTTTTTTTCCTTTCCATTGCCTGAATAATGTTCTTTGAAAACTACATCATCAATAAACCACTCTTGTGAGATTTAGAGGGCCTAGAATAATGAATAACAATTAGGGGCATTTAAAAGGTAATATTTTTTCCTGCAATTTGGGAATTGATTTATGAAGTTGGGGATCCTCCAATTTCATCAAATAAATGGTTTCTTAAACCAATTCTTCTTACCGTCATGGTAACACCTTTAGATCTGGCACAGTTAGTGTGCTTTCTTGCCAACTTATTGTTTTTGATGCAAATGAAGCAGCTCTCAACTTGCACAATTAACGGATGCTTCTCTATTTTCTGCAAACCAGTTAAACTAGCACAGTGTCAGTTTTATAATTTTATTATTTCTAATATTAAAATGGTGGAAATGCTTCCTTGTGACATTCTTTCAAACCGTTGTGTAATTTAAAGGCCCGAGGAGTGCACCTCTCTGATGGAGCAGGGTAGTTAGTTTAGATAAGTGAGTAAAGGTCCAAGTCCTGCTTAGCAGCTCTGAGGAACAGATCATATGCGAAAAGCAGCCAGTGAAATCAATAAGCAGATGTGTAAAAGCCACGCAGCAAACTGGAGAATGTGGAGTGAGGCATAGGATTTTCATAATAGTCCAAGTGACAAAGAAGTGCCAGTGTCCTTAAAAATCACTTTTGAAAATCCCAGCCTATGTGTTCACTGAATCTCATGATGTCTAACCAACTTTCTTCTGCAATTCGGTCCCAGCAAGCTTTCTCATTCCCCTTTAAACAACGTGTCTCAGGGACATTTCCCATATCTTGCTGGTGGGTCTCCCAACAGAATTAAGCTATAATAATTTACACTCTGCTATTATACCTCTGAGGCATGAACACATGGATGAAAAGATGCTGAGGCAATAATCTTTTTGCACAGATTCTTAACTCTCTTTGGAAGAACAAGCCAGAATAACTTCAGAAACTTTCTGGAGGCTCTAGATGCAACAAAACCCAAAGGCAGCAGAGTATGTAAAATTTTGACAAGTATGAGAATTTCCTTGTCAGCTTCCTAGCAAACAAATATTTAATGCAGCTAAAGCATATTGCTAATAGTACATTGTAAATAATATTTAGAAAACGGCCATTGACTTGCAAATAAATCTGTTCTTTCTGCCCTGTTTCTGCACTTTCCCCCTGTTGTGGAGGTCAGTGTATAGAACTGTAAGACTTGTACTCAGCATCGCACCTCTGATGTTCTTCCACAAGTGATTCCTGAGTCTAGGCAGGGTATCTGTAGTATAGAGTAGCTGGCTGGTCAGAGGGAGAAATGCAGCTGCAGCAGTGCAAAGCCTCCGGGTCTCCAGAGGCCCTTTATGCTGTCCCTGACAATCCTGCTTGTCCAAAAAGGGACCAGGGGTTCTGCCTAGCCTTTTCGAGGATTTAGGAAAACCTAGACCCGGCTGAACTGAAGGCAATGGTTCCTACTTTTCTGCTCAATAGGGTACAAGGAACCACTCCCAGAAAGTCTGGTGTAAGCATGAAAGCAGGACAAAAAGAAAAATTCTTTTCCCAGTCAGGACTCTGTCGGTGTGTCTCGGAGAAAGCTGGAAGCAAGTTGGGAGTTGCCCAGCAGGACAGAGATGTGCAGAATTGCTAAGCCGCATTCTTCAGCTGGCACTAGATAGGAGGTCTCGAGAGTAAATAACTCCTTGCTGGCTCGGACTGCTTTCATGCAATCAAGTGTGCATTTTCAGAAAGAGGAAAAAAGGCAGTTTATAAAAAGTTAGTCCTTTTAATTTAGAAGGTCTTTCAAAACTCTGTCACCTACAAAAAGGGCATGGATATCGCTGTAGTTATAATTCAATGACTTTTATGAGGCTCAAATATGAAAAAAAAATTATTTTTGCTCCTTGTAAAGTAGGCAGTTTGCAAAGCAAAAGGCTTATGTTTTCCCCACTGCAATTCTACAGCCTGAATATCTGTCGCTCCTTTTCATGAGATCAGCCTGGAGCTGCTAAACCCTGATTCACCCAGCAGACAACAGCCGTAGTGCCAGGGAGGGATTGCCTGCTTGGAGATTCCAGAAAAATGTGGAGCAGCCCAGCGCTGTGCAGTTTTTTGTGCTTCACTCTTGCAATTTCAGCAGGAAAATAAAAGTAATTAGAAAGCACCATTTGGCACCAATGCTGCTACTTTGAAAGTGACCTACTAAGCTGCAAACCGTTTTTCCCCTCTGCTTTCTTCTCCACCCCACTCACAAGCTTAATCTAAAGTCCAGCCATCTCTAACATGGTGCTGTTTGGAGCTGAGCTGCTGCAGCGCATGCACATTCCTGTTATGTTTAGAAACTGTTGATAAAAGATCTTGAAATATTTATGTTGGACATCTCTATGTATGTCAATAGTGCCATATCCTCACTGTTGCCAAATTCTGTCTCTTTTTATTATTTTGATGTATGGCGGGTTATTGTAGAGCACTTGCTTCTGTACTCCTTCAAATGCTTGAGTTATTCCATAGTTCCTCTCCGAGAGTCATTCGGTGCAGCTGCGACATTACTCATGGTTATCCCTTAACCTAATTAGTTCGGTTTATTTACTCTGTGAGAAGGGAAATGCAGGATAAAGAGAGTATTGTGATACGGCCTGTGCTGAAAGCAGTGCAGCAGAGATGGGCCAAGAGAGTTTTCCATGAATCTGATTTCAGAGCTCTTTGCTACTGGAGGGGGGGATATTTTGGTTTCTGCGCTTCAGGGGATTGTCAAACCATCTAGCTGATATAAATAGAGCCACTTGGAGAGACAGAAAAAGATGAACTAGCTGACTCAACGTTTGACTGATTGGCCAACATAATGAAAGTTTTGCAATCCTTTGTAAACAGCGGTAATATGATAGCAAGGGAACACTAGGGGATCCATTAGATTTGCATACTAATAATCCATCACAGTGATGAAATTAATTCAGTGGCATCTTATTGCATACTCCATATGAGGCAATAGTGGTAAAAATGCATCTAAAATACAGATTTCTCAAAATTTCAAGGAACTTCTATGTAGTAGGTGTAGAAAAGAGTTGTATATAAAAATGATGCTAAAACACCGTAAAAGCAGGGCAAAAAAGTCTATCCTAAAGAGAAATAGTTGTTTTTAATGCAAAACATAACAGTTTCTAAATGAAAAGATTGGAAGTCATTTAAATACCCATTTTTTGGTACCTAAGTATTGATTTAGCTGTCCAAACATACCCAGCTCCTCCAGTCAGACTCTGGTTGATTAGAATGACATAAATTTTTTCTAGCTATAATTACAATATTTGTTTATTTCAAGGTAGATTTAATGTGCCATATAATTAACTAGTGCACAGAATTAAGCTATAAAGCATACTATTATCTCCCAGGCTGTTTTCAAGGCTATAGGAGAATGTCACATATGGCACTCGTTGTTGGTAACTTACCTAATGAAATGATACCATCACACAGAGGCTGTTTCTCAGTGTCCATTCCTACTGATAAGAAGTTATCTGTCTTGATATTGATTTGACATCTATCTGCTCCGTATGTGACTTCGGAAACTAATGACTGAGGTTGTACTGAATATTCAGAGATAAATTTTCAGATGAGCAGAGGGCCAGCCTTCCTATTTCTCAGAAGCTTTTTTTTCTGCCTGCTAATGAACCGTGGGTGCAAGCATTAGCTCTGAGACAACTTTTCATGATTGAAGATCAGATCATCTAAGGGCTAATATTCGTGCTTGCAATGTATTGTATAGAAAGAAGCTGGGAGTGTAAATACTGATGATATTCTGGCAAAATGAAGGGCAGTTTTCTTAAAATGTCAGACTCAAAATACTATTTCTTTTCTTAAATTATAGCTTGATTTCAGCTGAACAACTCAATGAGCTGAAAATATGAGGGAAGTGTTGCTGTCATTGACCACACCGCTGGGGATTTGGAGCAGTTAAGAAGGAAAGAACTGACCTGATTTTGCAGGGCTAGCAGACCTCTTATATATGTAAATGCCAAAACAGCAGTGGAAGAAAAACAGAGCATCTAGGACCAGGATAGGGTGCAAATGGGGCTGGGATAGTGGGAGAATATTGATTGTGATCTGGTTGTCATACACGTGTTTGCCAATTTTACTGCCATAGTGCTACCCGCTCCGAAGGTGGGGACAGAAGAGATGTGGTAGAGCATGAGCCAGGCTGCCTGGCCACCCTGGCCACATCCTCACCAAGTAATCCTTGCCCGTCGAGAACCACAACGCGGGATTCGTGTTGTGGATGCAGTGCACAGAAAGGGGCTCGGTTTGTGTGATAGATCCCTGGGCTCGTTAGGAATTTGGTTGCATTGCTTCCCCTGACTTTGCCCGAAGTGAGTTTGGAGAGCATCAGAAGCCTGTTGAAGTAGGTAGGGTGACAGCTGATGCTTATGCTCCTCACAAGCAGTCAGGTCATGAAGCTGTCAAACAATCCAGGACATCTTTGATTCATGATTGGCATGTGTCAGGACACTGGAGTCTCTCATAAGGCAAAGCTTTAAGAAAAATGCCAGTAATGTGAACCCCCCTTAAGTCAGTCAACATGATTTTATCACATGTATTTATACTGCCTAACAGCAGGCTCTGAAAGAGGATGAGAGTGAAAAAATTCTATAGAGGACAAGACACAATGAATAGGATCCTGATTTAAGGAAATTGTGCTCTGGAGAAGCCTATCTAAAAGCCTGGGAAGACCAGCCTCCAGCCTCAGGTAGTTAAGTGACATTATGCCTATGTTAACAAGTTATGTGGCACAACAGGAGCCTGCTGTTCCTATTTTGCTGTTCCTGTATAGAGCAAAATACTCGCTGCTGAGTACCAGATGTCCTCAAGCCTCATTGAGTGGGAATTTTACTTTGGTCCAGCTCTAGCCTGATCCTGTGGATCACCCCCCCTTCATAGGGATTGCAACACTTCAAGTGCATCCCTGGAGCACATCATCTGGTTTCACTGCATGCAAAGGGCTTGTGTGCTCCAGGACCTCTCCATGCTATGAGTCACAGCATGGTGAGTGAGGACTACTGGGAGATGTACTTCAAAAGTGCACTCCTGATCCCAACTAAAATGCTAATGAGAGCTTAGAGTTAGTTGCTGGAGAATGGGAATAGGAATACTTTCCTTTGGGTTCATAGCAGTATCAACAAAATCTTGAGAGGTGGACGGGTGACAAATGTTTGCATCAGCTGCGACAGGGTTGGTGCCACATGAAAAAGTTCTGTTTTTCAGTGCTCTTGTTAGCTCTTTAACCTTTTTGAACTGCTTTTGCCCAGGCTGCTGCATGCTGCATTCTTTCCTCAGTCCATTGCATTTTGTTTCTGTATTACACCATTTTTTAGTGTTTCCATATTTATGAATTCATCCATCTACAATAACAATTACAGTTGGAATGTTTACTTTGCCTGATAACATTTACAGTTCATCTACTGGGCAAATACTTGTTATTCTTTGCTTATTTTTTTTAATATATATTATTAGAAGAGCTTTTGTAAAATTTAATTCATTCCTCCCAAATATGTTCCATTTCACACAATTGGCAGGAACAAGAAAACAAATCAGAACAAAACAAAGCGGTCCTGTCTTCCCCAAAGAAAAACTAGAGAGGGAAGTCGGGAAAGGTAGCACGTTGCCGAGGAGAAAGCCAAGGTCTAGCATTCCCCGTTAGTTTTTATCAGGGGGTTTATAAGAGCGGGTGGAATCGGAGCTGGGTAGCTGAAGGCTGCGGGGTTTTTTTGCGCTAACGCAGGGGTGACATTCGGATGCGCCAGATCAGACGTTGTCCTCGGGACCCTTCTCCTGGGCACAGGAGAGAGAGAGACTGGGTTCTCACGTGCGCTGGAAGGAAGCTGGCATTCATTTGTTTGGACGGCAGGTTGCTCTCTGCCTTGATGAACTGAGCAGATGCCGTACCGTGAAAGGGAAGAGGATGCCGAGACTTGGGCTAACGTGCCTGTTTGCATCGCAGCGGGCCGCGCGCGTGGGAAGGCGGCCGCGGGAGGACGAGCCCCTGCTGTCTGGCAGGGCTGGCGAGAAAGGAAAGGACGCCTTGTCCTGGCCAGAGGAGATACTTTCCCAGCGTGAGAAAAGCGCGCGGGGCAGCAGGCTGCGTCCCCGGGCGCGAGCCGCGCGGCGGGTGTCACCGGCCGTCAGCGTGACAATAGGTATTGTCAGGAAACACCTGCCTCGGGAGGAAGCTGGGGGACCTCTCGGAGCATGGATGCGGTTGTCGTAACTGTGCAAATGTATCGGGCAAAGAAAATCCTGCACTTTGTGAGGAGGCAGGAAAGTCCTTCAGCTGAACAGTGTTTTAAGTTCAGACAGTTTTATGTGTTTATTCCCTGGGGTTAGATCAATCGAGGTATTTCCCATGTGTTAAGAGTGAATATTTGGGGGGAAAAGGTCATAGGGAGGAGCCCAAGACCTGTACATTTGAACATTGGCAAGAGTCTGCTCAATACCTTGGAAGTGGGATTTGAATAATAGGGAAGAGCAAGACCTGAATGTTCATTTTCCCTGAAATGTTAGCACCCATATGGCCAGAGAGGTAGTAACAGATGAGGAACCTAAGAGGTTCTGTGTTAAGCTTGTACAGACTAGTAATACTAGTGAGGAAAACCTCTTTCAAAAAAAAAATGTTAAAGAATGCAGAATGCAGATAAGAGGGTGTAAAAATAAGATAAGGAAAGTAAAGGTGGAGAACAAAAGGGAGGATTGCCAAGAGGTTAAAATAACAGCAAAGCCTTCCAAGTGCGCGCAGAGCCGAGGGTGAGCCCAGAAGCCACCAGCGCTCTGTGAGCTGCTGCCTAAGCACGGGCTGCGAACAGGGGAGGTGGGTGTTTCTGTGGGTGCCTGGCGGATGTGGGCCCCCACCAAAGTGTTAGCACTGAAATCTACCCTCCAGATTTCTTGAACTTCTGGGATTTTTTATTTTGCTAGCTATCATGGTCTGTCCATGCTGTTGCAAATGGAGGGAATTGGCCCCAATGTGTAAAAGCAGGTATCTGAACAGATTGTAGATGGTCATAAAGCACCACTGATCAAATATGTACACGGAGCAGAGCAGGACAGCATCGCTGGCACGAGAGCCAACCCAGTCTCTGAGTCACAATATTTGTCGCTCAGCATTTGGCGCTGCACGAATTCATGCCTGCTGTTTGCAGATCCGGGCTACCATCCCTGCACCGCGCTCCACTGCGCTCGCGGAGACGTGACCCAGAGCGAGCGGCGTTGGGTCGCAGCAGTCAGGCTGACTCTGTGGCTGCTACATTCTGGTGGCTTTAACAAGGAAGAAATAAACCACGTGGAGAAAAAAGCAAAGAGCAAGGAAGATGTGACACAGGAAGGGTGAGGGGACGTCTCATGATGAGAGGAAGGGCCAACAGGCGTAAGCCCAGACTGAGCGCGAGGGCACTGCAGGGAGAGGATGGGGGCAGCAGAAGAGCAGGGCTCGCTGCCGAAATGTCTGTAAATGTCCAAAGCATTTGGAGTTGGCCTTATGATGGGGACATCAGCTACAAGAACTGTCTGTGAATGTGCCTTTTTCTTTTGAGTTATGAGTTAAAGGCTTTGCTTTCCCATTTTTACCTTTCTCTTCTTCTATATTGCTGTGATAATTTCTGGTGATTTATATTTGCACTGCTTTTATGTGGAAATGAATAATGAAACAAAATGAGAAACCATTTTCCTTTTCCATTGTATGTTGACAGGGCTGCGAGGTAGGTGTGGAATGGGCTACTTCTTTATCTTTCTCATGGTTTTTCCTTTCATGCTAAAAGGACTTTTCCTACTTCTCTGTTTAGGGGTATAATCCAGAGGCAGTTCATCTGAAGGTCCATAAGCAAAGCCAATCGTCTCCATCCTGTCCTGCGTGAACGAAGACACCTATCCTGCTCTCTCCGCAGTATCGTGTCTATGCTGGTGGGTATTGCCACAATCCACGTGGTTTTCATCACTGCTAGGAAGGTAAATCCATTGCGTTTTTACCATGCCAAATAATAACAAGAATCATGCTTTAAGTATGCACCTGTGTAAACTATTTTTATGAGACAAAAAGGCTACCTGGTCCCTTGTGGGATCATTTATATGATGGAAATAAGAAATACGGTATTGTTTTGCGGGGACTGTAATTCCTGAAGTACAATAGGCATGTCTGCGTTTTATTTTGGAAAGACTGTCATGAACAGCATGGTGTCAGCTCTGTGACTGTAAAGAACAAGAACCAATAATGCAAGTCCCAATTTGTTCTGGCAAATAGCAGCCAGGGTCAAAGGGGCTGGCGGGGAGAGGAGTAAGTTGAAGACTTTACCCAATGGCAAAGTACCCAGAGTTTCTTTCCAAAAGTGCAATTTTAGCATTTGAGGTGCTGGAGGCAATAAACTGAAGGCTAAAACAACGGAGCAAATAAAGTGGCTGTGCAGCTGGCAGCGGTTCTAGTTACACGCTGGTAAAGAAGTGTTGCCTCTCGTTGAGCTGGTGGACTGGGGTGCTGGAGGAAGGCTAGTAAGGAAGGACTTTCATCTTCTGCTTTTGTGCCCTTTTTTCTTTGCTTTTTTAATTTATTTTGTTTTTGGACGGGTTTTTTTGCTGTTTCAACTTCTTTGTCTGTTCATTCATAAATTATACCCTTTGAGGGTCAATTTTTACCTTCTTTAGGGTTTTCTGACTGGCCTCTGTTCCTGCAAAGATTCTGTAGAAATCAGTTTAATCCATCCTCAGGCCTGTATCGCTGTGGATTTTGCACTTTCTGCACTTGCTGGTCATTGAGAATACAGGCTCGGGAGAGCTTGGCTTTGCCGTCCCTCACTCGGCCTTTCTGATACCAGGGCAACATTCATTCAGGGTCTGCGCAAACAGCGTTGGCCTTCCCATCTCCTCTTGCTGTACAGCTCTATTCCTTTGTATCAATCCTGAATTTAAACTGCGCTTGCCCATGCAACAGTTACTTCACCACCATCACTTTTCTGGCAGAAAAACGGTGAAAAATGAAATCTCCTTTGGTGAAAATGCGGTGATTTTTAACAGGACTTCACAACAGGGTTTCAAAATGGTGGTGGAGGACTGCGGGCAGAAGAGTTTGTTTCAAGTGATTCCAGTGATAGTATTAGTGAATATATATGATTTATTTAATTTTTTTTTAAGAATTACAAAACTATGAAGTTGTGATGAAAGGCTTGATGGCTTTATGAATAAGTGCTAGTTGATGCTATTTAAGTAGGATTCAATTAAATCTTCATAAAATGAACGAAGTGAAAAAGCTTGACATGAACTGAGGCCCAGGAAGGCAAATTGCCATATATGAAGTATTCCATGGAAATCAGATTACTTTTCATAGCTGCAAAAATGTGCTTAGCTTAAACATATTGGGCCAAATTCTGTTCTCATTTATGCATGTGTAATATGGAACTGAGCACAATATTTGGGTAAATCTATTTCAAATAATTAGTTGATAGTCTTGGAGGGAAAAGAAACCATTGCTAATTTAAATATTGGCATATTCTATTTTTCAAACAGATGTTCAGACTCTTACATTTTGGCATCCCAAGATGAAAAGATAGTGGGAATTGCACAAGAGGGCTTTTATGGAGACTGTCAAAGGAAATGAGAAAACTCTTGGGCCAAAATTCAGACAAGTTCTATACATAGTTTCCCACAATTTTCTGATCCTGAGAGCTGTGGGGAATCCCACTGACTTCAGAAATTCCCTTCTGCATCACAGTTTGCAGGATCGGGGCCCTAAAAAACACAAAGCGTTATCCTGGCTCTGTGGAGGTAGATGGCAAAATTCCTTTGACATAAGCAAAGGAAAACTATTCACTATTATCTTTTTGAGTGACTTGTATATATATAAAAAAAAAAGCTTCTCTTCCAAGCTAGTTCAAACCCTTATTATTTTACCAAAAGTGTCCTGTATTACAGGTTTTAATTTAAAATCAGAAGGAATTTTTTACCTTGATATGCTTCTGTAGCTTTCAGATATACAATAAAGTGGATGTGTTATTACAAGAAGATGGATCCTTGCTAACTTGTTGACTTAAAAACAAAACTAAAATCTTCCTTTTTTTTTTTAACCAGTGGGTATCTGTGTTCTGTGCTTGCTCTCAGCATTTTTTAATACAATAAAAATCCTGAAATAGAGGAGCTTTAAAGTTATCTCATACTACTGAATTTGCTTGTAAAACCGCATTGCTATTTACTGGGAAAACAATCTCCCTTGTTGCTTTTCGAGTTACTAACATTATTCTTTTTCCCTCCACAAAAATCCTTAATGTTAGGAAAACATAAATTGAGCTTCACGGGATGCTGAGATGCAATAATGTTAAGTGATTTGCCCAAGCAGAGTGCCAAAAGACTGTGGCAGAACCAGGAATACAATTCATATCTCCTGCTCTTAATCCAGCCTCATAGGCAATCTTCCCTGTTTCATCTGTACTGAAAATAAGAATATATACTGAACAGAACCACTGCTGCTTAAAATAGTGCTCTAATTCTCCCTTCACCCCAGTTGTAGAGTGGTACAGTGATACTGACATTAGCAAAGTGACTTCTGATTTACTGCAGAGTAAGAGAGAAAAAAGACCCGTAGGTTAAAAAATCCATTCATATCAATTAAAGGCATTTACGCTATCAAGCACATTACCAGCATGTAGTAATAATGGAAAAATGAAATCTCACTGCTGTTCTCTCTCCCTGTGGAAATTCATATTTAAATCTGTATTTATACAATGTCTTGACTTAAGGTATCACCAGCACTGGCTTTCTCTGCAGCCTGCCAGTGGACACATGTTTTCCTCTAAGTATGGTGTAGTCAGAAATGAATATAGTAAGGTGGGGGAAGTGCAGGATTAAGTTGCATGACTTCAGCTTGTCTGATGCGACTTCCGTTTGCTTCATCTCTGTCGATCAGAAATCTGTTTTACCTGCGGGAAGGAATCCTGGTAACAGCCCCAAGCGCTTTGGAGAGTCCGTGTGCTCAAAGTAGTTTCAAACAGCTTCTGTCGCCTGGACTTTATCGTATCATCCATCTGTGTGTAGATTAGAATACCCTCAATACCTAAGTTGCCTCCTTTTGCGCTACAGTACTTGACTTTTCCCCTCAAACAGAGTGAAGGTAGAAACTAAGGCATATGCTTTACGTGCTCTTCCGAACACCTCTATTTCTGGAGTATTTTATGGATTGCAAATGTGGTGAGGGTTGGGGTCATACAAGATGTCTAGTTAGTTCACCTGCAGTCAAGGTAAGCTAAGATTAAGTCAAAGTGTTTGGCTCCTGGTCTTTCATTGCCTTTTCTGTTTAGAGAATTTAATCTTTGCTAGATTTTCAGGGGACCTCTGCATTTCAAAGTTTTCTGCTTGGGTTGAATTTTTTTTGTCAGTTCCCCCACACAAAGTCGTGCAGAGGTCTTTTTCATAAGATCTTAAAGCAGATACTGAAAACTTCACTTGACCTGCTGAGGTGAACTACACAAGGGTTGGACTCTCACTGCTGATCCCGCCAAGTTCACTCTGCGTTATCTGGGGCTGTGGACGACATGCAAGAATGGACAATTTATGATTAGTATAAGTTTGAGGATGGGATTCTCTCCTGTAAGAAAAGCTGGTCTCTGCTGTGTGGCCAGGTCCATTTTTAGTAATAATAAAAATACTGCCAGTTTGGCAGCCCAGCATTGCACCAATTAATTCATGTTGACTTCCCCAAATCACTTGTGTCCAATCAAAATTTAAAAGCTAAAAAAGTCAATATTTAATTTCAGCAGCATTCTCACTTGAAAGGACTTTTTCTTCAATTTTTTTTTATGCAAAGTAATCCAAAAACCTTTGTTTCAGATTTAGAGAAATTTTTTTCTGCAGGTTTTCAGAATTGGCAGCCAGCTTAAAAAAAAAAAAAAAAAAAGAACCCACCCAGCTACTTGCATATTCGGAACTGCATAAAGCTCTTGGATTTGCAAGCTTCATAGCGCTGACCCCAGCAGCAATTAGAGTAGGTCAGGTTCTGGGTGCCAGCCATGAAGCGGTTTAGCAGAGCTCGCTGGTGTGCTTGATGTCCTCTGTGATACAAGTATAAGAATAGATTGCAGTGACTCAAAGCAGCTGGAGACTTCACCATAGTTGGGGGAATTCTCAGATACGCACTTGTGGCCATATTCCATCCCCTTCACACGGCTCAGCTGGCGTAAAAGGGCAGCTAACTGGGAAAAAAAATCTGGCTCACGTTTGGTTTGGAGAAGAACTCTTGAGAGTCAGTCGATGCTTATACGAAGTTAATCTGAACCATCCTCATTTCTTGGACCTATAAATCAGGGCAGTAAATTGTTCATGAACAGGTTTCTTTGTAAGATCTCCAGGACTTATTACTTCTCAGTGGGATGGAAATTGCGTGAAAAAACTGCTTGCTTTAGGTATTTTGGCACTCCTCCATCTTGTTTTAGAAAATATAATGGATAGAATTTAATGGAATTTTTCTGATCTGCAGAGGACTCTGAATTCCTTTTATGTTTTGGGCAATGGCTTGGGGAAATAGTATTTGCTTCTGAACGGTTTTCACACCCTCATGCTGCTTTTCTTTGTAAAGAGGTTGTGACTGTGGAGCATACATTCATAGGTGGGCGTTTGATAGGCACAGTATCTAAATGTACAGTTCTAGCACTTCAGGCTGCTCCTGTTATCCAACAAGAGTGAAGTCGCTGTTGCTCAGGATCAGACTGTTCCATAACAAGGTTCTCCAGTGGTCTGACACAGACACATTGGTCAGTACAATGCTAAAGGCATCAGCACAGATAGGAGAGAAACTATATCAAGGCAAATGTGAAGTTTTAGGAGTTTTTTCCACTCTTTCGTAGCCTAGATCGTATTCTCCTGTTTTCTATAGGCTCTTGGCTACCTGATTCCATCTAGTGCTGAGCCTTTGCCAGGTCTCTGCTTCCCTGTGAGTGACAATTCAGTGATTTGCTTTCTCTGCAGTTTTAGGACCCCGTGAATTCTTGGGTGCACATTGCCGAATACTCAGAACTAAGTAACTTGTTGGCACAACAGTGTCTTGTGCTGTTACTTCACCTGCCAACTTTTCCCTATCACAGACATATTCTCTCTCTCGTTCCATTAATGCACAAAACAAGACTTTTGGAAGCTGCCAAGAGTCCCTTATAGGATTGAAGGACTTGGATGTCGCACAGCATCCTCTCCGCTGCCCAGGATCAACAGTAACCTTACTGTATTTCCCTACCTTGATGAAAGGCAGCCCACAAGATTAAAATAACAGGCTGCAAAAGCAAATGTGGTATTATACCACATTAGTCCCTCTGACACAGCATTCATCTAAATGCCACAAAGGCTGTGATACTCCTATACAGGCATGTGATTCATTTACCACTATTTGCTGTAATTATCCTGCTCAGAATTAGAAAGGATTAAACAAAACTTGGTGGTCCATGCACTTAAGAGAAGCAGTAGAAAAGAATTTTAAAATAAGTGGTCCAAATCACCTTTGTTAGGCATTTTTCCATGATCACCGTTTTTAATAACAATTTATTGCAATAAATGTTTGTTAGTAGCCATTTGTCATCAAACATTAAATATGCCTTTGATTTTCTTGTGATTTATCTTGATGTTTTGAAAGAATGGCCATGTGGTTAGCTGTGTACTACAAATTACGATGGTTGTAAAAATTGTAAATTACCTCCCTCTGTGATGTACGTTGCTATTCAATAGAACTAATGGAGCTTGTTCATAATAAAGACATTTGGGCCAAATTCGGATCGCCATTGTTTTTAATGTAATCTTGGAGTAATCCCACTGAAGTCAAGAATTTATGCTAGTCCACTTTCATTTTAGCTCGTAAACAAATTTATGCAGTGCATCTTTCTCAGAACTTGCCTTTTTTCTTTTCTGATTGACATTGTTAAAATCATTTTTATGGCTGAAATGGCGTGTAAGAAGCAGGAGAATCTAAGCTGAGTATAGTATATTTTGCTCAAGAACCAGGTAGATCAGAGGATTTGAAATAAGAAAACAATTAATTCTTTGTCTATGTACACAGTGATTATGACAATATTAAAACAAGTCGAAATAGATATTCAAATATGGAGATTAAAAATAGGTTAAGACCAAATTTCTCATTTCACTTATCAATTTTGTAGCTGAGATGCAAGTTTCTGAAGTACAACTCTGAGAAGGTTTGGGGACTAAATCAAAACCTGTAGTCAGGTGAAAATAGTCTCCCTGAGTCATTTTTACCATCTAAAATATTGTGTGCAAACTCTGCTCTCTGTAAAATAGAGTGGACGCATTATAATATTTGCTATTTGAAAAAAATAATCAGTTGTGTTCAAAAGGGGAATGAAGAATTTGATCTATTTCCTATCTTCTCTCCACTTAGAAGAGGTGATGACTGTAGTATCGCAGATCCCTTTCTGGTACCTCTTGAAACTGTAGTGGTCACTGCAGCACAAGACAAGAGTGGTCTCATTCTCCACTGTTATTTCTAAAAAGTCTCTTGCACCCAGGCAAAATGGTAACGAGTGCTTCCCAGGACAGCGGCAACTCAGGTCCAGGCTGCTGAGGACAGAAACGACAAATTTCACTTTTTACCTAGAGAATAATTACTCAGTGCAGAGATTAGCTTTGCAAAAGTCTATACACAACAGTTTCAGAAATCACACGGAAAACATCTGGGATGCAATTGGAAAAGAGGAAAGAGCGATCCTTAGCTATTAAAGTTATAAAATAACTCGCTCTGAGGTGGCCACCTGGAATAGGTGAAATAGCTTTATCGAGTCCCAGTTCAGCAAGGTGCGCTCCGTGGCCAGATGGTTCGGAAGAACTGCCCAGAGGCAGCGGGACGAGAATTAAAGAAGTGCTCTTTGGTAATTACTTGTACTGCTTGTGTGTGTATTGCAGTGGGACTCGAAGGCCTCTGGAAACTCTGGGTCCTGTGCAAAGAGATAGTCCTTTCTTCAAATTAGGGTGTAGCTTTGGGCAGCCAAGTCCTCAGACCTGAGCCACACCAAAAAATGATGTTGTATATTCTCTTCCATAAGAAAAACAAATTATCTCCTAAAAGAGTGCAAAATTTGTAATGGGTATAATAAATCAAAGTAGCTTTTCAATAGGGCCATATTGTCCCAAACTTTTGCTTCTTAGTAACATTTTATGTATATTTGTGATCAGAGAGTCACCGGCACCATTAATTTTAAGTCATGCCTTGTAGTGACCTTAATAAAAATGTTAAGATCATATAACATCATAGTTATTCAGCCTTCTACATAGCAACATCTCAGTCCTAGAGATAAATTTACAGCAGTAATGTATCTTAGGAAGAGATGCAAGGATGGCCTCTTCAGAGTATTGGCAAAATTATGAAGTCATCACTTATGTTCAGTACCGAATACATCGTTGACAAATATTTGTCCCCTTTTGGGCTGCGATATGCCTGCAAGAGATTAAGGGAAAAGAGTTAACTGAGCATGAATGAGAATTGCAAACCTTCTACATTATACACTTTTAAAACTTTTCACTACAAATTTGGTGATGTTAAAAAAAAAAGTTATTTAAAATCATCTGTAGTGTAAAATTTAAAAAGAAACATATCTGTAAATATGTTGATCCAGATTCCTGCGCTGAAGCTGGGACTCAGCCATGAACACTTTTATGTAACTGCAAAGGAGGAACTGGGAATAGATGGCTCTCCTTCCCGAACCCTGCTACCCCAGTGTGGAGGCACCACTCCTGGAGCGTTGTCAGTTGGTGGGAAAGACCAACAGGTCGTCAGCTCTTCTGTTCTCAGTACAACAGTTACATCCTGAAAGTGTTTCAGTGGGAGGAAATGGACTGCATCAGCTGCGTGTTGTCTCGTGGAAAAAGAAAGCCAGCACCAGCCCGTGCCTTGCTGGTGCCTGCCCTCTCTCTTGTTCAAGGCAGGCAGACCTTCTCCCTTGCGGAGGCTGGATCCTGAACGGTGATCTTGCCAGCCCTCCAGATGAGAGCTGCTCCAACAGTAATCTTGTCTGTCTTAAAGATACTACTCAGACTGAGGAAAGGCATGAGCATCTGGCCCTAAATTAGCAGGATTAGTGAACTGATTGAGCATTTTTTGGATGCAGACAAGGGGTCTTCTAGACTCTGGGCTCTTCTAAACATTACAGCCTAGCAAAGCAGAGCCCTAGTACTGCTGCTGCACGAGTACTCCCAGGAGGGACAGAGGAATCCGGGCAGATTAGAGGCTTGTGAAGGTACTCTTTCCAGTTAAATTTGGCAAAGGCGGACTGCCTCAAGAAAGTAGTGTTACAAAGTCTTGCACATAAACACCCAAGGTTTTTTTTAATAACTCTATTTCTTAACTAATTAATAATACTGTTAGGCTTGATTGTGCTGCCTGTGTTAAGATGATAAGCAAAAATTGACTTAGGTATCATTGGGATTCCTCTTGTGAATAAATGATTCACCAACCTGCCTATCTGTTGCTCAGTTTATATGATAATTAATATGCCTTTTATTTCTCAGTACTGGCATCTCTGTATTGTTTTATGAATCAGACCTTATTGATTAAGAAAAAGAAGACTTAGAAGAGGAGCAAAGAAACCCTGTAAAACCGGAAGCCAGGCATAATTAGTTTGCACAGGTTTTGTTGTTAGAGTTTTAGGTATCAAATCAATAGAGTAACATTAATAATTAAGGACTTGGATAAATATACCAAGTCCTAGATTAGAGCTTTGAGCTTTAAAATGCTCACATAAAAGGTTTTTCTTAGGCTCTAAATGTTTTAAAGTGCTATAATGTGTCTTCTCAGCTACAGATACTGTTAAGAAATACCAGGCTACTGTACCAGGGAGAGATTTGAATATCTCCAGATTGGGGAGTACCTACTGTATGTGCAGGGATAGAGAAGGCATCACTTTTAGATGTTTTCTCTTTCCTTAGTTGCAACTGGGGAAAAATGGGAAATGGCAGACACAACTAACAGCAGAGCTAGGAATGTTTTTAGATCAAGTCTAAGTGAAGAATGTTGCCCTTTTTGTACATTGTTTGATACGTACTGGGTCAAATCCCTGTGGGGAAGATCTCCCTACATTTATGCAGATCTACAGCTAGCTCCATGTATCTATTAGAAAATTAATCCTTTCTCCTAAGAGGAAAAAAAGTCCTATGTAGAAAGGGTGAGCTCCGTGGGCTGACTCATTCAGCCTCCCTTTGCCTCATCCTGCCGAGGATCGCAGCCTGAGCAGGGCAGGGCTGCAGAAAAGCAGCTGGACTCCAAAGGGTCGAAGGAGAAGAGGATCTTCGGATCAGCCCTGTCCCTCTGGCCTCCCCTGAGCGTAGTCCTGCTGCGACTGTCACCCTAGGACTTGCTCTGGACGGGGCAGGGAGGGTCCTCCCTATTCCCTACCTGAGCTGTTAAATTCAGTGTGAAGGCAAGAGGACTCCTTACTTTGCTCGGTTTCCTCTTTGCGTGTCATATGCAATCGCATGAAGACACAAGAATAATGAAAAAATGTAGGTATTAGTTTTCTGTCATGGCAGTCTTTAAGTCAAGAGAAATGCTAATACTTCCTCTCCAAGTGATTTACTTTTCACCATACTATTTTTTTTTAAGAAATAATCTAAACCAGATGTTTCAGTTTGGGTGTAATTAAGTGGCTTTTTGGATAAGCTGGCTCACTTCAGATTATCAAAACGCTTATATCTCTTACTCCTTGTGAATCACTTCTGTTAAAACTTCCATTTGGAAGCACATTCCAAACCACTTTAAGTAGCTTACTTTAATTATTTTGGGACAATGGCTAACATTACATTCAATTTAATTCAGAATACCAACATAAACTATCTCAAAAGCCATGCAGTAGAGGGGCTGATAGTGCCTCAACTGACATCACTGGAGGATTTTCCGTTGGCATCCCGTGTACGACGAGTGCAAAGAATTTTGTGATCAGCGTGCACTGGAGGACTTGCCTGGATGGAAAATAGTGTTTCTAATTGCTAAGTAGAAGGGTGAGCACAGGAACATAAAGCATTTGTGATAATGTGATGACCTGCCCAGCTGTACTGACATGGTAATCTGGGTGGATAAGAATGAAAACAGAATATTTTTCTTCTGGAAACCTAGGGGATAAAACTAGACTAGTCTGCAACGTCTGCTAGAGGAGCTGGAAAGATTCATTTGACTGTGGCCTTATCTATACCCATGCAAAGTCAGTTAAATTAGTTCAAATCATGACCATCAGCAATTTAAGCTAAGCTGTCTGCACTGAAGCGGACAGTGATTGCCTATACGATTCCCTGTGCTGGCTGAGCTGCAGGGTGGTGCCTTCTACCTGATGAGCAATGGGTTCTGCTGCAGCCGACACCTGAAATTGCTATTTATTCCACTGAATACCTGATAGCTGACTTAAAAATACAGTGCGACTAATGTAGCAATGCATTTAAACAGCTTTACAAAGGTGCATAGAAGTACTTCTAATTCAGGACTAAAAAGGTTGTGCATCTTCCCATGCATATGGGTGGGGTGATATTTTTTAAGCTTATGGCTTAATATTTTGCATTAGTTGGGATGTCATTTCTCATTTCCCAGCAGAAATGGTCTTTAATTTGTCCAAAATAATTTTGCTTTCTTTGAAAGAGTAAGAGAGATGAAATTGCTAGAGTTATTATTCCGGAGTGATTCACTCTGGGTTTGTTTGTTATGAAAATTGCAAGCAGCGTATTGGTTTCTCCCTTTGTGCTTATTTGAAAGTCGCCCATTGCAGGCGTGGGTTTACTGGAGGCGGGTTTGGAGGTTTGCGTCACTCCCGGTAGCCCTTGTATCCCAGGACCATGCGGGCAGTAGCACTGGCTCCTCGATACCATGCCCCAGGTTGTGGGAACTATAAAAACAGCACAAGGGAGCTGTGCAGCAGCGGGGGGTGTGCACCAGCTACTGGCAGAAGCTCCCAACTCGAGGCCTGTGCCAGGGCTGAGAGAGATGTTTCAGAAACTGGTTTCCACTGGGCCGTGTCCTCGTCCGAATTGGACAAATGACTTAATTAGCCATGTGGTTCCACCAGATTCCTGAGGACGCTTTACTAATTACTTGCATTGTGATTACAGATGGAAAATAAATTTCAGGAGAATTTTGTGTGGTTGCAATCTATTAAAAAGTTGCTCAGAAACCAGAGATAATGCAGGACAGCCTTCTTAATATTAAAGCGTATAACTCTTCATAAGAGACTACCCCGTGGGAGTGAGAATGCGAGGATTTACCTGACAGTAACTTTCATTCCATGATCACAAAAAACTTTGCAACCTTAAAAACTAGGCTAGGAACCCCATTATTCCTGCTAGCAAGCAAGCATCTTCATTCTTTGACATCAGTGGCTCGTGGCCATCCATTGTATGAAAACTAATAGGAAGGGATTTCAGTCCATAAACCCAAACCAGAAGAATCCAAATCTGGGGGTGTAGGTTGAGGTTTTACCTTCATGGCCTCATGTTAGTAATACACACCTTTGCTTCTTTGCTTTTAGATGGAGCCATCACAGTAAAATATTTACGTACATAATAGGCATATATTACACGCAGTTCATCCATGTCTGTATGGAGAGTACGTGGTGAGTTCAAGTGGAAGTGCCAATTCCTACTGTTTTTTATGGGAACCTCCACTATTAAGTGTTTTACTGAGTCAGGAGAGCAGAGGTGGTGAGGAAGGCAGGCAGTGTCTTAGCCAGTTCTCTCAGTATTTTCAGTGGTAGTTTTAAACAAAAGCGCTTCATGCAAGAAGTCTTTTTTTTTTCATAATCTTAGCAACAAAACCTGAAAATCCTTAAACAAGGCCACCCAAGCTCACAGGGTTTTGAGCAAAGGAAAACAAATACATAGACGAGACTGGGCACAGGCTGCATAGGGATCACAAAAAACCCTCGTCAGACTTCCAGGCTACACGGCAAGTTCAGCAGAACAGTAGCTGTTATCTGCAAAGTTAGGGCAGCACAAGATAGAGGCTGTGAACATTTGTGCAGGAATGGATTTCTTCATGTCAAAGACTGGGTTTTACATGCATCTTCATTTCTCATCTGAATGTGGTAAAGTTGAAACTAGTAAAATACAGTGGTTGGTTTAATTAAAATAATTTAGTGGAGACTCTTAGATGACTTCTGATATAAAAGATACAATTTAAACAAAACATAAGAAGCTGGTCATTACTATCCCAGCTTAATTTTAGGAGAGTCCTTGGATTCTCAGTGGATCCTTGCTCAGCCAGTGCATGCTGGAAATTTCCATTCCAAGCTTTTATTAGTTATGTTTATACAATTTACTTTCATTAGCCGTATTTTTGACATCAGATTCTTTCACTTATTTGTACTGTGTATTTTTATTGTGGATTGTTGGCACAGTAATTCTATATATTATCCGAGTCTATAATTTTGGCTTGAATTAGTGTTTTATATACTGTATTTTAATGGCAAAACTTAATCACCAGTCCACAGTGGACAGAACTGGCACACTCAGCCTGCTTCTCTCTTCAGTTCTGTGCTTTACATTACGGACAGCAAGGCAAATTCTCAATGGCACACGATTCTCGGCTGTGTGTGCAGTCGGGGTGGGATCAAGAGACCTGGTTATTAGTCCCTGCTGCTGGTGTGTGGTTCTAGGATTTGCCAAACCCAACACGGACCAGAAAAGCATAAATAAGAGTCAGCGTGAAAGCAGGACCATGGCGTGCTCTGGCCATGCCTACCACACCTTCCTCGTTCCCTAAAGGCCAGCGGGGGAGAAGTAGGGCTGGAATTTGCTATATTGTCTCCATGCTGGCTGGAGACTCCTCCACGCTGCAGAGCTGCAAAGAGGAAAAAAAAAGAAATGGGCCTTTTGTTCACAGGGTGTATAGACATTCAATCCCATGCAAAATTGGTTTTCCTCTCGTTTTGGCTTTATGCTTCCATTGAATTATTGCTAATTCACCTTGGTGTGATAGGCGAATTAGACCCATGGTGTGTTAAGCTTAAGGGTCAGAAGCACTCATCCTTCATACTTCGGATGACTGTCTCTCCTGTTTTTCCACACAGCAGATACTGATGGACAGAGCAGTGCATACAGCCTGACTCAACTCTCACCTTACCACATCATTTTAGCCTGGAAAAGAGACTCTGCCTGCTATGCTCGCTCCGTCTTTGACTTCCTAGCTGAACATTAGTTCATGCCTGCTTCTCAAATTGCAATGATTAAGTTCTTTCACATATTTTTGACTGAAATCCCCTTCAAATGTAGCTATTTTTGGCAAAATCATCCAAGTTTTCCTCATAGCACCAGGCTGACAGTGTTTAGTACAACTATTTGAGTAAGGAGAGGCACTTTGTAAGCTTTGTATTCCCTGAAGTGTATGAATAAGCAATATATTCTGGCTGGACTAATTTGCAGCAACCTGTTTAAGACAGTGTATTTGCAATTAACCCCAAGTTGATAGCTCCTGATGCAAAACAACCTCTTTTTCACAGTGCTCTGTATAGTTACCTTATGAAGCAAAAATACTGTTTTGTTGAAGAATCATAACTGTTCCCGTATTGTATATGAACTGCTCATCCCTGATTATCCGTCACCCCTCAGAATACTCCCAAAATAGTTTAAAAATAACTTTGTCTAGATAATGGCTTTAGCCGTATTCAGAATCTTCCCCAGAGCTTGTTGCTGCAGTATCAATGTATCAGATGAATCGATGCTGTCGGTGCAATAATTTTAGGCAGAAGACAAAACCACTTCAAAGACTATAATGACTTGAGAGTTTGTCAATAAGATGTCTTAATGTTTTTGACAACACCCATTTTGTTGACACAGTGGGTGAGGAAGCCTGACATCATTTATTGTGTCAAGTGAACAGATTTAGCTGCTGGTGAACCACATGGTAAATTACACTTTTCCCCCTTCCTGTTTGTTTGAGCTATCAATCCTCTTTTCCTTTTGGAAGCTGATGATTACTTTTTTCCCCATCAACTAAAAGCCAATTTTATTATTTCTTGGGCCAGAAAAGGAGTGTAATTTCTGAACCCCATTGAAAAGAGTCGCTGAAGTGTCATGAATTCATATTTAGCAACCTAGCTGAATAAGATATCCTATCCTGTTGCTAAAGGAAAAAGTGAAGAAGCTTTATTTATAAAAGTGGATCTTTTGTAAGCTAAAATCTGTTTTACCATGCACGGCAAGTTCCTAGCTAATGTAAAACATTTAAAGATATGCAAAACCACTTAAAGAGTTGAAAAATATGTAAAGATATGTAAAGACACTAAGTATCTTGTTCACTGCTGTAATAACAGAAAAAATCAAGATGATGTTTTGACTTGGGATTTTATCTTTAGAGTGTGTGGTTGCTCACTGGGCTCTTTGTAGAGAAGGTTTTCTTCTGTACCTGCATGCAGGTTTAGTTTCTTCTTCACATGTTTCCCCCCCTTGTTTATTTAATCCTTATCAACTCTGATGGTCTTTCATAATGATTAATATTATTCATATTGGGAAGTCCATAAAGATCATTGTTCATCAGTATTTGTCTTCAAACTTTGAAGTCTCCTAATTGCATGAAGATAGATACATTAAACAATTGCCTAAATACTCAAAAGAGAAAGAACAAAGGAAATACAGAGTGGGTTAATCCCCGAGGGAATCGTGTTTCTCTCTCAAAAAAGGAAGCTGTTCTCTTAAAGTTGGCACAAATATTGGGATGCTCAGCTGTCAGTTGCTTCTCACATTTATTCTGAATGAACACAATCCATCCATCAGTGCTTAAAGAGTTTTCTAACAGTACATTGACCTTGAATGCGGCACATTGATTTTCAGTAAGGCATCACAAATAGGGTCGTTACTGAGTCATCCAGCAGTGGATGTGATTGGGAACAGATTTCTGAAATTCCAATACTGTGCCACCTGCCTCTGATGATGGATCGTTCTACTGTTCCCCATCAATCCTCGCCTCCCGCTAAAAAATGTGACACCTGCTTGAAATTTATCATTATATACAACACAAGGCAAAACAAACTGTTACAGTGGGGGCTTTTCACCGGCCGCCGCTCGTCTCGTAAGGCTGGTTTACAGTGGCATTTATTTCCGAGGTGCTTCTTGTAAAAGGGCTGGGTGGCGGCAGAGATGCGAGCACTATAGGGAATTAAAGCTGCCACTGGGACGGAGCAATGGATAGAAACAGTCTGGATCTTAGGCTGCTGGAGGTTAACATTAGATCAATTAGGGTGATTGTGTCTGTAGATTGTAATGGACAAATATACGTATACAAGAAGGGGCATTAGTGAAATTGTGGAGGAAGAACAAATAGAAATTAACTGCTGTAAACTAAAAATCAAACTGGAAAAGATTTTGTGTTCTTGTAAAATGCCTGACAGTCTTTCTGAGGAGGGAAAAGGGATCTTTCAAAACGATTCTCTAAAAGTACAATTAAAAGAAAGGTGCTTGCATTTCCTGTGGTGTATGTAAGGGTCAGGTAAATTAGTGACCTTTTCCCCCCCCCCCTTACACATATAAAAGAAAGGGTAAGAACAAGGCCTGGATCCTCAGAAGTTCTCAGGTTCCTAACTTCCACTCAAATCAGGAAGGATTTGAATGCTCTTTGGATTGCAGGTTCATGACTCCAGCAGCAGCAAGGAAAGAATAATCTTTCCTCTTCTTGAAGCTGGCACTTGTTTTGGGTACACTGGTTCCATAACCAAACTGATGCATTGCTGTTTGTTTTTTCAGTTAAAATGATTAAGAATTTACTACTGCAGTAAGCAGGCTGGGAGAGTAAATGACCTGGTGGTTTGTAAAGTGGCAGATTTTACATTCCTGCTCATTTCACTTGGGTGCAACTGATGCTAAGAATCTTTAAAAGAACTCAATTAAGTAGCCTATTAATTTATTCTCCCCCAGCCTGTGGGTAATTTTGCAATGATTTTATTAAAAATATATATAATAGATACTCCACAAGGAGAATAAAACCTGATGCCAGAGTATGAAATAACTATCTGAAAATGAAATTAAATTGATAATATTTCCTTGCTAGGTATTATTGCTTGTCTCTGATGTTTAGTTTCTAGGTAAATCAAGAGGGCTTTACTGGCTAAAGTACAATACAGTCGGGTTATTATGGATCACCATGAAAAGAGTATCAGTGTTGCAGCTGCTTCCCAGCAAATGCTTTCCCATTTGTTGCTCCTCTTTTATACCAGCTTCAGCCTATCTGCTGGACACTGCAGTGGCCCTGGGTATTTGAGGGACTTCTCTGCAGCTTTCAGGTTTGACCTAGGCCTGGTCCAACCTCCGTTGATCTCATGGAGAAGGCTCACAGTCAGGCACTGCTGGGCGGCAAAAGCAGCCGCTCAGCTGCACTCAGAAAATGTGAGCCAGGACCCTGGAGTGCCGGAGTCATCTGCCCCAGGGGAGATGCACCTCTCGCCAGGACTGATGTCCTGTCGGACACTGGTACATTGTTTCAGGAATGGAGCCTAGACATAGTCATCATCGAAACAGGGATGATAACAGAAAAGTCTTCATTTTAAAAGAATAGTAGCCTTTGGGGCCAAACATGAACAAGCTTTCCTTGACATTGCTGCAAATGCTGATGATACTGAAGGGCTGTGTGTATATATAATCTTTTAAGATCTTCTGTTTGCTTCTTCCAGCCTACCTAGGTTCCTTTCCTCCCCCCGCTTTTTTCTGAATGAGATTGTAACGATTATCTGGCAGACAACTAGGTATCCCACTTGAGTATCAGGCAAGACATGCAACATCTTTAGGTATCATGTGGCAGATAGCTCTAAGGTATGCATCTTCTGGAATCACTGCACTCTTTACTTAAGTGGGTAAATAGACCTATGCTTCTTGCTAACTCTCTCAATAAGCTACAAGTATTTTAAGCATGAGAAAAGATGAAACAGAAGGGAGAATACAGTCCTGCTGTTAGGGAGAGAGGAGAGGAATCTGAGACTCAGCCTACTCCCAGCTCTGTTATAAATGCCATGTACAGCCTTGGACATCTCACTTAGTTTTATTGTATCTCAGATTTCTCTTCAGTGGACCTGGCATCATAAAATGTGCTATTGTCGAATAAGTCAATTGAGGTTTAACACAGGGCAGTGAATCAAAGATAAAGCACAGCAGGGAAAGCAAACATCATCTAAAGCAGCATCCAAGCCACAGAAATCTGATCTGGATTTTAGAAATTATTCTCTGTGGGGAGAGCTGGAAGTTTCAGAAGTGGGGCTTCGGTTCTGGGGTTTGGACCTACCAAACCTCCTCATGTAAAGAGCCATTTTCGATGGGGTGACTGGTGAAACCTGAGCTACTCGGATAAAGTGAGGCTGCACATGGTAGGAGGGAGAGATTATTGGCAAGGTTCAGATCCATATCTTGAGTTTTTCCAAAGCATGAGGGTGGCTCTGGATGATCGCTTTTGGGTTTGTGCCCATCTCCAGTTCAATATAGTGTGCACTTTACTCTAACAATTACCTTTGAATTCTACTACAGATATTATTACCTTAGTCTCATCATAAGTTAATTGCTTGAGAGAACTCACCTAAACTAATCCAAGTATTACAATTTATGGTTTATTGAAATAAAAACCCAAGGCATGTGCTGATGTCAGGCTTGGCTGTCTGTAGACTATGCTAGTGGATGATAGCTTGGTGAGAACTGAAGAACTACCTACACCTTAGTACTAATGTAATATTTCAGGTCTGTCTCTAATGAAAAAGACAACCTGAAATGAGTTCTTTAAACCCCCTAAACCACCTCAGAGCTTCTCTTATCTTCAGCAAAATAAAGTCCCACATTTGAAAAGGGAAGAAAATTTCTGAGGTAACATAAATAGTGAGTGACACCTCTTGCCGTGATTGATCTGCACTCACACGCAGGCTGTGAAAGTGCTTTTGCCCTCTTCTACTGCAGTGGCTAAAGGAAATGGAAACCCCCTGTGTTGCCCAGGTCATTTCCTGCTGCCTTTCCCTATTACTTTCTAGAAGCATTGGTGACCTGCTGCTCCAGCCACCTGGAGCAGTCAGAGCATGATCCTGTTTCTTCCAGCTCAGGCTGTTGCAGAGTTTTAAGAAGTTATAGTCTGCTACGTCCAGGAGTTGACTTGATCTTTAAGGTTATTGTTTAATGTTAAACTTAATATTTAAAAGGAAGAGTGAATGTAATAGAAAGAATATTAAGAAAGAGGCCAAAATTTCAGCCCCCACTAAGTCACAGACACATGCTGTTCAGCTTTATCTTTCTGCAGAAACACCTGTTCACAAAAATAAATGCTCCTAGGAATGACTTTATAGGATGTGGACAATCACTGTGTCAGATCTGCATTCTTAGCCCTTCCAACTCCCCACCATTGAGTTCCTGGGTTCACAGATATATTTGATCCTAGATCAGATGGGAAGGATTGGGGTAGCTGGTGAAAATCAAGGTGAAAGGAAAGGCATGCAAACGTAGAGAAAGGATCTGGCCTCTCCAAAATCAGAGAAGAAGCTTCCATCAGTGTCAGTCTTCCTATGGGAACGTGGTGGGAGTGTGGCACTCGCAGGTTGGGGAGCCCCAGCCCTGCAGCCTGTGGTTGGGGGTGGCTGCGGTATGCCCATAGGGCCCCTTCTGCCTCTGCTCCAGCGTCAGTATTTTGGGGAAGGGCGTGGGAGGGGAGCTGGCATCCTTAACCGCTGCTGCTAAAGCCTCTGGAGCTCTTCTGGCAGATTAGCAGAGCAGGGGAAAAAGGTAAGAGGAGATAGAGCCAGGATGCAGGGATTTATTTTGGGCTAAGTATATAACCTCTCTGTGTCTGACTACTGTAAAACCATATTTAGAATTGTAAAATAGATTATAATCGTGCTTACTGTTCATCTGGGATGTTGTGAGTTTTAATTTTTTATGTTACAGAGTACTTTGACCTCCTCAGATAAGTATTGCTATAAATCTAAAAGATGCGGATCATCAGAAGAGCTAGTGGAAGATGTTTTATTTGAGATCTGTTGCATATAATTCTACATGCATTTCATAAAGACATGCATTTGTTTTAACTCTGGATATCAGAATTATGTGAAAACAAATACAGTTGGTGTACTAATATAAACTTGGCTTAGTTTTTCAGAAAGCAATTCATTGCCTGTACATTTTTCCTAGGCACATTTTGCATATATCTCTGGTCAGTCTGAACAAACAGCAGAATTTTCTCCAGCAGAAATAAAAGCCATTAATACTAGAATAATTAAGGGTCAATTGATATTTGAATTAAAAGTTTCATTTTTCAGGGCTATATAAGTCAAGCAATTTAATTCCCTCAAGTCTGAAAGACTATGTCAACACACAAAAATGCAAATTTAAAAAAAATTAAACTTTCTTTGATTTTTGCATTCTATCCTCTGATTCACACTCGCAGTTACTTCAGTGCTGTCACAGAGACGGTGCTCACAGTTTAGTTCCCAGCGTGCAACTGAGTGTTTCTTGTGCTGTGAATATGTCTTAATATCCTAATACACCTTAGTACATCTTAATACCTTAAATATGACAAGTTGTGACACAGTTTCTTTCCTTTCCTTGGTAGCTACTTCCCTGAATCCATGGGAGCTCCAGCAGTGAGTGTGTGGCCCTGAACATTTGCAGTGTTGCAGCTTTGCACGTACTATCCCAGGGCTGGCTCTGGAGGGAAGGCAGCAGCACCTAAGTGATGATTTCTCAGCTTCCCCCTTCAGATCACTGCACAAACCTTGTGTTTGCAGCAGAACAGCAGCAACACGGAAATAATGATCAGACCCGTCTGCATGACCAATCTGCAGCCACACAGAAAGAACGTGTCCAAGTGGGAACAGAAAATCCTGCTGGGGTCAGAAGAGTGGGAAGTAAGAAGTGACTAAATGCCTTTAGGAAGCCAGAAGCTGTCCTTACTGGGGCAAGAAAGTGAAACTACCATTCGTGCGCGTAGGCATGTTAATGCTACTGCAGGAGCAAATCTTTTTTAAAATAGTTGTTGCCTGATTTGGACTATTTAAAGCTCAAGGCATCTTCTCTGCCATGCCTCCTCACTCTCACAGTGAATAAGTCCTTGCTGTAATTTCGCTGGTTTAAATGAAGTTACTTCTCATTTATATTATTGTGAGAGGACAGTCAAGACTAGAGCTCCTGTCTAGGAAAGGGTCTTATTTAAAGAAATGGCTACTTAGGGTGTTAAAATAAACCCACCTTATGGGCTTCTTAAACATTATTCTGGGGCATCTGGAGCTGATGCTGCTGGAGACAGGATAGGATACTGAAGTAGCTGAACTTCAGGTCTGACCTGGTCAGTCAGCTCCTTTTCTGCTGTAATAATGCAAAATGTTTCTTAGTCTCTAATTTCCATGTCTCCATAGCTGGACCTTGTCGCCCTTTCGTATGTGTAAGTGTACTCAGTAAATGGCAGCTTATTGTTTGTCGCACAAGTAGGCCTTTCATTTAAATCAAGTTCATAGTTGCAAACATCAATTAAAAAATTGCCATTTTCATGTTAGTAAGCTGATGTTCACTGCCAAGAAGTCTAAGTTCTTACCATATGCCCAACCTTAGCCATTTTGGCAATTAGGCCATCAATCTGTAGAATTAACTTCAGCAAGACGTTAGTCATTCTTGGAAATTACAGTGCTCATTTCTCTGTCTTTCTGTTTCTCTTGTATTTAGATGGTAGGGTTTTCAAGCATATTTTTACGGACCTAATTAATGCATGTGACAGGCATCTGATGTAAGGTAAAAGAAATGACCATTAGACGTCTTGGAACAAGCACATTCCACAGGGTGCACAAGCAAGTCTTTATGCAGGGCGCTGTGGGAGAAAGTGCTCAGCAACAAAGCAATGATGTGTTTTCGTTTGAAACAACAGTATTGGAGCAAAAAAAGAAAACAATTCATTAGCATTTGTGAGGGAAGTTTGCAATAACCCTGGATGTTTTGTAATCCTGTGGTTTTGTAGTCTTCTATATGGTAACTTTTGTGCTATAGAAAACTTACTTTTAAGTTCCTACTTTGGACCCTGGAGACCAGGATGAGGTTTATCTCAGTGACACTGGTTAGCCACCAGATTTAGTTTTGTGTCTAAAGAGATGGTGCATTGCTGATGCATCAAATTCAAGGTGGAGTTTCTGCACCATGCAAGTTTAAGCTCATTTTCCATCTACTGCTGAGGTACCTTGTTATGTGGCCTTACTCTCTATAGGTCTCAGAGTGTAACCAGTTCATCATGTAATCAGTTCACCTTGCTGTGCAGGACTCTGTTCAAAAAAAGAAAATTTAAATAAAACCAGAGCTAACATTAATGGAAATTTTCGTATTTCCAGACATGTCATCTCTGCGGACTAACACTGGAGAAAAAATGATAACACAGACATAACAGACTGTGATAGATTTTACCCTCTCAGTCCCAGATTGTTCTCCAATCAAAAAAGAATAAATGGGAACAATATACAATGTTTTAATAAAACAACCACCTGATCTGCAGAACTCTGCCATTGTATACTGTGTCATAAAGAAGCAGACAGGTATTCTTCTATATGCTGTGACTAGCCAGATCCACTATCAGTTGAGGGCTTTTGCTTTTTCAAACATTAATCAGACGATAGTTGGATATCATGGGATTACTGTGGGATCATTGGGAATAAGGTAGCAGTTTTATTTTTGTGGCATATGTTAGGAAAACGGATGCATAGGTCAGGCTCAATCAGGAGGGGACCTCCTGGCTCCCTTGCGGTCGGTGGGAGTATTGCCGTTAACTCCAGCACAGGTGACCTCCCCAATTTAACTTTGTCCGACTAAGGTGAAGTATCAATGCCAATCTGCCACAGGCCGGTGGAAGGCAAAACTGGGAAATGGGTTTGTTGCTGCTTCATCTTGCTCAGGTGTTCGTGTAACCCTCCTTGCATCAGTTCAGCGATGAAGTTAGCACAGACCGTGGTTGCACTGGATTATTTTCCTATGAGCTGGCAACCACACTGCTCTAACACTGTTTATGCTTGGAGATAATTAATGGATTTAAACACAGGTTGCTCAGTGATACACGTGCTTTCTGGCTGAGGCCCAGCAGCCGGCTGGCCGTTGCTCGAGTCCAAGCTCTCCACCCTGCCCCGGGAGAGCAGCCCTCGGGCTGTCCCGTGAACCTGCCCGGTGCCCCTGCCTGGCCGAGGCGCCCGGGCGCTAGCGAGAGGCCAGTCCTTGCCGAGGCCTCGCTCGGGCTTGTTCTCCCCTGTTAGGTTTCAGCGGGGTTGGTAGGAGGAGCTGGTCTTCACGCAAGGGGTTTTACGTGCTGCCAAGGTATATCTAGTGCCTGCAGATAATTAGCTCCGCCTCAGATGAGGCCCCTAGAGCTCTGCCTAAGTGATCTTTTAGGTTACTGTATTTAAAGCTTACATCAGCAAGCAAAGTAAGTACACAGAAAATTAAAGTAGCTTTGTATGAAGCTATAAGATAAGTCTACATATTGTTAAATGTATCTATGGAGATAGAAGTAGCAGTGTGTTTAACTTTTGGTACATGTGTATACACACCAAGTTGTCACTTTCTTGGGATAAGATTGTGCCTATAAAATGATTAGTGTTCTACTGATTGTTTTAAAATAACTCAAGCAGCATCTGAATTTATTTACATACATGATATTGCCTTTCATAAACACAGCTGTATGCAGAATGCCAATTCAAGGATATTTTTGGAAGTTCATCCAACAGTTCAGCTGGGATAAAGGCAGCTCACTAACCCAATCTCATGTTTTCTCCCAAGGCCCGTGAACCTAGTAGGTAGCCACCACCTCCTTTTTGCTTCTGTGTCCCGAATGCCTGGAGACGTGACGGGGCTTGAGACGGCTGACTGCGCCCATAGGGTTGCTGCTGCAAAGGTGTTGGAGGAACTGGCTTTGCTGCTGGGAGAGGCCAAGCCCATGCTGGGCAGTAGCTGTCCTGCAGCACACCTTCACCTCCCCCAAACCACGGCGGCAGCAGCAGCCAGCCAGGCTGGGGGAAGAGGCCGTGGAGCCATGGCCGTGCTGTTCCCCCCAGGTCTTGCTCCTTGAGGCAGCTCCCTGCTTCGCTCACACCCTCCTCATCTACCGTCTCTGTGCTGTGAGAGCCTACGCTGACTGACAGCAGAATTATGGATATAGGTCAAATTCCATTAAGACCACACCTTTAGCAGAAGACATTCACCCTCTGGAATTTAATATTGCTCTTCATTTAGCGATTTCCTTCTCTCCAGTTGTTTGCTTTTGAATTTAGGATAATATAAGTCATTACTTGAAGTAGGCTATTTAGAAAGCCCTGCACTGTTATTATTTAGTAAGCCAGAGTTACATTATCTCTGGCTTCAATCTATGTTTGATGAAAAGATTTTTCCTATTTAAGAGGCAGAAAAAAAAAGTAAAAGTCTTTAATGGTTTTTGTACCTATTCCAAGATCATCAACATGCAGTATAATTAGAAAGTTCTTGTCTCGTTTAAAATCTTTTTTTCTGTCTCATGGGACTTCAGCATTAAAAATGGAAGATTTATGTATATCATATAATTATTTATTTGTAGTACAGCAGCACTTAGAGGTATCACTCAATCTTGGGGCCCCATTTGTGTGAAGCTCTGTATTAGCAATAGTGGTATTGAGTCAGACTAAGAAATCTCAAGCTGAAGTTGTGCTAAGTATTGTACAAATATATTGCAGTGGTCACTGGCTGGAAGAATTTATATGAGTAAGATGGGCAAAGAGTTAAGACAGGAGAGAGGAAGTATTACTCACTCAGATATGACAGATGAGGAACTGAAGCATATCATGATCCAAGACCAGATTTAGGTATTTAGAAAGTTATTTAGGAACCTGAAGATGCAATTGGATAAGTAGTGGGATATGCAGAGGAAGTCTGCGGCTTAACTCCTGCTGGAATGCAGTAGGAGTTAAGTACCAATTTAAATGCTTTTGATAGTCCCAGAAAATGAGGGGGGGGTTGTTTTTTTGTTTTTTGTTGTTTTTTTTTACTCTTTGGAGACCTAAAGATCTTTGTCAATCTGGTCCTTGTGACACTTTACCTGCCTTGAACATGCAGAGTTGTTTGGCACACTGGGAACTGAACCTAGGTGTCTTAGGCCTACTGCAGTGCTTCAAACCAGAAAACCACAGATAAAATTTTTGTTACCTGCCTTTCTTTACTGTGAATTTTGTATTTCTGTGGTCTGGCTCACTTGAAGAAGACAACGATTTCCTGGCTAATCAAACCTGTATTAAACCTAGAAGGAATCCATGTCAGCAGGCAGCTTTCCAGACCATTTTGAAAACTAAATGCTAACAAGATTTATTATGCCCCTGTGCTTCATTCTCTTTCTTGGATACTGAGTGTAGCATGTGACTTTCTTTGATTATTCAGGCTATTTGCTCTTCATATTTTACATTTCTGAGATAGAGTAATTCTTGGAAGACAGAAAAACCCATTTTCATAAAGACTGCTATGCATAAGGCAGCTTTTTGAACAATTACTAGGAATATAACCAAATTAGTGAGTAGAAGAGGTTATTTTTCTGGCTAATTGACAAAATTAGAAGTAGACACTTAGGAACAAAAGGTCCCAAGATTTATCTGTTTAAGATCTTCCCAAATAGCTAGTGACTGACCAAGAATCAACAGATGACTGCCTTCAGTTAAGTGTAGAATTTGGCTTAGTGGGTTCATGTACAAAACAGAGTAAGTTTAACTAGTCAGCTGGGAGAGAGATATGTTAACTGGTTTGGCCAAAAGTCCCTGGAGATATATAAAATCTGTATCCATGTGAAAGTAAGTCATTCTTCATGAAAAAACAGCTCTAAAAAGGCGGCGGGGGGGGGGGGGGAGGAGGGGGAATCTAACCAAATGAAGTTTACAAATCTCATTTAGAAGTTTTGGACTGGCTTTGTCACCCAAATCCTTTATTTTGAAAAGTTAAGTCCAAAAAGTTATAGGAGAGAATAGCAAATTGGGTTGCTTTTGTTCTAATTCACAGAAGGTGCTTTTGGAATTCAAAAGCAGACGTCTAAATTAATATACATACATGTTCTTTGTATTAACAATCCCATTAAACTGTGCTGCCCTTCCCACCTTCCTCCCTCTTCCGAAATATATCCTATCATTAGCTGCTATCTAGAATCGACAGTGGAGTAATTTGAACTCTGGCTCCCAAGGGCCTACTCCTTTACTTCCTGCTCTAGGAATAAGGTGTGTATTGATTAGATATCAGGCTGTAATTGGGCTCCAATCTCTCTGCCTCAAGATATATGATGGAGATGACAGGAAACAGATACCCTGTTGCTACTTGTAAATAGTCTGGTTGAACAAAATGGTTTGTAACCACTTCAGTGCCATAGTCTTTTATTACCAGAATAGAGTTGCTTTATCACTTAGTTTGATGGCTTTTCTAAGGGAAATGCTATCTTTCTTTCTGAAGGAGCTAAAATAATTTTAAATGAATTGAATACCTCTTCTAAGGACCAAAAATAATTATCTGATAGTGCACAGCTTGGTATAATTATATAGTGAGCATGTCACAGACATAAAATTAATTAAGTCCATAACCTCAATCTGGCATCCATTGACTAATTTAAAAAAAGATGGTGTTCAGAATGAGGATGTCGAAAGAAGGTGCTTATGGTAGTTGAAGATCTGGAATTATTCATGGCTTGTCTGTTCCAGGATGTTCTGTCCTATACATCAACTGTACCAGGCTAAATATGACTCTACCAAAAACAAAAGTGCAAAGCGGTGCAGATGTCTTGCTTCAATAGATCACAAAAGCAGCTTCTTAAATATTGGTTTGCGGAAAGATATACAGAGTCTATATAAACTTTAAATGAAAACCAAGCTTGTAATCTTACAAATATATTCTGATTTTGGGATGATTGTCTTGCAACTTGAAAGAACTGCAGTTTTTTCCGTTTGTACAGGAGACTTGGAGAAAAATCCAAAATGTATAGACTGAGGGTGAAAACCCTTGGCCTTCTGAGAAGGAACAGACTTAGGTTTGTTTTCTGAGCTTATCTTTTGTACTTTTTTCTAATCCTCCGAAGCAGAATTCAGAACAGACAATCAGTTTATTCTGATCAGTGATTTATCTGTGAGAATCTTAGAGTCCTGTGTGAAGGTTTCAGAGCTGTGGACCAAAGTAACTCATGTGTTGTAATAATATATTTAGTGCATGATAAGGCAAACCACAGAGAAAACAGAGGGAAGGGAAAAAGCACATTCCCTGGCTGAGAAGTTATTGAATGTTTAAAGCCTGGGAACATATAGTTTAGGGAGAAGTGGATTTCAATGACTTCCACTCTGTAAATAAATTGTCAAACCTAATGCACTAGTACTTCATTTCTCTCTTTCAAGCATATTTTGGATGGCATTTGTATCACATTTATACCCAAAAGATAGTTCAATTTTGCATGAAAGACATTTATATTCTGCTGCTCCTCAGAGTGACCTTAATGTGATTTATTGACAAATGGAGGTAGTGCTATTCCAAATATTTTTTGAGCAGAAGGGAGAAGAAAATATTTGCGGTTATCAATCAGATCTACTATGCATACATGTATTACCAATGTTAAATATGACATGCTTTTGTTATTAGACTTTTAATGTTCTGTTTCCCTTTTTATAGTGCCTGATTTTCCTCTTATTTGCCCCAGTATCACACCAATGTAACTCCACTTCATCTTATTTTTTCTTTAGTGACTTCAACATTGAAGAGAGGAGATGTAGCCACCCAGTCTATTGTCTCTTCCCTCTATCCCATGTGCCATATCTTTACTATTGACACATTACATTTAAATCACATGATATGGCCCCAACCAAACCTCTGAAAGTTCAAATTCTTGGGCTTTCAGTCAAAAAAGAAACAAGAAATAATAACTTTCACCATGATTGATCTGTAGTAGTGTTAGTTCTGTTTATGAAAATGATAAGAGAGCAGTCCTATGCTTTTAGATCTGAGGATTTAGAATAAGAAAATCAATATAAGTAACACTGAAATAGGAAGTAATGAGCAGAAGGAAAAGCTTTTAGTGGTTTTCTGCTTGGATTTCAAAACAAGGTGTCTAACCACGGAAAGGTAACAGGTCTGCAGAACTTGACATGTGTGAACACTGAGTGGATGCTGTCAAACATCAACTTTTAATGTTCCCCTACTTTGTTTCAGATGGACCCCCTCTAACTTGAAATCCAGGGAAGGTGTGTTAAGTAGACAGTGCAGTTTTAGGTAAACTGAGGGTCCTGACTCTCATTTGCAGGTGAGTTGGCTGAGATGCCTGAAGTAGTTCCTGCCCTCCATGTCACTGTCCACCCTGATGCTCTCCTGGAGGCTGCTGCCTAAGTAGCAGATGTAACTCCTACACATCAAATCACTCCCAGTTTGAGCTTGTTTCAACCATAAGAGTTTTAGACGCATGCATTTCAGTCCTGCATTCAGTCCCCCAGTCTCCCTCCCTCTGCTGCCCCCCCAAAAAATTCCAACAGAAGTCTATCTGAGAAGGTTTGGCTGGGACACTACTTTAATTTCCTATGTTTATAGCATTGTAAAACAAAAATGAAGCAAGACAAGATCCACTTCATCACATAACTAACCATAAAAGGTTAATGGTTTATACATGCTAATGCTGTATTTGGGTTCTTGTAACAGGGAGGAGAGACTGAACCATTTTGTGGGCTTATCTGAGCTTGGTGTCTTTCCTCTTTATCCTCTTTTCAGGCTATTGGTTGTTTTCATATTTTCTTTGATAATCTGTTTTTTTCATTAGGACAAAGTGGGGGACAATGCAACCATGTTAAAAAACACACATGCACACAGACACACCACAGGCAAGCATACACCCGTGTATTCCTTGGAGAAAGTAGAAAGAAGTCACTGTACTTTATCAAGCTGCCGAAATCAGCAGAACTGTTCAGAAATCCTGTCTGGACCACAGAAAGGGTGGGGCAGAAGATCTATGGAAAGAATATATTAGGAAACTTGGAACATGGGAATTTAAGGATGTCAAGGTTAATTTCCAGGATTATAAATTATGGAAATCATGGCGAATACGAGTTTGGTTTACAAGAGAGCAGGTCCTCAATTTCTGGTTTGAGTTATGGAATTTGAGATTCTCGCTCACTCTTCTGTCTGACGCTTACAGTATTTCTAGATGGCAGGCAAAGCTGCATTACATTTTATTGATATAATTACCCTTAAAGTAATTTGTCCCATTTCATTTCTTTGTCTCCAGGCAATTTCAGACAGTCAGCAGGCCAGTCAATTAGAGACCAACAGAATACACATTTTAGTATGAAGAATCAACTGCGTGCTGTCAATATGAGATGTACTTACCTTATGGACCATTTCTACACAGTCACATGCTAGCTCCAAGCTACTGGGGCATGAGCCAGCTTTGGTCAGGAAGCCATTTAGACCTTAGGGTGTGAATGTGTCAGCAGTAAAAAGTTTTGCCTCTCAGATGGGTTTATCAGCATGTTCACAGCACTATACTAACATGGCTATGCACCTTCCAGACCAGAGCTGACCTATGCTCTGATGATTTGGAGCCAGGTCAGTTCTTAAGGTACACCTCTTTGTGCCCAGCTGTAGGCAGGACCATAGTTCTTCTCTTACAAACTGTTGGGAGAGAGTAGGTCCCTTGGCTCAGTCTCCTCATGTCATGCAAATCAAAGCTGAAATCAGCAGAGCTGGGTAAATGTACATGAGATGAGTAAGTCAGCACTCTTCCTCCAACAGAACTGCTCACTTGAGTTAGGACTGTAGCTGTGAGCAAGGATTTGCAAGATAGGACCTTTAATCACAAGAAACCTACATGGAAAATCTGCTTAATCGGGAGGTCTCCCAGGGAACTAGCTGAATAGCCAATGATTCTAAATAGCTTTGATTGATTCTTAATGGGGACAATAATTCTGTTTAATGGGAATATCTTCAGATGATTTAATGTTGCTTTGGGCATTTTATATATCTTGGTCTTATGCCGGTCTTGTTTGTTTGCTTTTCTACCAGGAGTGTTTGATGCTTTTAATGCTATGATATATGCAGGAGGGGCATGTGCTGGGGCACCCCTGCCAGTTCCTGGTTGTTGGCTTGCTCCTTCCATATCAATTACGCATGTCGGGTTGCCTTACTGAGTGTCTCATAGTTACTAGTGGAATTGGAAAGCAGAAGCCTGCATTTTTGCATCTATACAGCAGTGCCTTAGCCTAAATGCATCAGCCTACACAGCAACGCAACAGGCTCACCAGAGCATCTCCAGTGAAAACGTCGTGGAGTTGGCCCTTTCTCGCCATGGGCAAGTCCTGCCGAGGGGGAAGGACATATGCGTAGCTCGCTCATCTGAGCTGTGTTGCTGTATGAGCTATGCACTGGTCAGTTCAGGTCCGAAGTTGTTGATAAATCAACGAAAGGGAAGCAGAGAGACGTACTGATGAGGACTTGCTTGGTACCTCTAGACTAAGGAAATGAGGCAGCAAATCACAGAACAGAATCCCACATTTTGGCCTTTTTTTTTTTTAACACCTCACAAGTATGCCTCATGTAATGAATATTGTGTGCATCAGTAAAAAGCCACCTGTGTCAGAACAGATCAGAAAAAAAATGAAGTGGTGCAAAGAGGAGCAAGTGGTCCAGGTGAATATGAAACTCAGTGCAGACTTGCTGTCTTAGAACAAAATTATCATAAATCTAACAAGATGTTTGGTAGCCATTTGATATTGCCTGGGGTAGACCATTGTGGATTGCTACCACTTAAAAGGAAGATCAGATTAGAAACAGAAATAACTGTGCTTTTGTCTCAGCTTATCATCAGAACTAAGTGCAAAGATGATTATGATTAGTACTCTGTCTTCAACACCAAGGCTTTAAACATACTTAAACAAGCCTCTAGCAGAACTGCGTCATGGCTCCTGACAACACAGAAAAAGAGTGCTGGAATGGGAGCTCTAGTGGAAGTGATACTGCTAGCGATCCTTTGGGCCCCTAACGTAAAAGCTGCGGTAGAAGGAACATCCCCAGTACTCTGGAGACTTGCTTTCCATCCTTGTAATTTGGCTGTGAATTTTGTAGCTGCCCCGCCTTTTTTAAATACTGCCTAAAACAGAAATCTCAAATATACTTCAGTTTTGCAGATGCTCAGACCTGACGTGAAGCACAATGCTCTACTTCCCCCTCTGTCACCAAATTTCCTGATTACGTTTTTCTAGTGCCAATTTTACAAGGATAGCTAATGAAAGCACAACACTGTTAAAGGAAAGCAGAGGCTCTCGCCCTTCATCCTTCCCCTGCCGTCTGTTTCTTCATTTAAGGACTAGTCCTTGTGCCCGTTATTGTACTGTATTTCTTCAGGACATAATGGTGGGAAGGAGGAGCCCAAAGGATAGGACACATTGATGAAGTTTCTCTGTCAGATGCCAGGTTCTGGCTGGATTCTTGGAAAATTTTGCTCTTTCTATTAACTGATGTGTAATTCAGAGTAGGGAGATATTGTGTGCTGGTTTCTGACCTTTGAAAACACTAAATCATGAAAATGTCTGATTTATTGAATTTCTCCTCCCTCCCCATAATCTTGCCAAAGTGGTCATGACCACAATAAGTGAACTGAAGTGACTTTGGTATTTGTTTCATATATAAAATGTTTATTTTTGGACCTAGTTTGTGAAAATATTAATGCGAGAGAGTTTTGGCCAGAATAAAGCTTATAAAGAAGTAACATTTAATCATTAGAAACTGAACTGCACTCAGGCTGAACAGCGGTGTTCAAGATGACTTCTTGAATCAATTTATTCTATTTCTGGTATTAAGCTTCAACCTGGCAGGGTCCTAAGGTTGTCCATAATTCTGTAGATAATACTATGTCAGTGTGCTCTTAAGTGCTGTCTATAGCATTCTGCATTGGATTTATTAGAAAGTTGCCATCCTTAAAAAAGTAGGTGGTTTTTTTTTTTTGTTCTCTCTTAGCTTGAATAGGCAAGAGCTTATTTGGGAGGAAAGATACAGATCTTTCTGTACTGCACCAAACCAATAGCATGTTTTTTCAATACCAAATGTCTTGGAGGAGGTAAAAACCTGGTTTAGAAAATTATAAAGTAACTTCTTCATGGGGTAAAATTCTTCTGAATCTCTGCCATACATCTTTGGTCTTGTAAGACATTAACTCTTCTGGTCACATCTGAGCACAAAATATAAAGTGTGCTTGGTTCTGGACACCTGTACCACTGACTCCTGCTTGCAGGCCTGTTGTGTCAGGGACTGGCATATAGCCTTAGCATATGAATTTGATTTCCCTCTTTAAAAAAAAAATACTGAGAGTATCATCTGATTTTTATTTTTTTTTGGGGGGGGGGGGAGTCCTTTAGAGGCACGTGAATGGATGTACAATGTGCGGAGAATGTATACAATTTTGAACTCTAATGAACTGGGTATGAACACAGTTTGTACGTTATTTTCTTCTCCTTTGACATCCAGTGAATTGCAAAGGTAGATTGGTGCTGTTGGTTTGGTTTTTGATCGACTAATTTTAAGTGACTTTCAGGTTTTTAAAACTTCTAAAACTTTAAGGTTTTAGTGAGTATTCGTAGGTCAGGTAAGGTTATGTGTTGCCTGGAGTGACTTTCTTCTACACAAGCATTGGATCATCCACATTCTGAGGCTTAGCTCTTCTTTTTTACCCTAAAAAACCTCTCTCCGTTAGCCTTTTGGAAAATGATAACGTCAATGAGGTCATTCTGGAATTAGATGTTAGGCAAACCACTAGATATTTTGTTAAATAAAATGGCCCTTGCCAATATTTTGCAATCAGTCCTTTAAGTTTTAACCACATCTTAAAGCTGAAATGTGTCTATGTCTATGCATACATAGACAGATAAACTTGCGTGTGGGGGGGTATACAAGCAAAGCCTAAAACCTTCGTTAATTAAAGTTCTTTTTTCCAACACAGAGATCTTTAAAGTAGATAAACAGCAGTTCTAAAATCTGAACTGGAGAGTGAAAAACTTGATGTGTTTTTAAGATACTTAGAAAGGAAAAGTATACAAGGAGCTGGCTATTTCTTAGCAAGAAAAATGTCTTTGGAAATCTTTCCGTACTCCAGGTATCTTCTTCAAAACCACATCTGATACGGATCTAATCTCCCTGCTCAATAGCATCATCATTAAACATTCACACATCACAAACAGCATGTTTATCATTTTAGCATTACTTTTCAGGATCAGGTTTAAATTATGGTCTGCAAGAACAGCGTAGGTCCTCTTCTTTCCATCTTTCTCTTTTTTGTAAAGAAAGATCTATTTGCTTTCTATAAAATGGTTGTTTAATACCAAGCAGAAGGAGGAATTACAAATGTTCTTTGTTGGGTTTAACCCTTTGTAGTCATCGCTCTGCCAGGAATAAAAAGCTGCATCATTAAGGAGCAAGCATGAAGGATGCTCAGAGTTGGCAGCAATCTAAACCAAGACTTCTGCATTTCAGACAAGCTGTTACTTACTGCAGGAGAGGAAAGGGTTTGGGTTCACTTATGCTGTGCAGGTGACAAGGAAATGCTGTACGGATTGTCACGCAGCTTCTCGCTGCAGACGTGCTGCGGTATTGTGCTTGTCCTGCACAAAATGGTGCTCGGGCTAAGGCCCACCAGGGCCTCGTTCGCGCTGTTCGGGGGCATTTCCAGGGCTGGGGCTGCATCCCGGGAGCCATCCCGGGGCGGAGGTGACCCACGTCGCCCAGGAAACCAGCTCCAGCCGTGAGCTGGGGACCCCACTGCCTCGCACCTGAGGAAGTGTGGTGGGAGCATCTCCTCTTGCTGTGGCTTTGTGTGGAAGGGCAGCAAGGAGCAAAATACTGGTGTCCTCTCCTAGCAGCTGCGCATGCCAGCTTGCACCATAGAACGGAAAGGAAAGCATTTGTGTAGTTTCCATTGCAGGGGCATGGAACAAACTGAACTCAGCATGAACCCTCTGCTGTAGTTTGCCCTCTTCTTAGTAATGCCACCTTCTCAGAACTGTAGCTCACCTTCAGAAGAAGCATGAAAAAGTATTTTTCATCTTTTTGGATCACAATGGGCCATATTAATCCCTCCATTGAAGCAGGGCCCATGCACATCTCTACGTATGCAAGTTCTGAGACTTCCCCAGCCATCAGACGTAGCAATGGGAGCTTTAGGTCACCAGAACATAAAAAAAAAGATTTACAGTTCGGCCATAGGATTTTAAAACACTTTTTAAAATGTCTTCCAATGCTGTTCTTTAACTTGCTGATTTCTTTTGTATTTGAAAGCTTTCAGAGAATTTTTCGGTCTCAGTTTAGCTACTGCGCCGTTGCTTCCTGTAATGTAACTGTTTTCTCACATTCCCCCAAACGCGGTATTGCAGGGCCTCAGGTGCTCTCACCTCCTCATTATCAGACTGTATTTTGGTTATGTAATATATTGCAAAGGGAAATGCATGACACAAAGCACTGCAGCATTTATAAGAGCAAAACACTCTGAACTAATCTGTAGAATAAATACAGCACTGTGCGGGGTGCTACCCGGGTGGTTTTGCACAAGTCAGATAGGCCCGTGCCTGGCCTCAGGCAGATCTCTGCTTTGAGATGGCTTCAAGTCTCTTGCATTCTCAGAACAAGCCAAACACCCTCCTGTGAGTTTCAGGCCTTTAAAACGTGTTTCGAATTGAGCCTTTGAAAATAGTGATTCATTTCTGGCAGTCCTGGTCACATAATTTCTTCATTTAGAGAAAGGAAACCTTTCTGAAGAAGGTCTCAGGATCATCAAGGTCTGGGTAAATGAGGTCTTGTCAAACATTTACAAACAAATGTTCTTAAAATTGAATAGCTTGTTTGGTGGCAAGCACCATTATTTCCTTATCTCTGGTTGTTCCTCTCTTTCTTTACTAAGATATTGCTTTCCTGTGTACTATTAAATTCCTCATCCTGTTAGAAGAGAAAAAAAAAAAGGAGAGAGAAATACTGTACCAAACTGCGTGGACATATTGTCATTGTGGTTTCCTATTAACTTTTTGCTGATTCCTGCTTACTTATCATGTGCTTTAATGTACTGTTACATTTTCCAGCAGCAGTGTGTCTCTGGTGCTTTGGCTCTGAAGCACTAAAACCTACTGTTCGCTACTTTGCTGTTGTTGTCTTCATCATGTAAAATAGCCTCCTTAGGATCACAAGAACAACGGGGCCAGTTATTTTAATCAAATGATATTTACAGGATCTGGAAAGGTTGCAATATCAGCCTCTGCTATGACCCCTAAAACAAAATCACTTCCATTCACATTATTATCTTCTGTGTGTGGGAAACAGCCAGAGTCTGAATATTCTTTTTATGCTCCCCCCATATTTTTTTCTTTTCTTTTTTTGTACTTGCTCAGTTCCTGTTGAAAATGCATCTAACCTATAAGCGAACAGCCTCCTCTGTGTTCATTCCCCAGCATTCTCCAGATATTCACATTCTTAAAATACCATCTTCTTTCTTATTTTCTCAATTCTTTATTTGTTTACACTCAAAAGCTTCTTTGTAGCTGCCTACACTGAGCTGGGAAAACATATAGTCTAGTCCTCCTTTATTTAGATGTACAGTAGATTGTTAATGTCTTTGTTACCCGATACTAGCAAGCTTTATTGAGGACAAATCCATATGCCAGTGAAATTGTACAACATGAATGTTCCCAAATGTAGGTAATGTTCTTCAAATTAATTGGATTCCATGGGGTATATTCTCATCACAATGTGCAGAGATCTTAAATATATAACTCCCATTAATGTTAATGGGAGTCACATGCTTGAATCCCAGCAATTCTAGATAGGAATATGTATAAATAGCATCGCTTTAAATGAAAGCAGTGTCCATATTACTGTGAACTATTACAAATAATGATTACAATTTTCTCCTATGGATTGGAAGGGAACAAGTGCTACCAAATCGGCTCTGTAAAACACTCCATATTGCTAACATCACTGGTCAAAAAACCCACACTGGACTGCATAAATAAGTTGTTACTGGAAATTTTGTTGTGCATGCTGCAGAGTAAAGTATAGCTGTTCAACAGTCAGCCTTAAAAAATAATAGAAATGAGCATGAAACAGCATTCTCTTTAGCAGAAGGGAAGAACCTTCATCTTTCAGGGAGCACACATCCTGTTTCCATACGGTTTGAAATTATATATACAAACAGGGCATCCCTGCATTGGTGAGATTCCCATTAACTTACCAGTGCGGGTTATTTAATATTGTTTTTCCTAAACCAAAGCAATAGCTTTCATTGCAGTTATGTTTCCAGATATTATCTGACGATTGTTAATAATACATTTCTTTCACAGTGCTGGATGTTTTTAAAGCAGGTATTGCATACTGGAACTTAAAAAAAAATCCCATGAAATGGATAGAATAATTTATTATGGACGATAAATAAATAACCATGGAATTTGCACTCTGACACCATTAGGGAAGATTTAGATTATTTTATGTCAGTTTTTTCAAATTCATTAGTTATGTTATCTATATGTTCATCGGTTAACTAGTCACTTGCAGAGTAGTCATTAAGGAAATGAGTAACAATCACACATTTGTTCTTTGATCATAGCAAACACAATTAGAGCACTATTATATGCCTGAACTTGGACTACCAAAAGTTTAAGGTAGTTTTAGGGTCTCTTTACCTTGCAAGAAGTAGCTGAAGCATGCAATAGGCATAGGTTTATGTTTTCAATATGCCATTTTTTGATTTGAAGTGTCCACCGTGGTATCACATAGTTTCTCATTAACAGTTTTGTCTTGAGTTATGATTAATTGGATTAGAAGTCTCTGGTACTTAGAAAAAGCTCCTTCACGTTAAAGTCACATGCTGCTTAGCTCAGGAGGAAGAAATCCAAGGAGAGGGATAAAAACTGTGACACTGACATGTTAGATCTACCAGTGGCCTACCAAGTTTGATATTTAAGTTACCCCTCACACTGGCCAGTACTGGGAATATCAGAGAAACTTCTTGATGGACTGTTGTGAACTTGCATGGTTTTGTGGAAGTTCCTTCCTATTTCCTATCAAGCCGTAAGTAGTGTATATTCTGGAGCATGGAAGATTTATACTTTCTTTGATTTTTCTGAGATAAAGGGAGAGGTCTGCATGTTCTACTCAAATGGCTTATTTTTA
This sequence comes from Apteryx mantelli, assembly GCF_036417845.1. Taxonomy (NCBI): domain Eukaryota; kingdom Metazoa; phylum Chordata; class Aves; order Apterygiformes; family Apterygidae; genus Apteryx; species Apteryx mantelli. The sequence continues at coordinate 6,758,642 of NC_089987.1, forward strand.
TTTGAATCCTCCCAAATTCTAGGCTTAACACTTATGAGTTTGTTTGTTTGTTTGTTTGTTTTCTGAATAGGTTAACTATTGTAATGAATTGAGTAGGTGGGACAGCTTTGTGACCTAGGACTGATGACTCTGAGCATGGGATCTTTCAGATGAAATGATAAAAGTGTGTGGCTCTAGAAGGTAATGGGAGTTCTGCACTTAACTGGTGTCATAGTGCTCCATGTGCATAGCTTGTCAAACTTGAAGCCCTATAGAGCTTAATTGTTATTGTTGTTGAATTATTTAACACAATACGTTTTGTATTTGGTGTCACACTCTGGTGTGAATATGGAAGTGAAGAGCAGCAACAATAAAAAAATGGAAATAAGTGAGTCAGAGCATTGTTGAAGAATGCGATTAAAATCAGTGGTGAGCTGAGAGGAGACAATGGGCAGGGAAGATTGGGGTCAAGCACGGAAAGATTCTTCAGAGATACCGAGCAAGTAGGTGGACTAGCTTTTTCAGTGAACACCTTTGTGGATTCCTGGAGTCTGCATGAGCAAAGCACTCAAACCTGGATTTGCTCATATATGACTTGTGCTCATGAAGGGCTGTGCCTTTGAAATCCTAGCAGGGAGCAATCGGAGCAGATTTCTGACATCACGCGGATTCCCATGGAAACTGATGTTGTAGTCTCAAGGGTAGGATTGTGTTTTCCTTGCAACAGGATGCAATGGCCTGGGAAAGAGAAACCATTTATATAGCAACAGCAGACGTAACTGCTAATGAAAATTACAGCCTGTTTCTGTATTCCTTACTTGATCCTGTAGGAAAATACTACTGTAATATTATGTAATCATATGATAGGTTTTGTATTCCTAAAACAACCAGGCCACAAACAGAAGGGACAGAAAGGGGATAATTCTGTGTGACATAATTGGATGTGGCAATAGGCCAAACTGCTTAATTCTACTGGAAAGATCCCAAATACTGTGTACAGAAGATTGCTGCAGGAGGAAGAAGGAACATGATTGCTTGGTTTAGATGTTATACGTGTTGGAGAAGCAGAGCAACAGAGCTCAAAATGTGTCTGCTCTTCTAGGAAAGGGCCTCTGATGTCTCTCTCAGAAGAAATGCTCAGCCACCTAACTCTTCTTCAGTCAAATTTATAGGAGAAAAATGTTTATTTAATACAAGCATGAGTTGGGGTTGTATGAGTATTCACATCTAAGTGAGGAATCCTTTAATCCCTAAAAAAATCTTAGCTGACTGCCCAATTTTCATTCTCTTTTAGTCGTCAGTAGTGGGCTTTTCTCAGCTATGGAATTTCATCCTGCAACATCATATGTTTTTCAGTCTGTTCCTCTGCCCCTGGCAGTCTCCTGTTCCTCAGAACCATGGCATGCAGACAAGTAATAGATATGCTGGTTTGTACGGTCATACCCATAGAGAAGCATTCAGAGGTTGGGAGATGGCTATCACTGATCACATGTCAACATCTTCAAAACTCATCTAGGTAGAGCAAACTGTTGCTCAAATAGAGTACAATTCCTTCCTGCTTATTCATTGCTTTGCTCATTATACCAATTTGCAGGCTTTCTGTGTGCAACATCATCTTCCTTATGCTGGCTTCCCTACAATCTGCTGATTCATTTATATCTCAAAACAGGCATCTCTGTCATAAGAGTTGCCTGAGTATCTGAGAAACTAATTTAATTCCAAGCTTAACACTTGTGGAAGTCAGAGGTTTTATGTAGTCTTTGCCTTTCCCCTCCTATTCCTTCCATACCATCAGGCTTTTTCCTTACTTCTGCTTCTACCACTTCCTTTCTTGGAAACAGTAGAAACTTTTTCTGCTTCCTTTTTTTCTCCTCCCTGATGTCTCTGTTTCTTACCACTGATTGATTTGTATGCTTGAAACATAGCAAAATTGACTGCCTCATCTTCCCAACCAACCACTTCCACCTCCACTTTTTTTCCTGTCTCCCAGTCCTGCCTGCAATGCGAGTGTCATACTTGACTCATCTCTCTTCTTTGTGTTGTTTCATCACACAAGTGGCCAGGAGTCCTGTTGAAACACACATGTTGACTCAGGATTAAGTTGGTAGATAGGGGGTTCACTGGTACTTTCCATTAGGTTGGACTGTTCCAAGAACTGAAACAATTCTTCTGCAGCATCTTTGACCGTCAGATAGTGTATCTAGTTATTGTCAAACTGGAAAGAGATTAACTGAATGATATGCCCTGGGGTCAGGAAGGGTGCTGCACGGGGCCAGGTTATGCCTGAATGTTGTCTGAGTGGAAGCACAGGCGCCAAAAGATTTTTCTTCCCTGCACTGGTTTAGCACACCGTGACCCAGAATGATTATGTCTTCATAGTCCAGCCACATACAGAAGCTGGTCCCTCTGAGCATCCTTGCGCAGCATGCAAGCAAAGAAATCACGAAGAGGAGGGGTGGGCTCAGAAACAGTCTTGCCCTACATTATTGATGGTTCCATAAATACAGTTCTCAGCAACTGAGTTTGTGCTTCTTTGTATTTAAGGTAATGTATTAGCCTAATCGATCAGCTGCATATATGGCAAGAGTTTTGGAGTGAGTCTGAAATGAAAGGAGAAATCTGAACATTGAGCAGCCTTTAATGAGCAAAACCTGGACATAAAGACTGTGTTCTTGACCAAAGTTTGCCAGAAAATTTTATTCTTATTCTGATCAGCACTGATCAGCTCTTTCTTGGTGCGCTTCCAACTTAGTGGAAATACAAAGTACAATGAGAGCAACGAATGCCCTCTGTCAAGAAAGGACAATTGCTTGTATGGCAAAGATTTTCTAAGACAGTAAGAGTTTTCCTGGTTAAGAAGTGCTGGGCAACTCATTCTGTGGGATTTCATGTCCCCGTTTACTGCAAAGTGATATTTTCTTTGTTCCAAATCGCTCAAGATAGACAACTTAAGTGCAAGATACAAATTCCTACTTAAAATCTTAACAACGGCTCTGGCTGACAAGGAAAATAATGGCCTAAATTCTCCTGTACAAGGTCATGGTTGGATTTGCACAGGCGTAATAGAAAGAAGAACCCATCCCAGTGGTAGTGAAACCTCCATTGGGTCCTCCTGACTCCTATGCACTTCTCAGCTTTACTGAGAGGCGTGAGGCCTATCGCTCTTGGTCACCGTGATGGCAGAGCGGGTGGCGCAGAGAATTTGTTGGGAGACGGAGCAGGATAAACATCGTGGTGCTTTCTTTGGCAGCTGGAAGCACACACAGAGGAGAGAGCATGTAGAGGTCTTTCTCCTGGCCTGCTGTTCACTCTGTTCTCCTTACTAAGCTCGTCCTTATGTGATTTCTCTGTTGCTGAAAGCATTATAAATAGAAAAGAAGAATAAGATCAAGAAAACTGACCTGTGTGCAGAAATGTGTGTGGGGAGAGTGTGTGTGGGTGCCTGGCTTGAGAGGGAGGTGGGAGATGCTGAATGGATACGGGACCAAAAGGGGCAGGATAGAAACAAGGAGTTGCAAGAGGAACAGTAAGGAGATGGGAGGTTGCTCATCTTTTGTTAATCTTCCTGCACCCCTGCAAACCTGCTGTTCTGCAGGAGGGAAGCCCACTAGCGCAGCAGTGTTATGGCAGCACAGGGAGTACTGCGGTCCCCAGGGCATCCCTCACGTTGAACCGGTGGGGAGCACCAGCTGGATGCCTCTGCCTGCCCCGGGATGTGGAACTGGCCATTTTTGCCGCTTCGGGGCATCATACAACCCACTGAGTCCTGTAAAACCGCACGGGAAAGCCATGAAACACCTACCAAAGATGTTCCGCAGTGAATATCCCTTCGCACACGGTTAACACCAATTCTAACGTAAAAGTGGTCCAAGGCTACGGATTGATGCTGTCTATTTTTTGTCATTCCTCCTTAACACTTTCTTCAGACTTTCACTATCCCTCAGCTAATATTGCTGGAAAAGCTATCTGTGGAGAAGTGCTGACCATCACACCAAAGGGCGCCTCATCTTTATTCCTTTTAATCTGCCTTTGTCTAGGTGCCTTCCACTGTATTGCAGCTCTCATTGCTAGGCATTATATTTGAGAAAACTGCTTGCTCGTTTAAAAAAAAAAAAAGAGTGGGGAGGAAAGAAAGAAGGGGAAAAAAAAGAACTTGTGAGCCTATGGTGAACTTAATTAACATCGCTGGAGGGACAGCAATAAAGTACTTAACAGGGCTATAGTAAACCTTGCAAAACATGAACAAGTCAAAATATTATTGACGTATTCAATTATTTGCAGTTGTGGGGGTTTCGTTTTCTCTTACGACTCCTGAAAATAATAAAGCACTTAAAAGTTCCGCTCTCACTTGGCTGACCTAGCGGTCTCGCCCCGGCACAGTGTGTTACCCCGGGAGGCCGCTGAGCCGGAGCCAGCGCGGGGCTAGGAGCGCTGAGAAAGCAGTACGCGCAGTCCCGCAGGAGGGGAGCAGCTCCCATTCATCTCGAGGGGCTCTTCCTGCCTGGCCTGTATTATTTATTTTACTATTATTAGCATTTCTAAGACACCAATCGCTATGGTAACTGGGTGCCCGTAATAACTTTGCATTTATGTGATTCTTTCAGCCGACGGTTTCTCTGTACTTCACGGTTACTAATTACTTTCACCTTTCACACAGGGCCCGTGGTGCTCTCTGGGTTGTTAAACCTGGGGACTTTTTGCAGATGGGGAGACTGAGGTGCAGAGGGGTTAAGGGCTGAGTCTGCACAGGTCTCCTCACTCCTGGACCTGCTTGTCCACAATAAACTCCTTTTTAGTTTCCCTCCAGCTTCCTAGAGGTGCATTTCAATAGGGGCTTAAACCTGCAGCCCCCCGTAGGCTTCATCTTTTCCTTTAAGTTGCACCCGTTGCTTTCCTTGTTTGCTAAGCCACTGAGGGCATTTGCTGGGAGCCAGGTAAGGCTTTGGCTAAATGATCTTGGTGCAAATATTTCTTGCAGCCCTTTAGCAGTGCATTTTGCATCCAGCCCTGCTTAGCCAGATTTGGGGCATGGTGGCCCCACGGTAAATGTAAAGATGGGCTTCGGGAGGACCTCGGTGCCAGCAGAGAGCGAGAGCAGCCGCATGGCTCAGCTGTGCCCCCTGCCAGCTGTAGAGCTGCAGCCAGGCTTGACCACATAGTGCCGAGCAGCAGCGGTGTTCGTAGAGGGAAGACGGTTGTGATGCACACGCGTCTGCCTGCAGGTCGGCTTTGCACACCTGGTGGGAGAAGTCCTGCACCCAGCACGGTCGCAAGGCAGCAATCTCCTTCCTGCGCTTTGCTTTGGCTTTCAGCAGCAGTCAGGACTGTGTGGTTGCAGTTACCCACTGGCTCAATAGTGTCATTTTTAATCCCGTTAATACTTCTCCTTTTAGGATCGTCTTAGCTTGCAGGCCACATGGCGGCTGAGTGGCAGGAAGCCTGTAAGCTCCGGGGTTGTGTAGGGGAAAGGCGCCGTTTGCAGCAGTTCCACTGTGCACATCACGGGAAGAATTATGGTTGAATTTCACATATATCTATAACATCTGTGTGGCTAATAAAATTGACAGAGTTTGTCATAATCAGCCTGTACTCTCCAGTGGGAGAATTACGTCTCAGCATTTGGAAATCTCATGCGCAGGCAGTTACTGAGGGAATATGCTGTGAAGATTAAGTTGTTTCTGCGTGGCAATGGATACCCTCTCTGAAATGCAATACCCACTTCTGTGCTGCAGCAAGGCTTTCACAGAGAGTGTACTGTTAAGTGGAACATAGTCATTACCTAAAAAGCTGTACATTTGTGTGGACACCCACTGTCGCAAGTGTGTGTTTACGTGCACGCAGTTGCACTAGGGTAAAATGTTTTGAACGCAATCTAAGCTAATCCCCGAAATGCTGCGTTGGATAGTCCCATCCCCTAGTCACGGTGGCAAAGGAAAAACCCGCGTTAAGAGCAGCGTAGGAGACACCGCTGTGGTCTCCTAGCCAACCCCTACCACCTTCCTGGGCGTCGCTTGTGCCCTGAGGTTGGCTCTTAGGGAGGCGTGAGCCGGGGCAGCCCTCCCCGGCACCTGGGACCGGCTTCGTCGGAGGGTGTTGGGCCCTTTTGGTGCCAGGATGCCCGGGGCGGCTGGTTGCCTCCACCTGCTGCACTTGGCAAGCGTCAGATTTCCAAAAGGCAAAAAGCCGGGAGGCTGCTGGGGAGGAGCGGCAGGCGGCTCCGCAGCCGGTCCTGCCTCCGCGGCTGGGACTAACTGAACAGGGCTAAGCAGCTTCAGACCTGTTAGTCCTTGAAGGGCAGAAAACTGAGAAATCGGCACATTTCGTGAAGTTGCTGCTTTGTAGAAAACCAGGCTGTTTCACACAGCAGCGTTTTGTAATAACATTACTCAGGGTGCTACAGAGTGCGATTTTTTCGCTGTTGTGCTGAAAAGTTGGTAAAATCCACGTTGTGTTGCTGGATCAAATATAATCAGCTGGTAGCTGTCAGGTTCCCCAAGAAAAAGTGGACAAATAATGCTGTGATGACAAATTCTGATCACATTCATTTTATAAGCAGGGATAGTTGAAAGTCTCGTATGTGATTGATTGAAAAACAGTACTCAAGAGGGATTCTTGCATTCCGTATTTATTTATTGTATTTCATTAGGTATGGGTTTAAGCAAAATTGGTTTTGCATCCAAAATACAATATGAATGTCTGCGAACACGAGAAGGCAGAGGAGCACAAACCATTTGGGCATCCGGTTGCTTTGCACGTGCACGCAGACACCTCTTTTTGAAATAAGGGGGTAGGCAAC